>NW_026682912.1:0-300000 GCF_027887145.1 Ammospiza caudacuta
TCGTCTTAGGGTTGGGGTTCGGCCTAGGGCTAGGATTTTTAAAATCAGGAAGCCCTGAGTTCCAGGCACACTGGAGCTGTGAAAGGCATCCAAAAGGGAGTGCAAAAGTGCCACAACATGGCTGCTTTCACGGCTTTTTCCTTGGCAAGAAGCCTAACACCAGGCTGATTTACCTTCCCAGGGTTACTGTTAGGCTTAGGCCTAGGGCTAGGATTTTTGAAACTAGGAAGCCCTTAGCTCCAGGCACACTGCAGCTGTTCAAGGCATCCCAAGGGGAGTACAAAAGTGCAACAACATGGCAGCTTTCACAGCTTTTTCCTTGGCACCATCCCTATACCTAGGCTGATTTATCTGCCTAGGGTTAGGGTTAGGGTTCAGCCCAGGGCTTGGATTTCTTTAACCAGGAAGCCCTGAGTTCCAGGCTTACTTCATCTGCCAAAGGCATCCCAAAGGGAGTGCAGAAGTGCCACAACATGGCTGCTTTCACGGCTTTTCCCTTAGGAAGAACCCTAATACCCGGCTGATTTACCTTCCTAGGGTTACTGTTAGGCTTAGGCCTAGGACTTTTAAAACCAGGAAGCCCTGGGCTCCAGGCACACTGCAGCTGCGAAAGGCATCCCAAGGGGAGCGCAAAAGTGACGCAACTTGGCTGCCACCACTGATATTTCCATGAGACCATCCCGAACCATAGGCTGATTTTCCTTCCTAGGGTTAAGGTTTGAGTTACGCCTAGGGTAAGGGCTCTATTAACCAGAAAGCCCTGAGTTCCAAGAACACAGCAGCTGCGAAGGACTAGCCAAGAAGAGCGCAAAAGTAGCACAACATGCCTGCCTCCACAGCTTTTTCCTTGGGGACATGCCTAATTCCTGGCTGATTTGCCTTTCTCGTCATAGGGTTGGGGTTCGGCCTAGGGCTAGGATTTTTAAAATCAGGAAGCCCTGAGTTCCAGGCACACTGGAGCTGTGAAAGGCATCCAAAAGGGAGTGCAAAAGTGCCACAACATGGCTGCTTTCACGGCTTTTTCCTTGGCAAGAAGCCTAACACCAGGCTGATTTCCCTTCCCAGGGTTACTGTTAGGCTTAGGCCTAGGGCTAGGATTTTTGAAACTAGGAAGCCCTTAGCTCCAGGCACACTGCAGCTGTTCAAGGCATCCCAAGGGGAGTACAAAAGTGCAACAACATGGCAGCTTTCACAGCTTTTTCCTTGGCACCATCCCTATACCTAGGCTGATTTATCTGCCTAGGGTTAGGGTTAGGGTTCAGCCTAGGGCTTGGATTTCTTTAACCAGGAAGCCCTGAGTTCCAGGCTTACTTCATCTGCCAAAGGCATCCCAAAGGGAGTGCAGAAGTGCCACAACATGGCTGCTTTCACGGCTTTTCCCTTAGGAAGAACCCTAATACCCGGCTGATTTACCTTCCTAGGGTTACTGTTAGGCTTAGGCCTAGGACTTTTAAAACCAAGAAGCCCTGGGCTCCAGGCACACTGCAGCTGCGAAAGGCATCCCAAGGGGAGCGCAAAAGTGACGCAACTTGGCTGCCACCACTGATATTTCCATGAGACCATCCCGAACCATAGGCTGATTTTCCTTCCTAGGGTTAAAGTTTGAGTTACGCCTAGGGTAAGGGCTCTATTAACCAGAAAGCCCTGAGTTCCAAGAACACAGCAGCTGCGAAGGACTAGCCAAGAAGAGCGCAAAAGTAGCACAACATGCCTGCCTCCACAGCTTTTTCCTTGGGGACATGCCTAATTCCTGGCTGATTTGCCTTTCTCGTCTTAGGGTTGGGGTTCGGCCTAGGGCTAGGATTTTTAAAATCAGGAAGCCCTGAGTTCCAGGCACACTGGAGCTGTGAAAGGCATCCAAAAGGGAGTGCAAAAGTGCCACAACATGGCTGCTTTCACGGCTTTTTCCTTGGCAAGAAGCCTAACACCAGGCTGATTTACCTTCCCAGGGTTACTGTTAGGCTTAGGCCTAGGGCTAGGATTTTTGAAACTAGGAAGCCCTGGGCTCCAGGCACACTGCAGCTGTTCAAGGCATCCCAAGGGGAGTACAAAAGTGCAACAACATGGCAGCTTTCACAGCTTTTTCCTTGGCACCATCCCTATACCTAGGCTGATTTATCTGCCTAGGATTAGGGTTAGGGTTCAGCCTAGGGCTTGGATTTCTTTAACCAGGAAGCCCTGAGTTCCAGGCTTACTTCATCTGCCAAAGGCATCCCAAAGGGAGTGCAGAAGTGCCACAACATGGCTGCTTTCACGGCTTTTCCCTTAGGAAGAACCCTAATACCCGGCTGATTTACCTTCCTAGGGTTACTGTTAGGCTTAGGCCTAGGACTTTTAAAACCAGGAAGCCCTGGGCTCCAGGCACACTGCAGCTGCGAAAGGCATCCCAAGGGGAGCGCAAAAGTGACGCAACTTGCCTGCCACCACTGATATTTCCATGAGAGCATCCCGAAACATAGGTTGATTTTCCTTCCTAGGGTAAAAGTTTGATTTAGGCCTAGGGTAAGGGCTCTATTAACCAGAAAGCCCTGAGTCCCAAGAACACAGCAGCTGCGAAGGACTAGCCAAGAAGAGCGCAAAAGTAGCACAACATGCCTGCCTCCACAGCTTTTTCCTTGGGGACATGCCTAATTCCTGGCTGATTTGCCTTTCTCGTCTTAGGGTTGGGGTTTGGCCTAGGGCTAGGATTTTTAAAATCAGGAAGCCCTGAGTTCCAGGCACACTGGAGCTGTGAAAGGCATCCAAAAGGGAGTGCAAAAGTGCCACAACATGGCTGCTTTCACGGCTTTTTCCTTGGCAAGAAGCCTAACACCAGGCTGATTTACCTTCCCAGGGTTACTGTTAGGCTTAGGCCTAGGGCTAGGATTTTTAAAACTAGGAAGCCCTTAGCTCCAGGCACACTGCAGCTGTTCAAGGCATCCCAAGGGGAGTACAAAAGTGCAACAACATGGCAGCTTTCACAGCTTTTTTCCTTGGCACCATCCCTATACCTAGGCTGATTTATCTGCCTAGGGTTAGGGTTAGCGTTCAGCCTAGGGCTTGGATTTCTTTAACCAGGAAGCCCTGAGTTCCAGGCTTACTTCATCTGCCAAAGGCATCCCAAAGGGAGTGCAGAAGTGCCACAACATGGCTGCTTTCACGGCTTTTCCCTTAGGAAGAACCCTAATACCCGGCTGATTTACCTTCCTAGGGTTACTGTTAGGCTTAGGCCTAGGACTTTTAAAACCAGGAAGCCCTGGGCTCCAGGCACACTGCAGCTGCGAAAGGCATCCCAAGGGGAGCGCAAAAGTGACGCAACTTGCCTGCCACCACTGATATTTCCATGAGAGCATCCCGAAACATAGGTTGATTTTCCTTCCTAGGGTAAAAGTTTTGATTTAGGCCTAGGGTAAGGGCTCTATTAACCAGAAAGCCCTGAGTCCCAAGAACACAGCAGCTGCGAAGGACTAGCCAAGAAGAGCGCAAAAGTAGCACAACATGCCTGCCTCCACAGCTTTTTCCTTGGGGACATGCCTAATTCCTGGCTGATTTGCCTTTCTCGTCTTAGGGTTGGGGTTTGGCCTAGGGCTAGGATTTTTAAAATCAGGAAGCCCTGAGTTCCAGGCACACTGGAGCTGTGAAAGGCATCCAAAAGGGAGTGCAAAAGTGCCACAACATGGCTGCTTTCACGGCTTTTTCCTTGGCAAGAAGCCTAACACCAGGCTGATTTACCTTCCCAGGGTTACTGTTAGGCTTAGGCCTAGGGCTAGGATTTTTAAAACTAGGAAGCCCTTAGCTCCAGGCACACTGCAGCTGTTCAAGGCATCCCAAGGGGAGTACAAAAGTGCAACAACATGGCAGCTTTCACAGCTTTTTCCTTGGCACCATCCCTATACCTAGGCTGATTTATCTGCCTAGGGTTAGGGTTAGCGTTCAGCCTAGGGCTTGGATTTCTTTAACCAGGAAGCCCTGAGTTCCAGGCTTACTTCATCTGCCAAAGGCATCCCAAAGGGAGTGCAGAAGTGCCACAACATGGCTGCTTTCACGGCTTTTCCCTTAGGAAGAACCCTAATACCCGGCTGATTTACCTTCCTAGGGTTACTGTTAGGCTTAGGCCTAGGACTTTTAAAACCAAGAAGCCCTGGGCTCCAGGCACACTGCAGCTGCGAAAGGCATCCCAAGGGGAGCGCAAAAGTGACGCAACTTGCCTGCCACCACTGATATTTCCATGAGAGCATCCCGAACCATAGGCTGATTTTCCTTCCTAGGGTTAAGGTTTGAGTTACGCCTAGGGTAAGGGCTCTATTAACCAGAAAGCCCTGAGTTCCAAGAACACAGCAGCTGCGAAGGACTAGCCAAGAAGAGCGCAAAAGTAGCACAACATGCCTGCCTCCACAGCTTTTTCCTTGGGGACATGCCTAATTCCTGGCTGATTTGCCTTTCTCGTCTTAGGGTTGGGGTTCGGCCTAGGGCTAGGATTTTTAAAATCAGGAAGCCCTGAGTTCCAGGCACACTGGAGCTGTGAAAGGCATCCAAAAGGGAGTGCAAAAGTGCCACAACATGGCTGCTTTCACGGCTTTTTCCTTGGCAAGAAGCCTAACACCAGGCTGATTTACCTTCCCAGGGTTACTGTTAGGCTTAGGCCTAGGGCTAGGATTTTTAAAACTAGGAAGCCCTTAGCTCCAGGCACACTGCAGCTGTTCAAGGCATCCCAAGGGGAGTACAAAAGTGCAACAACATGGCAGCTTTCACAGCTTTTTCCTTGGCACCATCCCTATACCTAGGCTGATTTATCTGCCTAGGGTTAGGGTTAGCGTTCAGCCTAGGGCTTGGATTTCTTTAACCAGGAAGCCCTGAGTTCCAGGCTTACTTCATCTGCCAAAGGCATCCCAAAGGGAGTGCAGAAGTGCCACAACATGGCTGCTTTCACGGCTTTTCCCTTAGGAAGAACCCTAATACCCGGCTGATTTACCTTCCTAGGGTTACTGTTAGGCTTAGGCCTAGGACTTTTAAAACCAAGAAGCCCTGGGCTCCAGGCACACTGCAGCTGCGAAAGGCATCCCAAGGGGAGCGCAAAAGTGACGCAACTTGCCTGCCACCACTGATATTTCCATGAGAGCATCCCGAACCATAGGCTGATTTTCCTTCCTAGGGTTAAGGTTTGAGTTACGCCTAGGGTAAGGGCTCTATTAACCAGAAAGCCCTGAGTTCCAAGAACACAGCAGCTGCGAAGGACTAGCCAAGAAGAGCGCAAAAGTAGCACAACATGCCTGCCTCCACAGCTTTTTCCTTGGGGACATGCCTAATTCCTGGCTGATTTGCCTTTCTCGTCTTAGGGTTGGGGTTCGGCCTAGGGCTAGGATTTTTAAAATCAGGAAGCCCTGAGTTCCAGGCACACTGGAGCTGTGAAAGGCATCCAAAAGGGAGTGCAAAAGTGCCACAACATGGCTGCTTTCACGGCTTTTTCCTTGGCAAGAAGCCTAACACCAGGCTGATTTACCTTCCCAGGGTTACTGTTAGGCTTAGGCCTAGGGCTAGGATTTTTGAAACTAGGAAGCCCTGGGCTCCAGGCACACTGCAGCTGTTCAAGGCATCCCAAGGGGAGTACAAAAGTGCAACAACATGGCAGCTTTCACAGCTTTTTCCTTGGCACCATCCCTATACCTAGGCTGATTTATCTGCCTAGGGTTAGGGTTAGGCTTCAGCCTAGGGCTTGGATTTCTTTAACCAGGAAGCCCTGAGTTCCAGGCTTACTTCATCTGCCAAAGGCATCCCAAAGGGAGTGCAGAAGTGCCACAACATGGCTGCTTTCACGGCTTTTCCCTTAGGAAGAACCCTAATACCCGGCTGATTTACCTTCCTAGGGTTACTGTTAGGCTTAGGCCTAGGACTTTTAAAACCAGGAAGCCCTGGGCTCCAGGCACACTGCAGCTGCGAAAGGCATCCCAAGGGGAGCGCAAAAGTGACGCAACTTGCCTGCCACCACTGATATTTCCATGAGACCATCCCGAACCATAGGCTGATTTTCCTTCCTAGGGTTAAAGTTTGAGTTACGCCTAGGGTAAGGGCTCTATTAACCAGAAAGCCCTGAGTTCCAAGAACACAGCAGCTGCGAAGGACTAGCCAAGAAGAGCGCAAAAGTACCACAACATGCCTGCCTCCACAGCTTTTTCCTTGGGGACATGCCTAATTCCTGGCTGATTTGCCTTTCTCGTCATAGGGTTGGGGTTCGGCCTAGGGCTAGGATTTTTAAAATCAGGAAGCCCTGAGTTCCAGGCACACTGCAGCTGTGAAAGGCATCCAAAAGGGAGTGCAAAAGTGCCACAACATGGCTGCTTTCACGGCTTTTTCCTTGGCAAGAAGCCTAACACCAGGCTGATTTACCTTCCCAGGGTTACTGTTAGGCTTAGGCCTAGGGCTAGGATTTTTAAAACTAGGAAGCCCTGGGCTCCAGGCACACTGCAGCTGTTCAAGGCATCCCAAGGGGAGTACAAAAGTGCAACAACATGGCAGCTTTCACAGCTTTTTCCTTGGCACCATCCCTATACCTAGGCTGATTTATCTGCCTAGGGTTAGGGTTAGGGTTCAGCCTAGGGCTTGGATTTCTTTAACCAGGAAGCCCTGAGTTCCAGGCTTACTTCATCTGCCAAAGGCATCCCAAAGGGAGTGCAGAAGTGCCACAACATGGCTGCTTTCACGGCTTTTCCCTTAGGAAGAACCCTAATACCCGGCTGATTTACCTTCCTAGGGTTACTGTTAGGCTTAGGCCTAGGACTTTTAAAACCAGGAAGCCCTGGGCTCCAGGCACACTGCAGCTGCGAAAGGCATCCCAAGGGGAGCGCAAAAGTGACGCAACTTGCCTGCCACCACTGATATTTCCATGAGACCATCCCGAACCATAGGTTGATTTTCCTTCCTAGGGTTAAAGTTTGAGTTACGCCTAGGGTAAGGGCTCTATTAACCAGAAAGCCCTGAGTCCCAAGAACACAGCAGCTGCGAAGGACTAGCCAAGAAGAGCGCAAAAGTACCACAACATGCCTGCCTCCACAGCTTTTTCCTTGGGGACATGCCTAATTCCTGGCTGATTTGCCTTTCTCGTCTTAGGGTTGGGGTTCGGCCTAGGGCTAGGATTTTTAAAATCAGGAAGCCCTGAGTTCCAGGCACACTGGAGCTGTGAAAGGCATCCAAAAGGGAGTGCAAAAGTGCCACAACATGGCTGCTTTCACGGCTTTTTCCTTGGCAAGAAGCCTAACACCAGGCTGATTTACCTTCCCAGGGTTACTGTTAGGCTTAGGCCTAGGGCTAGGATTTTTGAAACTAGGAAGCCCTGGGCTCCAGGCACACTGCAGCTGTTCAAGGCATCCCAAGGGGAGTACAAAAGTGCAACAACATGGCAGCTTTCACAGCTTTTTCCTTGGCACCATCCCTATACCTAGGCTGATTTATCTGCCTAGGGTTAGGGTTAGGGTTCAGCCCAGGGCTTGGATTTCTTTAACCAGGAAGCCCTGAGTTCCAGGCTTACTTCATCTGCCAAAGGCATCCCAAAGGGAGTGCAGAAGTGCCACAACATGGCTGCTTTCACGGCTTTTCCCTTAGGAAGAACCCTAATACCCGGCTGATTTACCTTCCTAGGGTTACTGTTAGGCTTAGGCCTAGGACTTTTAAAACCAGGAAGCCCTGGGCTCCAGGCACACTGCAGCTGCGAAAGGCATCCCAAGGGGAGCGCAAAAGTGACGCAACTTGGCTGCCACCACTGATATTTCCATGAGACCATCCCGAACCATAGGCTGATTTTCCTTCCTAGGGTTAAGGTTTGAGTTACGCCTAGGGTAAGGGCTCTATTAACCAGAAAGCCCTGAGTTCCAAGAACACAGCAGCTGCGAAGGACTAGCCAAGAAGAGCGCAAAAGTAGCACAACATGCCTGCCTCCACAGCTTTTTCCTTGGGGACATGCCTAATTCCTGGCTGATTTGCCTTTCTCGTCATAGGGTTGGGGTTCGGCCTAGGGCTAGGATTTTTAAAATCAGGAAGCCCTGAGTTCCAGGCACACTGGAGCTGTGAAAGGCATCCAAAAGGGAGTGCAAAAGTGCCACAACATGGCTGCTTTCACGGCTTTTTCCTTGGCAAGAAGCCTAACACCAGGCTGATTTCCCTTCCCAGGGTTACTGTTAGGCTTAGGCCTAGGGCTAGGATTTTTGAAACTAGGAAGCCCTTAGCTCCAGGCACACTGCAGCTGTTCAAGGCATCCCAAGGGGAGTACAAAAGTGCAACAACATGGCAGCTTTCACAGCTTTTTCCTTGGCACCATCCCTATACCTAGGCTGATTTATCTGCCTAGGGTTAGGGTTAGGGTTCAGCCTAGGGCTTGGATTTCTTTAACCAGGAAGCCCTGAGTTCCAGGCTTACTTCATCTGCCAAAGGCATCCCAAAGGGAGTGCAGAAGTGCCACAACATGGCTGCTTTCACGGCTTTTCCCTTAGGAAGAACCCTAATACCCGGCTGATTTACCTTCCTAGGGTTACTGTTAGGCTTAGGCCTAGGACTTTTAAAACCAAGAAGCCCTGGGCTCCAGGCACACTGCAGCTGCGAAAGGCATCCCAAGGGGAGCGCAAAAGTGACGCAACTTGGCTGCCACCACTGATATTTCCATGAGACCATCCCGAACCATAGGCTGATTTTCCTTCCTAGGGTTAAAGTTTGAGTTACGCCTAGGGTA
This sequence comes from Ammospiza caudacuta, assembly GCF_027887145.1. Lineage (NCBI taxonomy): Eukaryota > Metazoa > Chordata > Aves > Passeriformes > Passerellidae > Ammospiza > Ammospiza caudacuta. The sequence continues at coordinate 8,696 of NW_026682912.1, forward strand.
AGGGCTCTATTAACCAGAAAGCCCTGAGTTCCAAGAACACAGCAGCTGCGAAGGACTAGCCAAGAAGAGCGCAAAAGTAGCACAACATGCCTGCCTCCACAGCTTTTTCCTTGGGGACATGCCTAATTCCTGGCTGATTTGCCTTTCTCGTCTTAGGGTTGGGGTTCGGCCTAGGGCTAGGATTTTTAAAATCAGGAAGCCCTGAGTTCCAGGCACACTGGAGCTGTGAAAGGCATCCAAAAGGGAGTGCAAAAGTGCCACAACATGGCTGCTTTCACGGCTTTTTCCTTGGCAAGAAGCCTAACACCAGGCTGATTTACCTTCCCAGGGTTACTGTTAGGCTTAGGCCTAGGGCTAGGATTTTTGAAACTAGGAAGCCCTGGGCTCCAGGCACACTGCAGCTGTTCAAGGCATCCCAAGGGGAGTACAAAAGTGCAACAACATGGCAGCTTTCACAGCTTTTTCCTTGGCACCATCCCTATACCTAGGCTGATTTATCTGCCTAGGATTAGGGTTAGGGTTCAGCCTAGGGCTTGGATTTCTTTAACCAGGAAGCCCTGAGTTCCAGGCTTACTTCATCTGCCAAAGGCATCCCAAAGGGAGTGCAGAAGTGCCACAACATGGCTGCTTTCACGGCTTTTCCCTTAGGAAGAACCCTAATACCCGGCTGATTTACCTTCCTAGGGTTACTGTTAGGCTTAGGCCTAGGACTTTTAAAACCAGGAAGCCCTGGGCTCCAGGCACACTGCAGCTGCGAAAGGCATCCCAAGGGGAGCGCAAAAGTGACGCAACTTGCCTGCCACCACTGATATTTCCATGAGAGCATCCCGAAACATAGGTTGATTTTCCTTCCTAGGGTAAAAGTTTGATTTAGGCCTAGGGTAAGGGCTCTATTAACCAGAAAGCCCTGAGTCCCAAGAACACAGCAGCTGCGAAGGACTAGCCAAGAAGAGCGCAAAAGTAGCACAACATGCCTGCCTCCACAGCTTTTTCCTTGGGGACATGCCTAATTCCTGGCTGATTTGCCTTTCTCGTCTTAGGGTTGGGGTTTGGCCTAGGGCTAGGATTTTTAAAATCAGGAAGCCCTGAGTTCCAGGCACACTGGAGCTGTGAAAGGCATCCAAAAGGGAGTGCAAAAGTGCCACAACATGGCTGCTTTCACGGCTTTTTCCTTGGCAAGAAGCCTAACACCAGGCTGATTTACCTTCCCAGGGTTACTGTTAGGCTTAGGCCTAGGGCTAGGATTTTTAAAACTAGGAAGCCCTTAGCTCCAGGCACACTGCAGCTGTTCAAGGCATCCCAAGGGGAGTACAAAAGTGCAACAACATGGCAGCTTTCACAGCTTTTTCCTTGGCACCATCCCTATACCTAGGCTGATTTATCTGCCTAGGGTTAGGGTTAGCGTTCAGCCTAGGGCTTGGATTTCTTTAACCAGGAAGCCCTGAGTTCCAGGCTTACTTCATCTGCCAAAGGCATCCCAAAGGGAGTGCAGAAGTGCCACAACATGGCTGCTTTCACGGCTTTTCCCTTAGGAAGAACCCTAATACCCGGCTGATTTACCTTCCTAGGGTTACTGTTAGGCTTAGGCCTAGGACTTTTAAAACCAGGAAGCCCTGGGCTCCAGGCACACTGCAGCTGCGAAAGGCATCCCAAGGGGAGCGCAAAAGTGACGCAACTTGCCTGCCACCACTGATATTTCCATGAGAGCATCCCGAAACATAGGTTGATTTTCCTTCCTAGGGTAAAAGTTTGATTTAGGCCTAGGGTAAGGGCTCTATTAACCAGAAAGCCCTGAGTCCCAAGAACACAGCAGCTGCGAAGGACTAGCCAAGAAGAGCGCAAAAGTAGCACAACATGCCTGCCTCCACAGCTTTTTCCTTGGGGACATGCCTAATTCCTGGCTGATTTGCCTTTCTCGTCTTAGGGTTGGGGTTTGGCCTAGGGCTAGGATTTTTAAAATCAGGAAGCCCTGAGTTCCAGGCACACTGGAGCTGTGAAAGGCATCCAAAAGGGAGTGCAAAAGTGCCACAACATGGCTGCTTTCACGGCTTTTTCCTTGGCAAGAAGCCTAACACCAGGCTGATTTACCTTCCCAGGGTTACTGTTAGGCTTAGGCCTAGGGCTAGGATTTTTAAAACTAGGAAGCCCTTAGCTCCAGGCACACTGCAGCTGTTCAAGGCATCCCAAGGGGAGTACAAAAGTGCAACAACATGGCAGCTTTCACAGCTTTTTCCTTGGCACCATCCCTATACCTAGGCTGATTTATCTGCCTAGGGTTAGGGTTAGCGTTCAGCCTAGGGCTTGGATTTCTTTAACCAGGAAGCCCTGAGTTCCAGGCTTACTTCATCTGCCAAAGGCATCCCAAAGGGAGTGCAGAAGTGCCACAACATGGCTGCTTTCACGGCTTTTCCCTTAGGAAGAACCCTAATACCCGGCTGATTTACCTTCCTAGGGTTACTGTTAGGCTTAGGCCTAGGACTTTTAAAACCAAGAAGCCCTGGGCTCCAGGCACACTGCAGCTGCGAAAGGCATCCCAAGGGGAGCGCAAAAGTGACGCAACTTGCCTGCCACCACTGATATTTCCATGAGAGCATCCCGAACCATAGGCTGATTTTCCTTCCTAGGGTTAAGGTTTGAGTTACGCCTAGGGTAAGGGCTCTATTAACCAGAAAGCCCTGAGTTCCAAGAACACAGCAGCTGCGAAGGACTAGCCAAGAAGAGCGCAAAAGTAGCACAACATGCCTGCCTCCACAGCTTTTTCCTTGGGGACATGCCTAATTCCTGGCTGATTTGCCTTTCTCGTCTTAGGGTTGGGGTTCGGCCTAGGGCTAGGATTTTTAAAATCAGGAAGCCCTGAGTTCCAGGCACACTGGAGCTGTGAAAGGCATCCAAAAGGGAGTGCAAAAGTGCCACAACATGGCTGCTTTCACGGCTTTTTCCTTGGCAAGAAGCCTAACACCAGGCTGATTTACCTTCCCAGGGTTACTGTTAGGCTTAGGCCTAGGGCTAGGATTTTTGAAACTAGGAAGCCCTGGGCTCCAGGCACACTGCAGCTGTTCAAGGCATCCCAAGGGGAGTACAAAAGTGCAACAACATGGCAGCTTTCACAGCTTTTTCCTTGGCACCATCCCTATACCTAGGCTGATTTATCTGCCTAGGGTTAGGGTTAGGCTTCAGCCTAGGGCTTGGATTTCTTTAACCAGGAAGCCCTGAGTTCCAGGCTTACTTCATCTGCCAAAGGCATCCCAAAGGGAGTGCAGAAGTGCCACAACATGGCTGCTTTCACGGCTTTTCCCTTAGGAAGAACCCTAATACCCGGCTGATTTACCTTCCTAGGGTTACTGTTAGGCTTAGGCCTAGGACTTTTAAAACCAGGAAGCCCTGGGCTCCAGGCACACTGCAGCTGCGAAAGGCATCCCAAGGGGAGCGCAAAAGTGACGCAACTTGCCTGCCACCACTGATATTTCCATGAGACCATCCCGAACCATAGGCTGATTTTCCTTCCTAGGGTTAAAGTTTGAGTTACGCCTAGGGTAAGGGCTCTATTAACCAGAAAGCCCTGAGTTCCAAGAACACAGCAGCTGCGAAGGACTAGCCAAGAAGAGCGCAAAAGTACCACAACATGCCTGCCTCCACAGCTTTTTCCTTGGGGACATGCCTAATTCCTGGCTGATTTGCCTTTCTCGTCATAGGGTTGGGGTTCGGCCTAGGGCTAGGATTTTTAAAATCAGGAAGCCCTGAGTTCCAGGCACACTGCAGCTGTGAAAGGCATCCAAAAGGGAGTGCAAAAGTGCCACAACATGGCTGCTTTCACGGCTTTTTCCTTGGCAAGAAGCCTAACACCAGGCTGATTTACCTTCCCAGGGTTACTGTTAGGCTTAGGCCTAGGGCTAGGATTTTTAAAACTAGGAAGCCCTGGGCTCCAGGCACACTGCAGCTGTTCAAGGCATCCCAAGGGGAGTACAAAAGTGCAACAACATGGCAGCTTTCACAGCTTTTTCCTTGGCACCATCCCTATACCTAGGCTGATTTATCTGCCTAGGATTAGGGTTAGGGTTCAGCCTAGGGCTTGGATTTCTTTAACCAGGAAGCCCTGAGTTCCAGGCTTACTTCATCTGCCAAAGGCATCCCAAAGGGAGTGCAGAAGTGCCACAACATGGCTGCTTTCACGGCTTTTCCCTTAGGAAGAACCCTAATACCCGGCTGATTTACCTTCCTAGGGTTACTGTTAGGCTTAGGCCTAGGACTTTTAAAACCAAGAAGCCCTGGGCTCCAGGCACACTGCAGCTGCGAAAGGCATCCCAAGGGGAGCGCAAAAGTGACGCAACTTGGCTGCCACCACTGATATTTCCATGAGAGCATCCCGAACCATAGGCTGATTTTCCTTCCTAGGGTTAAGGTTTGAGTTATGCCTAGGGTAAGGGCTCTATTAACCAGAAAGCCCTGAGTTCCAAGAACACAGCAGCTGCGAAGGACTAGCCAAGAAGAGCGCAAAAGTAGCACAACATGCCTGCCTCCACAGCTTTTTCCTTGGGGACATGCCTAATTCCTGGCTGATTTGCCTTTCTCGTCTTAGGGTTGGGGTTCGGCCTAGGGCTAGGATTTTTAAAATCAGGAAGCCCTGAGTTCCAGGCACACTGGAGCTGTGAAAGGCATCCAAAAGGGAGTGCAAAAGTGCCACAACATGGCTGCTTTCACGGCTTTTTCCTTGGCAAGAAGCCTAACACCAGGCTGATTTACCTTCCCAGGGTTACTGTTAGGCTTAGGCCTAGGGCTAGGATTTTTGAAACTAGGAAGCCCTGGGCTCCAGGCACACTGCAGCTGTTCAAGGCATCCCAAGGGGAGTACAAAAGTGCAACAACATGGCAGCTTTCACAGCTTTTTCCTTGGCACCATCCCTATACCTAGGCTGATTTATCTGCCTAGGATTAGGGTTAGGGTTCAGCCTAGGGCTTGGATTTCTTTAACCAGGAAGCCCTGAGTTCCAGGCTTACTTCATCTGCCAAAGGCATCCCAAAGGGAGTGCAGAAGTGCCACAACATGGCTGCTTTCACGGCTTTTCCCTTAGGAAGAACCCTAATACCCGGCTGATTTACCTTCCTAGGGTTACTGTTAGGCTTAGGCCTAGGACTTTTAAAACCAGGAAGCCCTGGGCTCCAGGCACACTGCAGCTGCGAAAGGCATCCCAAGGGGAGCGCAAAAGTGATGCAACTTGGCTGCCACCACTGATATTTCCATGAGACCATCCCGAACCTTAGGCTGATTTTCCTTCCTAGGGTTAAGGTTTGAGTTACGCCTAGGGTAAGGGCTCTATTAACCAGAAAGCCCTGAGTTCCAAGAACACAGCAGCTGCGAAGGACTAGCCAAGAAGAGCGCAAAAGTACCACAACATGCCTGCCTCCACAGCTTTTTCCTTGGGGACATGCCTAATTCCTGGCTGATTTGCCTTTCTCGTCTTAGGGTTGGGGTTCGGCCTAGGGCTAGGATTTTTAAAATCAGGAAGCCCTGAGTTCCAGGCACACTGGAGCTGTGAAAGGCATCCAAAAGGGAGTGCAAAAGTGCCACAACATGGCTGCTTTCACGGCTTTTTCCTTGGCAAGAAGCCTAACACCAGGCTGATTTACCTTCCCAGGGTTACTGTTAGGCTTAGGCCTAGGGCTAGGATTTTTAAAACTAGGAAGCCCTGGGCTCCAGGCACACTGCAGCTGTTCAAGGCATCCCAAGGGGAGTACAAAAGTGCAACAACATGGCAGCTTTCACAGCTTTTTCCTTGGCACCATCCCTATACCTAGGCTGATTTATCTGCCTAGGGTTAGGGTTAGGCTTCAGCCTAGGGCTTGGATTTCTTTAACCAGGAAGCCCTGAGTTCCAGGCTTACTTCATCTGCCAAAGGCATCCCAAAGGGAGTGCAGAAGTGCCACAACATGGCTGCTTTCACGGCTTTTCCCTTAGCAAGAACCCTAATACCCGGCTGATTTACCTTCCTAGGGTTACTGTTAGGCTTAGGCCTAGGACTTTTAAAACCAGGAAGCCCTGGGCTCCAGGCACACTGCAGCTGCGAAAGGCATCCCAAGGGGAGCGCAAAAGTGACGCAACTTGGCTGCCACCACTGATATTTCCATGAGAGCATCCCGAACCATAGGCTGATTTTCCTTCCTAGGGTTAAGGTTTGAGTTACGCCTAGGGTAAGGGCTCTATTAACCAGAAAGCCCTGAGTTCCAAGAACACAGCAGCTGCGAAGGACTAGCCAAGAAGAGCGCAAAAGTACCACAACATGCCTGCCTCCACAGCTTTTTCCTTGGGGACATGCCTAATTCCTGGCTGATTTGCCTTTCTCGTCTTAGGGTTGGGGTTCGGCCTAGGGCTAGGATTTTTAAAATCAGGAAGCCCTGAGTTCCAGGCACACTGCAGCTGTGAAAGGCATCCAAAAGGGAGTGCAAAAGTGCCACAACATGGCTGCTTTCACGGCTTTTTCCTTGGCAAGAAGCCTAACACCAGGCTGATTTACCTTCCCAGGGTTACTGTTAGGCTTAGGCCTAGGGCTAGGATTTTTAAAACTAGGAAGCCCTGGGCTCCAGGCACACTGCAGCTGTTCAAGGCATCCCAAGGGGAGTACAAAAGTGCAACAACATGGCAGCTTTCACAGCTTTTTCCTTGGCACCATCCCTATACCTAGGCTGATTTATCTGCCTAGGGTTAGGGTTAGGGTTCAGCCTAGGGCTTGGATTTCTTTAACCAGGAAGCCCTGAGTTCCAGGCTTACTTCATCTGCCAAAGGCATCCCAAAGGGAGTGCAGAAGTGCCACAACATGGCTGCTTTCACGGCTTTTCCCTTAGGAAGAACCCTAATACCCGGCTGATTTACCTTCCTAGGGTTACTGTTAGGCTTAGGCCTAGGACTTTTAAAACCAGGAAGCCCTGGGCTCCAGGCACACTGCAGCTGCGAAAGGCATCCCAAGGGGAGCGCAAAAGTGACGCAACTTGGCTGCCACCACTGATATTTCCATGAGACCATCCCAAACCATAGGTTGATTTTCCTTCCTAGGGTTAAAGTTTGAGTTACGCCTAGGGTAAGGGCTCTATTAACCAGAAAGCCCTGAGTTGCAAGAACACAGCAGCTGCGAAGGACTAGCCAAGAAGAGCGCAAAAGTAGCACAACATGCCTGCCTCCACAGCTTTTTCCTTGGGGACATGCCTAATTCCTGGCTGATTTGCCTTTCTCGTCTTAGGGTTGGGGTTCGGCCTAGGGCTAGGATTTTTAAAATCAGGAAGCCCTGAGTTCCAGGCACACTGGAGCTGTGAAAGGCATCCAAAAGGGAGTGCAAAAGTGCCACAACATGGCTGCTTTCACGGCTTTTTCCTTGGCAAGAAGCCTAACACCAGGCTGATTTACCTTCCCAGGGTTACTGTTAGGCTTAGGCCTAGGGCTAGGATTTTTGAAACTAGGAAGCCCTGGGCTCCAGCCACACTGCAGCTGTTCAAGGCATCCCAAGGGGAGTACAAAAGTGCAACAACATGGCAGCTTTCACAGCTTTTTCCTTGGCACCATCCCTATACCTAGGCTGATTTATCTGCCTAGGATTAGGGTTAGGGTTCAGCCTAGGGCTTGGATTTCTTTAACCAGGAAGCCCTGAGTTCCAGGCTTACTTCATCTGCCAAAGGCATCCCAAAGGGAGTGCAGAAGTGCCACAACATGGCTGCTTTCACGGCTTTTCCCTTAGGAAGAACCCTAATACCCGGCTGATTTACCTTCCTAGGGTTACTGTTAGGCTTAGGCCTAGGACTTTTAAAACCAGGAAGCCCTGGGCTCCAGGCACACTGCAGCTGCGAAAGGCATCCCAAGGGGAGCGCAAAACTGACACAACTTGCCTGCCACCACTGATATTTCCATGAGACCATCCCGAACCATAGGTTGATTTTCCTTCCTAGGGTTAAAGTTTGAGTTACGCCTAGGGTAAGGGCTCTATTAACCAGAAAGCCCTGAGTTCCAAGAACACAGCAGCTGCGAAGGACTAGCCAAGAAGAGCGCAAAAGTAGCACAACATGCCTGCCTCCACAGCTTTTTCCTTGGGGACATGCCTAATTCCTGGCTGATTTGCCTTTCTCGTCTTAGGGTTGGGGTTCGGCCTAGGGCTAGGATTTTTAAAATCAGGAAGCCCTGAGTTCCAGGCACACTGGAGCTGTGAAAGGCATCCAAAAGGGAGTGCAAAAGTGCCACAACATGGCTGCTTTCACGGCTTTTTCCTTGGCAAGAAGCCTAACACCAGGCTGATTTACCTTCCCAGGGTTACTGTTAGGCTTAGGCCTAGGGCTAGGATTTTTGAAACTAGGAAGCCCTGGGCTCCAGGCACACTGCAGCTGTTCAAGGCATCCCAAGGGGAGTACAAAAGTGCAACAACATGGCAGCTTTCACAGCTTTTTCCTTGGCACCATCCCTATACCTAGGCTGATTTATCTGCCTAGGGTTAGGGTTAGGCTTCAGCCTAGGGCTTGGATTTCTTTAACCAGGAAGCCCTGAGTTCCAGGCTTACTTCATCTGCCAAAGGCATCCCAAAGGGAGTGCAGAAGTGCCACAACATGGCTGCTTTCACGGCTTTTCCCTTAGGAAGAACCCTAATACCCGGCTGATTTACCTTCCTAGGGTTACTGTTAGGCTTAGGCCTAGGACTTTTAAAACCAGGAAGCCCTGGGCTCCAGGCACACTGCAGCTGCGAAAGGCATCCCAAGGGGAGCGCAAAAGTGACGCAACTTGCCTGCCACCACTGATATTTCCATGAGACCATCCCGAACCATAGGTTGATTTTCCTTCCTAGGGTTAAAGTTTGAGTTACGCCTAGGGTAAGGGCTCTATTAACCAGAAAGCCCTGAGTCCCAAGAACACAGCAGCTGCGAAGGACTAGCCAAGAAGAGCGCAAAAGTAGCACAACATGCCTGCCTCCACAGCTTTTTCCTTGGGGACATGCCTAATTCCTGGCTGATTTGCCTTTCTCGTCTTAGGGTTGGGGTTCGGCCTAGGGCTAGGATTTTTAAAATCAGGAAGCCCTGAGTTCCAGGCACACTGGAGCTGTGAAAGGCATCCAAAAGGGAGTGCAAAAGTGCCACAACATGGCTGCTTTCACGGCTTTTTCCTTGGCAAGAAGCCTAACACCAGGCTGATTTCCCTTCCCAGGGTTACTGTTAGGCTTAGGCCTAGGGCTAGGATTTTTAAAACTAGGAAGCCCTGGGCTCCAGGCACACTGCAGCTGTTCAAGGCATCCCAAGGGGAGTACAAAAGTGCAACAACATGGCAGCTTTCACAGCTTTTTCCTTGGCACCATCCCTATACCTAGGCTGATTTATCTGCCTAGGGTTAGGGTTAGGGTTCAGCCTAGGGCTTGGATTTCTTTAACCAGGAAGCCCTGAGTTCCAGGCTTACTTCATCTGCCAAAGGCATCCCAAAGGGAGTGCAGAAGTGCCACAACATGGCTGCTTTCACGGCTTTTCCCTTAGGAAGAACCCTAATACCCGGCTGATTTACCTTCCTAGGGTTACTGTTAGGCTTAGGCCTAGGACTTTTAAAACCAGGAAGCCCTGGGCTCCAGGCACACTGCAGCTGCGAAAGGCATCCCAAGGGGAGCGCAAAAGTGACGCAACTTGCCTGCCACCACTGATATTTCCATGAGACCATCCCGAACCATAGGTTGATTTTCCTTCCTAGGGTTAAAGTTTGAGTTACGCCTAGGGTAAGGGCTCTATTAACCAGAAAGCCCTGAGTCCCAAGAACACAGCAGCTGCGAAGGACTAGCCAAGAAGAGCGCAAAAGTACCACAACATGCCTGCCTCCACAGCTTTTTCCTTGGGGACATGCCTAATTCCTGGCTGATTTGCCTTTCTCGTCTTAGGGTTGGGGTTCGGCCTAGGGCTAGGATTTTTAAAATCAGGAAGCCCTGAGTTCCAGGCACACTGGAGCTGTGAAAGGCATCCAAAAGGGAGTGCAAAAGTGCCACAACATGGCTGCTTTCACGGCTTTTTCCTTGGCAAGAAGCCTAACACCAGGCTGATTTCCCTTCCCAGGGTTACTGTTAGGCTTAGGCCTAGGGCTAGGATTTTTGAAACTAGGAAGCCCTTAGCTCCAGGCACACTGCAGCTGTTCAAGGCATCCCAAGGGGAGTACAAAAGTGCAACAACATGGCAGCTTTCACAGCTTTTTCCTTGGCACCATCCCTATACCTAGGCTGATTTATCTGCCTAGGGTTAGGGTTAGGGTTCAGCCCAGGGCTTGGATTTCTTTAACCAGGAAGCCCTGAGTTCCAGGCTTACTTCATCTGCCAAAGGCATCCCAAAGGGAGTGCAGAAGTGCCACAACATGGCTGCTTTCACGGCTTTTCCCTTAGGAAGAACCCTAATACCCGGCTGATTTACCTTCCTAGGGTTACTGTTAGGCTTAGGCCTAGGACTTTTAAAACCAGGAAGCCCTGGGCTCCAGGCACACTGCAGCTGCGAAAGGCATCCCAAGGGGAGCGCAAAAGTGACGCAACTTGGCTGCCACCACTGATATTTCCATGAGACCATCCCGAACCATAGGCTGATTTTCCTTCCTAGGGTTAAGGTTTGAGTTACGCCTAGGGTAAGGGCTCTATTAACCAGAAAGCCCTGAGTTCCAAGAACACAGCAGCTGCGAAGGACTAGCCAAGAAGAGCGCAAAAGTAGCACAACATGCCTGCCTCCACAGCTTTTTCCTTGGGGACATGCCTAATTCCTGGCTGATTTGCCTTTCTCGTCATAGGGTTGGGGTTCGGCCTAGGGCTAGGATTTTTAAAATCAGGAAGCCCTGAGTTCCAGGCACACTGGAGCTGTGAAAGGCATCCAAAAGGGAGTGCAAAAGTGCCACAACATGGCTGCTTTCACGGCTTTTTCCTTGGCAAGAAGCCTAACACCAGGCTGATTTCCCTTCCCAGGGTTACTGTTAGGCTTAGGCCTAGGGCTAGGATTTTTGAAACTAGGAAGCCCTTAGCTCCAGGCACACTGCAGCTGTTCAAGGCATCCCAAGGGGAGTACAAAAGTGCAACAACATGGCAGCTTTCACAGCTTTTTCCTTGGCACCATCCCTATACCTAGGCTGATTTATCTGCCTAGGGTTAGGGTTAGGGTTCAGCCTAGGGCTTGGATTTCTTTAACCAGGAAGCCCTGAGTTCCAGGCTTACTTCATCTGCCAAAGGCATCCCAAAGGGAGTGCAGAAGTGCCACAACATGGCTGCTTTCACGGCTTTTCCCTTAGGAAGAACCCTAATACCCGGCTGATTTACCTTCCTAGGGTTACTGTTAGGCTTAGGCCTAGGACTTTTAAAACCAAGAAGCCCTGGGCTCCAGGCACACTGCAGCTGCGAAAGGCATCCCAAGGGGAGCGCAAAAGTGACGCAACTTGCCTGCCACCACTGATATTTCCATGAGAGCATCCCGAAACATAGGTTGATTTTCCTTCCTAGGGTAAAAGTTTGATTTAGGCCTAGGGTAAGGGCTCTATTAACCAGAAAGCCCTGAGTCCCAAGAACACAGCAGCTGCGAAGGACTAGCCAAGAAGAGCGCAAAAGTAGCACAACATGCCTGCCTCCACAGCTTTTTCCTTGGGGACATGCCTAATTCCTGGCTGATTTGCCTTTCTCGTCTTAGGGTTGGGGTTTGGCCTAGGGCTAGGATTTTTAAAATCAGGAAGCCCTGAGTTCCAGGCACACTGGAGCTGTGAAAGGCATCCAAAAGGGAGTGCAAAAGTGCCACAACATGGCTGCTTTCACGGCTTTTTCCTTGGCAAGAAGCCTAACACCAGGCTGATTTACCTTCCCAGGGTTACTGTTAGGCTTAGGCCTAGGGCTAGGATTTTTAAAACTAGGAAGCCCTTAGCTCCAGGCACACTGCAGCTGTTCAAGGCATCCCAAGGGGAGTACAAAAGTGCAACAACATGGCAGCTTTCACAGCTTTTTCCTTGGCACCATCCCTATACCTAGGCTGATTTATCTGCCTAGGGTTAGGGTTAGGGTTCAGCCTAGGGCTTGGATTTCTTTAACCAGGAAGCCCTGAGTTCCAGGCTTACTTCATCTGCCAAAGGCATCCCAAAGGGAGTGCAGAAGTGCCACAACATGGCTGCTTTCACGGCTTTTCCCTTAGGAAGAACCCTAATACCCGGCTGATTTACCTTCCTAGGGTTACTGTTAGGCTTAGGCCTAGGACTTTTAAAACCAAGAAGCCCTGGGCTCCAGGCACACTGCAGCTGCGAAAGGCATCCCAAGGGGAGCGCAAAAGTGACGCAACTTGCCTGCCACCACTGATATTTCCATGAGAGCATCCCGAACCATAGGCTGATTTTCCTTCCTAGGGTTAAGGTTTGAGTTACGCCTAGGGTAAGGGCTCTATTAACCAGAAAGCCCTGAGTTCCAAGAACACAGCAGCTGCGAAGGACTAGCCAAGAAGAGCGCAAAAGTAGCACAACATGCCTGCCTCCACAGCTTTTTCCTTGGGGACATGCCTAATTCCTGGCTGATTTGCCTTTCTCGTCTTAGGGTTGGGGTTCGGCCTAGGGCTAGGATTTTTAAAATCAGGAAGCCCTGAGTTCCAGGCACACTGGAGCTGTGAAAGGCATCCAAAAGGGAGTGCAAAAGTGCCACAACATGGCTGCTTTCACGGCTTTTTCCTTGGCAAGAAGCCTAACACCAGGCTGATTTACCTTCCCAGGGTTACTGTTAGGCTTAGGCCTAGGGCTAGGATTTTTGAAACTAGGAAGCCCTGGGCTCCAGGCACACTGCAGCTGTTCAAGGCATCCCAAGGGGAGTACAAAAGTGCAACAACATGGCAGCTTTCACAGCTTTTTCCTTGGCACCATCCCTATACCTAGGCTGATTTATCTGCCTAGGGTTAGGGTTAGGCTTCAGCCTAGGGCTTGGATTTCTTTAACCAGGAAGCCCTGAGTTCCAGGCTTACTTCATCTGCCAAAGGCATCCCAAAGGGAGTGCAGAAGTGCCACAACATGGCTGCTTTCACGGCTTTTCCCTTAGGAAGAACCCTAATACCCGGCTGATTTACCTTCCTAGGGTTACTGTTAGGCTTAGGCCTAGGACTTTTAAAACCAGGAAGCCCTGGGCTCCAGGCACACTGCAGCTGCGAAAGGCATCCCAAGGGGAGCGCAAAAGTGACGCAACTTGCCTGCCACCACTGATATTTCCATGAGACCATCCCGAACCATAGGCTGATTTTCCTTCCTAGGGTTAAGGTTTGAGTTACGCCTAGGGTAAGGGCTCTATTAACCAGAAAGCCCTGAGTTCCAAGAACACAGCAGCTGCGAAGGACTAGCCAAGAAGAGCGCAAAAGTACCACAACATGCCTGCCTCCACAGCTTTTTCCTTGGGGACATGCCTAATTCCTGGCTGATTTGCCTTTCTCGTCATAGGGTTGGGGTTCGGCCTAGGGCTAGGATTTTTAAAATCAGGAAGCCCTGAGTTCCAGGCACACTGCAGCTGTGAAAGGCATCCAAAAGGGAGTGCAAAAGTGCCACATCATGGCTGCTTTCACGGCTTTTTCCTTGGCAAGAAGCCTAACACCAGGCTGATTTACCTTCCCAGGGTTACTGTTAGGCTTAGGCCTAGGGCTAGGATTTTTAAAACTAGGAAGCCCTGGGCTCCAGGCACACTGCAGCTGTTCAAGGCATCCCAAGGGGAGTACAAAAGTGCAACAACATGGCAGCTTTCACAGCTTTTTCCTTGGCACCATCCCTATACCTAGGCTGATTTATCTGCCTAGGATTAGGGTTAGGGTTCAGCCTAGGGCTTGGATTTCTTTAACCAGGAAGCCCTGAGTTCCAGGCTTACTTCATCTGCCAAAGGCATCCCAAAGGGAGTGCAGAAGTGCCACAACATGGCTGCTTTCACGGCTTTTCCCTTAGGAAGAACCCTAATACCCGGCTGATTTACCTTCCTAGGGTTACTGTTAGGCTTAGGCCTAGGACTTTTAAAACCAAGAAGCCCTGGGCTCCAGGCACACTGCAGCTGCGAAAGGCATCCCAAGGGGAGCGCAAAAGTGACGCAACTTGGCTGCCACCACTGATATTTCCATGAGAGCATCCCGAACCATAGGCTGATTTTCCTTCCTAGGGTTAAGGTTTGAGTTACGCCTAGGGTAAGGGCTCTATTAACCAGAAAGCCCTGAGTTCCAAGAACACAGCAGCTGCGAAGGACTAGCCAAGAAGAGCGCAAAAGTAGCACAACATGCCTGCCTCCACAGCTTTTTCCTTGGGGACATGCCTAATTCCTGGCTGATTTGCCTTTCTCGTCTTAGGGTTGGGGTTCGGCCTAGGGCTAGGATTTTTAAAATCAGGAAGCCCTGAGTTCCAGGCACACTGGAGCTGTGAAAGGCATCCAAAAGGGAGTGCAAAAGTGCCACAACATGGCTGCTTTCACGGCTTTTTCCTTGGCAAGAAGCCTAACACCAGGCTGATTTACCTTCCCAGGGTTACTGTTAGGCTTAGGCCTAGGGCTAGGATTTTTGAAACTAGGAAGCCCTGGGCTCCAGGCACACTGCAGCTGTTCAAGGCATCCCAAGGGGAGTACAAAAGTGCAACAACATGGCAGCTTTCACAGCTTTTTCCTTGGCACCATCCCTATACCTAGGCTGATTTATCTGCCTAGGATTAGGGTTAGCGTTAAGCCTAGGGCTTGGATTTCTTTAACCAGGAAGCCCTGAGTTCCAGGCTTACTTCATCTGCCAAAGGCATCCCAAAGGGAGTGCAGAAGTGCCACAACATGGCTGCTTTCACGGCTTTTCCCTTAGGAAGAACCCTAATACCCGGCTGATTTACCTTCCTAGGGTTACTGTTAGGCTTAGGCCTAGGACTTTTAAAACCAGGAAGCCCTGGGCTCCAGGCACACTGCAGCTGCGAAAGGCATCCCAAGGGGAGCGCAAAAGTGACGCAACTTGGCTGCCACCACTGATATTTCCATGAGACCATCCCGAACCTTAGGCTGATTTTCCTTCCTAGGGTTAAGGTTTGAGTTACGCCTAGGGTAAGGGCTCTATTAACCAGAAAGCCCTGAGTTCCAAGAACACAGCAGCTGCGAAGGACTAGCCAAGAAGAGCGCAAAAGTACCACAACATGCCTGCCTCCACAGCTTTTTCCTTGGGGACATGCCTAATTCCTGGCTGATTTGCCTTTCTCGTCTTAGGGTTGGGGTTCGGCCTAGGGCTAGGATTTTTAAAATCAGGAAGCCCTGAGTTCCAGGCACACTGGAGCTGTGAAAGGCATCCAAAAGGGAGTGCAAAAGTGCCACAACATGGCTGCTTTCACGGCTTTTTCCTTGGCAAGAAGCCTAACACCAGGCTGATTTACCTTCCCAGGGTTACTGTTAGGCTTAGGCCTAGGGCTAGGATTTTTAAAACTAGGAAGCCCTGGGCTCCAGGCACACTGCAGCTGTTCAAGGCATCCCAAGGGGAGTACAAAAGTGCAACAACATGGCAGCTTTCACAGCTTTTTCCTTGGCACCATCCCTATACCTAGGCTGATTTATCTGCCTAGGGTTAGGGTTAGCGTTAAGCCTAGGGCTTGGATTTCTTTAACCAGGAAGCCCTGAGTTCCAGGCTTACTTCATCTGCCAAAGGCATCCCAAAGGGAGTGCAGAAGTGCCACAACATGGCTGCTTTCACGGCTTTTCCCTTAGGAAGAACCCTAATACCCGGCTGATTTACCTTCCTAGGGTTACTGTTAGGCTTAGGCCTAGGACTTTTAAAACCAGGAAGCCCTGGGCTCCAGGCACACTGCAGCTGCGAAAGGCATCCCAAGGGGAGCGCAAAAGTGACGCAACTTGGCTGCCACCACTGATATTTCCATGAGACCATCCCGAACCATAGGTTGATTTTCCTTCCTAGGGTTAAGGTTTGAGTTATGCCTAGGGTAAGGGCTCTATTAACCAGAAAGCCCTGAGTTCCAAGAACACAGCAGCTGCGAAGGACTAGCCAAGAAGAGCGCAAAGTACCACAACATGCCTGCCTCCACAGCTTTTTCCTTGGGGACATGCCTAATTCCTGGCTGATTTGCCTTTCTCGTCTTAGGGTTGGGGTTCGGCCTAGGGCTAGGATTTTTAAAAGCAGGAAGCCCTGAGTTCCAGGCACACTGGAGCTGTGAAAGGCATCCAAAAGGGAGTGCAAAAGTGCCACAACATGGCTGCTTTCACGGCTTTTTCCTTGGCAAGAAGCCTAACACCAGGCTGATTTACCTTCCCAGGGTTACTGTTAGGCTTAGGCCTAGGGCTAGGATTTTTGAAACTAGGAAGCCCTGGGCTCCAGCCACACTGCAGCTGTTCAAGGCATCCCAAGGGGAGTACAAAAGTGCAACAACATGGCAGCTTTCACAGCTTTTTCCTTGGCACCATCCCTATACCTAGGCTGATTTATCTGCCTAGGGTTAGGGTTAGGGTTCAGCCTAGGGCTTGGATTTCTTTAACCAGGAAGCCCTGAGTTCCAGGCTTACTTCATCTGCCAAAGGCATCCCAAAGGGAGTGCAGAAGTGCCACAACATGGCTGCTTTCACGGCTTTTCCCTTAGGAAGAACCCTAATACCCGGCTGATTTACCTTCCTAGGGTTACTGTTAGGCTTAGGCCTAGGACTTTTAAAACCAGGAAGCCCTGGGCTCCAGGCACACTGCAGCTGCGAAAGGCATCCCAAGGGGAGCGCAAAAGTGACGCAACTTGGCTGCCACCACTGATATTTCCATGAGAGCATCCCGAACCATAGGCTGATTTTCCTTCCTAGGGTTAAGGTTTGAGTTACGCCTAGGGTAAGGGCTCTATTAACCAGAAAGCCCTGAGTTCCAAGAACACAGCAGCTGCGAAGGACTAGCCAAGAAGAGCGCAAAAGTAGCACAACATGCCTGCCTCCACAGCTTTTTCCTTGGGGACATGCCTAATTCCTGGCTGATTTGCCTTTCTCGTCTTAGGGTTGGGGTTCGGCCTAGGGCTAGGATTTTTAAAATCAGGAAGCCCTGAGTTCCAGGCACACTGCAGCTGTGAAAGGCATCCAAAAGGGAGTGCAAAAGTGCCACAACATGGCTGCTTTCACGGCTTTTTCCTTGGCAAGAAGCCTAACACCAGGCTGATTTACCTTCCCAGGGTTACTGTTAGGCTTAGGCCTAGGGCTAGGATTTTTAAAACTAGGAAGCCCTGGGCTCCAGGCACACTGCAGCTGTTCAAGGCATCCCAAGGGGAGTACAAAAGTGCAACAACATGGCAGCTTTCACAGCTTTTTCCTTGGCACCATCCCTATACCTAGGCTGATTTATCTGCCTAGGGTTAGGGTTAGGGTTCAGCCTAGGGCTTGGATTTCTTTAACCAGGAAGCCCTGAGTTCCAGGCTTACTTCATCTGCCAAAGGCATCCCAAAGGGAGTGCAGAAGTGCCACAACATGGCTGCTTTCACGGCTTTTCCCTTAGGAAGAACCCTAATACCCGGCTGATTTACCTTCCTAGGGTTACTGTTAGGCTTAGGCCTAGGACTTTTAAAACCAGGAAGCCCTGGGCTCCAGGCACACTGCAGCTGCGAAAGGCATCCCAAGGGGAGCGCAAAAGTGACGCAACTTGGCTGCCACCACTGATATTTCCATGAGACCATCCCGAACCATAGGTTGATTTTCCTTCCTAGGGTTAAAGTTTGAGTTACGCCTAGGGTAAGGGCTCTATTAACCAGAAAGCCCTGAGTTCCAAGAACACAGCAGCTGCGAAGGAGTAGCCAAGAAGAGTGCAAAAGTACCACAACATGCCTGCCTCCACAGCTTTTTCCTTGGGGACATGCCTAATTCCTGGCTGATTTGCCTTTCTCGTCATAGGGTTGGGGTTCGGCCTAGGGCTAGGATTTTTAAAATCAGGAAGCCCTGAGTTCCAGGCACACTGGAGCTGTGAAAGGCATCCAAAAGGGAGTGCAAAAGTGCCACAACATGGCTGCTTTCACGGCTTTTTCCTTGGCAAGAAGCCTAACACCAGGCTGATTTACCTTCCCAGGGTTACTGTTAGGCTTAGGCCTAGGGCTAGGATTTTTGAAACTAGGAAGCCCTGGGCTCCAGCCACACTGCAGCTGTTCAAGGCATCCCAAGGGGAGTACAAAAGTGCAACAACATGGCAGCTTTCACAGCTTTTTCCTTGGCACCATCCCTATACCTAGGCTGATTTATCTGCCTAGGGTTAGGGTTAGGGTTCAGCCTAGGGCTTGGATTTCTTTAACCAGGAAGCCCTGAGTTCCAGGCTTACTTCATCTGCCAAAGGCATCCCAAAGGGAGTGCAGAAGTGCCACAACATGGCTGCTTTCACGGCTTTTCCCTTAGGAAGAACCCTAATACCCGGCTGATTTACCTTCCTAGGGTTACTGTTAGGCTTAGGCCTAGGACTTTTAAAACCAGGAAGCCCTGGGCTCCAGGCACACTGCAGCTGCGAAAGGCATCCCAAGGGGAGCGCAAAAGTGACGCAACTTGGCTGCCACCACTGATATTTCCATGAGACCATCCCGAACCATAGGTTGATTTTCCTTCCTAGGGTTAAAGTTTGAGTTACGCCTAGGGTAAGGGCTCTATTAACCAGAAAGCCCTGAGTTCCAAGAACACGGCAGCTGCGAAGGACTAGCCAAGAAGAGCGCAAAAGTACCACAACATGCCTGCCTCCACAGCTTTTTCCTTGGGGACATGCCTAATTCCTGGCTGATTTGCCTTTCTCGTCATAGGGTTGGGGTTCGGCCTAGGGCTAGGATTTTTAAAATCAGGAAGCCCTGAGTTCCAGGCACACTGGAGCTGTGAAAGGCATCCAAAAGGGAGTGCAAAAGTGCCACAACATGGCTGCTTTCACGGCTTTTTCCTTGGCAAGAAGCCTAACACCAGGCTGATTTCCCTTCCCAGGGTTACTGTTAGGCTTAGGCCTAGGGCTAGGATTTTTGAAACTAGGAAGCCCTGGGCTCCAGGCACACTGCAGCTGTTCAAGGCATCCCAAGGGGAGTACAAAAGTGCAACAACATGGCAGCTTTCACAGCTTTTTCCTTGGCACCATCCCTATACCTAGGCTGATTTATCTGCCTAGGGTTAGGGTTAGCGTTAAGCCTAGGGCTTGGATTTCTTTAACCAGGAAGCCCTGAGTTCCAGGCTTACTTCATCTGCCAAAGGCATCCCAAAGGGAGTGCAGAAGTGCCACAACATGGCTGCTTTCACGGCTTTTCCCTTAGGAAGAACCCTAATACCCGGCTGATTTACCTTCCTAGGGTTACTGTTAGGCTTAGGCCTAGGACTTTTAAAACCAGGAAGCCCTGGGCTCCAGGCACACTGCAGCTGCGAAAGGCATCCCAAGGGGAGCGCAAAAGTGACGCAACTTGGCTGCCACCACTGATATTTCCATGAGACCATCCCGAACCTTAGGCTGATTTTCCTTCCTAGGGTTAAAGTTTGAGTTACGCCTAGGGTAAGGGCTCTATTAACCAGAAAGCCCTGAGTTCCAAGAACACAGCAGCTGCGAAGGACTAGCCAAGAAGAGCGCAAAAGTACCACAACATGCCTGCCTCCACAGCTTTTTCCTTGGGGACATGCCTAATTCCTGGCTGATTTGCCTTTCTTGTCTTAGGGTTGGGGTTCGGCCTAGGGCTAGGATTTTTAAAATCAGGAAGCCCTGAGTTCCAGGCACACTGGAGCTGTGAAAGGCATCCAAAAGGGAGTGCAAAAGTGCCACAACATGGCTGCTTTCACGGCTTTTTCCTTGGCAAGAAGCCTAACACCAGGCTGATTTACCTTCCCAGGGTTACTGTTAGGCTTAGGCCTAGGGCTAGGATTTTTAAAACTAGGAAGCCCTGGGCTCCAGCCACACTGCAGCTGTTCAAGGCATCCCAAGGGGAGTACAAAAGTGCAACAACATGGCAGCTTTCACAGCTTTTTCCTTGGCACCATCCCTATACCTAGGCTGATTTATCTGCCTAGGGTTAGGGTTAGCGTTCAGCCTAGGGCTTGGATTTCTTTAACCAGGAAGCCCTGAGTTCCAGGCTTACTTCATCTGCCAAAGGCATCCCAAAGGGAGTGCAGAAGTGCCACAACATGGCTGCTTTCACGGCTTTTCCCTTAGGAAGAACCCTAATACCCGGCTGATTTACCTTCCTAGGGTTACTGTTAGGCTTAGGCCTAGGACTTTTAAAACCAGGAAGCCCTGGGCTCCAGGCACACTGCAGCTGCGAAAGGCATCCCAAGGGGAGCGCAAAAGTGACGCAACTTGGCTGCCACCACTGATATTTCCATGAGACCATCCCGAACCATAGGTTGATTTTCCTTCCTAGGGTTAAGGTTTGAGTTATGCCTAGGGTAAGGGCTCTATTAACCAGAAAGCCCTGAGTTCCAAGAACACAGCAGCTGCGAAGGACTAGCCAAGAAGAGCGCAAAAGTAGCACAACATGCCTGCCTCCACAGCTTTTTCCTTGGGGACATGCCTAATTCCTGGCTGATTTGCCTTTCTCGTCTTAGGGTTGGGGTTCGGCCTAGGGCTAGGATTTTTAAAATCAGGAAGCCCTGAGTTCCAGGCACACTGGAGCTGTGAAAGGCATCCAAAAGGGAGTGCAAAAGTGCCACAACATGGCTGCTTTCACGGCTTTTTCCTTGGCAAGAAGCCTAACACCAGGCTGATTTACCTTCCCAGGGTTACTGTTAGGCTTAGGCCTAGGGCTAGGATTTTTGAAACTAGGAAGCCCTGGGCTCCAGGCACACTGCAGCTGTTCAAGGCATCCCAAGGGGAGTACAAAAGTGCAACAACATGGCAGCTTTCACAGCTTTTTCCTTGGCACCATCCCTATACCTAGGCTGATTTATCTGCCTAGGGTTAGGGTTAGGGTTCAGCCTAGGGCTTGGATTTCTTTAACCAGGAAGCCCTGAGTTCCAGGCTTACTTCATCTGCCAAAGGCATCCCAAAGGGAGTGCAGAAGTGCCACAACATGGCTGCTTTCACGGCTTTTCCCTTAGCAAGAACCCTAATACCCGGCTGATTTACCTTCCTAGGGTTACTGTTAGGCTTAGGCCTAGGACTTTTAAAACCAGGAAGCCCTGGGCTCCAGGCACACTGCAGCTGCGAAAGGCATCCCAAGGGGAGCGCAAAAGTGACGCAACTTGGCTGCCACCACTGATATTTCCATGAGACCATCCCGAACCATAGGCTGATTTTCCTTCCTAGGGTTAAGGTTTGAGTTACGCCTAGGGTAAGGGCTCTATTAACCAGAAAGCCCTGAGTTCCAAGAACACAGCAGCTGCGAAGGACTAGCCAAGAAGAGCGCAAAAGTAGCACAACATGCCTGCCTCCACAGCTTTTTCCTTGGGGACATGCCTAATTCCTGGCTGATTTGCCTTTCTCGTCATAGGGTTGGGGTTCGGCCTAGGGCTAGGATTTTTAAAATCAGGAAGCCCTGAGTTCCAGGCACACTGGAGCTGTGAAAGGCATCCAAAAGGGAGTGCAAAAGTGCCACAACATGGCTGCTTTCACGGCTTTTTCCTTGGCAAGAAGCCTAACACCAGGCTGATTTACCTTCCTAGGGTTACTGTTAGGCTTAGGCCTAGGGCTAGGATTTTTGAAACTAGGAAGCCCTGGGCTCCAGCCACACTGCAGCTGTTCAAGGCATCCCAAGGGGAGTACAAAAGTGCAACAACATGGCAGCTTTCACAGCTTTTTCCTTGGCACCATCCCTATACCTAGGCTGATTTATCTGCCTAGGGTTAGGGTTAGCGTTCAGCCTAGGGCTTGGATTTCTTTAACCAGGAAGCCCTGAGTTCCAGGCTTACTTCATCTGCCAAAGGCATCCCAAAGGGAGTGCAGAAGTGCCACAACATGGCTGCTTTCACGGCTTTTCCCTTAGGAAGAACCCTAATACCCGGCTGATTTACCTTCCTAGGGTTACTGTTAGGCTTAGGCCTAGGACTTTTAAAACCAGGAAGCCCTGGGCTCCAGGCACACTGCAGCTGCGAAAGGCATCCCAAGGGGAGCGCAAAAGTGACGCAACTTGGCTGCCACCACTGATATTTCCATGAGACCATCCCGAACCATAGGCTGATTTTCCTTCCTAGGGTTAAGGTTTGAGTTACGCCTAGGGTAAGGGCTCTATTAACCAGAAAGCCCTGAGTTCCAAGAACACAGCAGCTGCGAAGGACTAGCCAAGAAGAGCGCAAAAGTAGCACAACATGCCTGCCTCCACAGCTTTTTCCTTGGGGACATGCCTAATTCCTGGCTGATTTGCCTTTCTCGTCTTAGGGTTGGGGTTCGGCCTAGGGCTAGGATTTTTAAAATCAGGAAGCCCTGAGTTCCAGGCACACTGGAGCTGTGAAAGGCATCCAAAAGGGAGTGCAAAAGTGCCACAACATGGCTGCTTTCACGGCTTTTTCCTTGGCAAGAAGCCTAACACCAGGCTGATTTACCTTCCCAGGGTTACTGTTAGGCTTAGGCCTAGGGCTAGGATTTTTAAAACTAGGAAGCCCTGGGCTCCAGGCACACTGCAGCTGTTCAAGGCATCCCAAGGGGAGTACAAAAGTGCAACAACATGGCAGCTTTCACAGCTTTTTCCTTGGCACCATCCCTATACCTAGGCTGATTTATCTGCCTAGGGTTAGGGTTAGGCTTCAGCCTAGGGCTTGGATTTCTTTAACCAGGAAGCCCTGAGTTCCAGGCTTACTTCATCTGCCAAAGGCATCCCAAAGGGAGTGCAGAAGTGCCACAACATGGCTGCTTTCACGGCTTTTCCCTTAGGAAGAACCCTAATACCCGGCTGATTTACCTTCCTAGGGTTACTGTTAGGCTTAGGCCTAGGACTTTTAAAACCAGGAAGCCCTGGGCTCCAGGCACACTGCAGCTGCGAAAGGCATCCCAAGGGGAGCGCAAAAGTGACGCAACTTGCCTGCCACCACTGATATTTCCATGAGAGCATCCCGAACCATAGGCTGATTTTCCTTCCTAGGGTTAAGGTTTGAGTTACGCCTAGGGTAAGGGCTCTATTAACCAGAAAGCCCTGAGTTCCAAGAACACAGCAGCTGCGAAGGACTAGCCAAGAAGAGCGCAAAAGTAGCACAACATGCCTGCCTCCACAGCTTTTTCCTTGGGGACATGCCTAATTCCTGGCTGATTTGCCTTTCTCGTCTTAGGGTTGGGGTTTGGCCTAGGGCTAGGACTTTTAAAATCAGGAAGCCCTGAGTTCCAGGCACACTGGAGCTGTGAAAGGCATCCAAAAGGGAGTGCAAAAGTGCCACAACATGGCTGCTTTCACGGCTTTTTCCTTGGCAAGAAGCCTAACACCAGGCTGATTTACCTTCCCAGGGTTACTGTTAGGCTTAGGCCTAGGGCTAGGATTTTTGAAACTAGGAAGCCCTGGGCTCCAGGCACACTGCAGCTGTTCAAGGCATCCCAAGGGGAGTACAAAAGTGCAACAACATGGCAGCTTTCACAGCTTTTTCCTTGGCACCATCCCTATACCTAGGCTGATTTATCTGCCTAGGGTTAGGGTTAGCGTTAAGCCTAGGGCTTGGATTTCTTTAACCAGGAAGCCCTGAGTTCCAGGCTTACTTCATCTGCCAAAGGCATCCCAAAGGGAGTGCAGAAGTGCCACAACATGGCTGCTTTCACGGCTTTTCCCTTAGGAAGAACCCTAATACCCGGCTGATTTACCTTCCTAGGGTTACTGTTAGGCTTAGGCCTAGGACTTTTAAAACCAGGAAGCCCTGGGCTCCAGGCACACTGCAGCTGCGAAAGGCATCCCAAGGGGAGCGCAAAAGTGACGCAACTTGGCTGCCACCACTGATATTTCCATGAGACCATCCCGAACCATAGGTTGATTTTCCTTCCTAGGGTTAAGGTTTGAGTTATGCCTAGGGTAAGGGCTCTATTAACCAGAAAGCCCTGAGTTCCAAGAACACAGCAGCTGCGAAGGACTAGCCAAGAAGAGCGCAAAAGTAGCACAACATGCCTGCCTCCACAGCTTTTTCCTTGGGGACATGCCTAATTCCTGGCTGATTTGCCTTTCTCGTCTTAGGGTTGGGGTTCGGCCTAGGGCTAGGATTTTTAAAATCAGGAAGCCCTGAGTTCCAGGCACACTGGAGCTGTGAAAGGCATCCAAAAGGGAGTGCAAAAGTGCCACAACATGGCTGCTTTCACGGCTTTTTCCTTGGCAAGAAGCCTAACACCAGGCTGATTTACCTTCCCAGGGTTACTGTTAGGCTTAGGCCTAGGGCTAGGATTTTTGAAACTAGGAAGCCCTGGGCTCCAGGCACACTGCAGCTGTTCAAGGCATCCCAAGGGGAGTACAAAAGTGCAACAACATGGCAGCTTTCACAGCTTTTTCCTTGGCACCATCCCTATACCTAGGCTGATTTATCTGCCTAGGGTTAGGGTTAGCGTTCAGCCTAGGGCTTGGATTTCTTTAACCAGGAAGCCCTGAGTTCCAGGCTTACTTCATCTGCCAAAGGCATCCCAAAGGGAGTGCAGAAGTGCCACAACATGGCTGCTTTCACGGCTTTTCCCTTAGGAAGAACCCTAATACCCGGCTGATTTACCTTCCTAGGGTTACTGTTAGGCTTAGGCCTAGGACTTTTAAAACCAGGAAGCCCTGGGCTCCAGGCACACTGCAGCTGCGAAAGGCATCCCAAGGGGAGCGCAAAAGTGACGCAACTTGGCTGCCACCACTGATATTTCCATGAGACCATCCCGAACCATAGGCTGATTTTCCTTCCTAGGGTTAAGGTTTGAGTTACGCCTAGGGTAAGGGTTCTATTAACCAGAAAGCCCTGAGTTCCAAGAACACAGCAGCTGCGAAGGACTAGCCAAGAAGAGCGCAAAAGTAGCACAACATGCCTGCCTCCACAGCTTTTTCCTTGGGGACATGCCTAATTCCTGGCTGATTTGCCTTTCTCGTCTTAGGGTTGGGGTTCGGCCTAGGGCTAGGATTTTTAAAATCAGGAAGCCCTGAGTTCCAGGCACACTGCAGCTGTGAAAGGCATCCAAAAGGGAGTGCAAAAGTGCCACAACATGGCTGCTTTCACGGCTTTTTCCTTGGCAAGAAGCCTAACACCAGGCTGATTTCCCTTCCCAGGGTTACTGTTAGGCTTAGGCCTAGGGCTAGGATTTTTGAAACTAGGAAGCCCTGGGCTCCAGGCACACTGCAGCGGTTCAAGGCATCCCAAGGGGAGTACAAAAGTGCAACAACATGGCAGCTTTCACAGCTTTTTCCTTGGCACCATCCCTATACCTAGGCTGATTTATCTGCCTAGGGTTAGGGTTAGGCTTCAGCCTAGGGCTTGGATTTCTTTAACCAGGAAGCCCTGAGTTCCAGGCTTACTTCATCTGCCAAAGGCAACCCAAAGGGAGTGCAGAAGTGCCACAACATGGCTGCTTTCACGGCTTTTCCCTTAGGAAGAACCCTAATACCCGGCTGATTTACCTTCCTAGGGTTACTGTTAGGCTTAGGCCTAGGACTTTTAAAACCAGGAAGCCCTGGGCTCCAGGCACACTGCAGCTGCGAAAGGCATCCCAAGGGGAGCGCAAAAGTGACGCAACTTGGCTGCCACCACTGATATTTCCATGAGACCATCCCGAACCATAGGCTGATTTTCCTTCCTAGGGTTAAGGTTTGAGTTACGCCTAGGGTAAGGGCTCTATTAACCAGAAAGCCCTGAGTTCCAAGAACACAGCAGCTGCGAAGGACTAGCCAAGAAGAGCGCAAAAGTAGCACAACATGCCTGCCTCCACAGCTTTTTCCTTGGGGACATGCCTAATTCCTGGCTGATTTGCCTTTCTCGTCTTAGGGTTGGGGTTCGGCCTAGGGCTAGGATTTTTAAAATCAGGAAGCCCTGAGTTCCAGGCACACTGCAGCTGTGAAAGGCATCCAAAAGGGAGTGCAAAAGTGCCACAACATGGCTGCTTTCACGGCTTTTTCCTTGGCAAGAAGCCTAACACCAGGCTGATTTACCTTCCCAGGGTTACTGTTAGGCTTAGGCCTAGGGCTAGGATTTTTGAAACTAGGAAGCCCTGGGCTCCAGGCACACTGCAGCTGTTCAAGGCATCCCAAGGGGAGTACAAAAGTGCAACAACATGGCAGCTTTCACAGCTTTTTCCTTGGCACCATCCCTATACCTAGGCTGATTTATCTGCCTAGGGTTAGGGTTAGGCTTCAGCCTAGGGCTTGGATTTCTTTAACCAGGAAGCCCTGAGTTCCAGGCTTACTTCATCTGCCAAAGGCATCCCAAAGGGAGTGCAGAAGTGCCACAACATGGCTGCTTTCACGGCTTTTCCCTTAGGAAGAACCCTAATACCCGGCTGATTTACCTTCCTAGGGTTACTGTTAGGCTTAGGCCTAGGACTTTTAAAACCAGGAAGCCCTGGGCTCCAGGCACACTGCAGCTGCGAAAGGCATCCCAAGGGGAGCGCAAAAGTGACGCAACTTGGCTGCCACCACTGATATTTCCATGAGACCATCCCGAACCATAGGCTGATTTTCCTTCCTAGGGTTAAGGTTTGAGTTACGCCTAGGGTAAGGGTTCTATTAACCAGAAAGCCCTGAGTTCCAAGAACACAGCAGCTGCGAAGGACTAGCCAAGAAGAGCGCAAAAGTAGCACAACATGCCTGCCTCCACAGCTTTTTCCTTGGGGACATGCCTAATTCCTGGCTGATTTGCCTTTCTCGTCTTAGGGTTGGGGTTCGGCCTAGGGCTAGGATTTTTAAAATCAGGAAGCCCTGAGTTCCAGGCACACTGGAGCTGTGAAAGGCATCCAAAAGGGAGTGCAAAAGTGCCACAACATGGCTGCTTTCACGGCTTTTTCCTTGGCAAGAAGCCTAACACCAGGCTGATTTCCCTTCCCAGGGTTACTGTTAGGCTTAGGCCTAGGGCTAGGATTTTTGAAACTAGGAAGCCCTGGGCTCCAGCCACACTGCAGCTGTTCAAGGCATCCCAAGGGGAGTACAAAAGTGCAACAACATGGCAGCTTTCACAGCTTTTTCCTTGGCACCATCCCTATACCTAGGCTGATTTATCTGCCTAGGGTTAGGGTTAGGGTTCAGCCTAGGGCTTGGATTTCTTTAACCAGGAAGCCCTGAGTTCCAGGCTTACTTCATCTGCCAAAGGCATCCCAAAGGGAGTGCAGAAGTGCCACAACATGGCTGCTTTCACGGCTTTTCCCTTAGGAAGAACCCTAATACCCGGCTGATTTACCTTCCTAGGGTTACTGTTAGGCTTAGGCCTAGGACTTTTAAAACCAGGAAGCCCTGGGCTCCAGGCACACTGCAGCTGCGAAAGGCATCCCAAGGGGAGCGCAAAAGTGACGCAACTTGGCTGCCACCACTGATATTTCCATGAGACCATCCCGAACCTTAGGCTGATTTTCCTTCCTAGGGTTAAGGTTTGAGTTACGCCTAGGGTAAGGGCTCTATTAACCAGAAAGCCCTGAGTTCCAAGAACACAGCAGCTGCGAAGGACTAGCCAAGAAGAGCGCAAAAGTACCACAATATGCCTGCCTCCACAGCTTTTTCCTTGGGGACATGCCTAATTCCTGGCTGATTTGCCGTTCTTGTCTTAGGGTTGGGGTTCGGCCTAGGGCTAGGATTTTTAAAATCAGGAAGCCCTGAGTTCCAGGCACACTGGAGCTGTGAAAGGCATCCAAAAGGGAGTGCAAAAGTGCCACAACATGGCTGCTTTCACGGCTTTTTCCTTGGCAAGAAGCCTAACACCAGGCTGATTTACCTTCCCAGGGTTACTGTTAGGCTTAGGCCTAGGGCTAGGATTTTTAAAACTAGGAAGCCCTGGGCTCCAGGCACACTGCAGCTGTTCAAGGCATCCCAAGGGGAGTACAAAAGTGCAACAACATGGCAGCTTTCACAGCTTTTTCCTTGGCACCATCCCTATACCTAGGCTGATTTATCTGCCTAGGGTTAGGGTTAGGGTTCAGCCTAGGGCTTGGATTTCTTTAACCAGGAAGCCCTGAGTTCCAGGCTTACTTCATCTGCCAAAGGCATCCCAAAGGGAGTGCAGAAGTGCCACAACATGGCTGCTTTCACGGCTTTTCCCTTAGGAAGAATCCTAATACCCGGCTGATTTTCCTTCCTAGGGTTAAGGTTTGAGTTACGCCTAGGGTAAGGGCTCTATTAACCAGAAAGCCCTGAGTTCCAAGAACACAGCAGCTGCGAAGGACTAGCCAAGAAGAGCGCAAAAGTACCACAATATTCCTGCCTCCACAGCTTTTTCCTTGGGGACATGCCTAATTCCTGGCTGATTTGCCTTTCTCGTCTTAGGGTTGGGGTTCGGCCTAGGGCTAGGATTTTTAAAATCAGGAAGCCCTGAGTTCCAGGCACACTGCAGCTGTGAAAGGCATCCAAAAGGGAGTGCAAAAGTGCCACAACATGGCTGCTTTCACGGCTTTTTCCTTGGCAAGAAGCCTAACACCAGGCTGATTTACCTTCCTAGGGTTACCGTTAGGCTTAGGCCTAGGGCTAGGATTTTTGAAACTAGGAAGCCCTGGGCTCCAGGCACACTGCAGCTGTTCAAGGCATCCCAAGGGGAGTACAAAAGTGCAACAACATGGCAGCTTTCACAGCTTTTTCCTTGGCACCATCCCTATACCTAGGCTGATTTATCTGCCTAGGGTTAGGGTTAGGCTTCAGCCTAGGGCTTGGATTTCTTTAACCAGGAAGCCCTGAGTTCCAGGCTTACTTCATCTGCCAAAGGCATCCCAAAGGGAGTGCAGAAGTGCCACAACATGGCTGCTTTCACGGCTTTTCCCTTAGGAAGAACCCTAATACCCGGCTGATTTACCTTCCTAGGGTTACTGTTAGGCTTAGGCCTAGGACTTTTAAAACCAGGAAGCCCTGGGCTCCAGGCACACTGCAGCTGCGAAAGGCATCCCAAGGGGAGCGCAAAAGTGACGCAACTTGGCTGCCACCACTGATATTTCCATGAGACCATCCCGAACCTTAGGCTGATTTTCCTTCCTAGGGTTAAGGTTTGAGTTACGCCTAGGGTAAGGGCTCTATTAACCAGAAAGCCCTGAGTTCCAAGAACACAGCAGCTGCGAAGGACTAGCCAAGAAGAGCGCAAAAGTAGCACAACATGCCTGCCTCCACAGCTTTTTCCTTGGGGACATGCCTAATTGCTGGCTGATTTGCCTTTCTCGTCTTAGGGTTGGGGTTCGGCCTAGGGCTAGGATTTTTAAAAGCAGGAAGCCCTGAGTTCCAGGCACACTGGAGCTGTGAAAGGCATCCAAAAGGGAGTGCAAAAGTGCCACAACATGGCTGCTTTCACGGCTTTTTCCTTGGCAAGAAGCCTAACACCAGGCTGATTTCCCTTCCCAGGGTTACTGTTAGGCTTAGGCCTAGGGCTAGGATTTTTAAAACTAGGAAGCCCTGGGCTCCAGGCACACTGCAGCTGTTCAAGGCATCCCAAGGGGAGTACAAAAGTGCAACAACATGGCAGCTTTCACAGCTTTTTCCTTGGCACCATCCCTATACCTAGGCTGATTTATCTGCCTAGGGTTAGGGTTAGGCTTCAGCCTAGGGCTTGGATTTCTTTAACCAGGAAGCCCTGAGTTCCAGGCTTACTTCATCTGCCAAAGGCATCCCAAAGGGAGTGCAGAAGTGCCACAACATGGCTGCTTTCACGGCTTTTCCCTTAGGAAGAACCCTAATACCCGGCTGATTTACCTTCCTAGGGTTACTGTTAGGCTTAGGCCTAGGACTTTTAAAACCAGGAAGCCCTGGGCTCCAGGCACACTGCAGCTGCGAAAGGCATCCCAAGGGGAGCGCAAAAGTGACGCAACTTGGCTGCCACCACTGATATTTCCATGAGACCATCCCGAACCATAGGTTGATTTTCCTTCCTAGGGTTAAGGTTTGAGTTATGCCTAGGGTAAGGGCTCTATTAACCAGAAAGCCCTGAGTTCCAAGAACACAGCAGCTGCGAAGGACTAGCCAAGAAGAGCGCAAAAGTAGCACAACATGCCTGCCTCCACAGCTTTTTCCTTGGGGACATGCCTAATTCCTGGCTGATTTGCCTTTCTTGTCTTAGGGTTGGGGTTCGGCCTAGGGCTAGGATTTTTAAAATCAGGAAGCCCTGAGTTCCAGGCACACTGGAGCTGTGAAAGGCATCCAAAAGGGAGTGCAAAAGTGCCACAACATGGCTGCTTTCACGGCTTTTTCCTTGGCAAGAAGCCTAACACCAGGCTGATTTCCCTTGCCAGGGTTACTGTTAGGCTTAGGCCTAGGGCTAGGATTTTTGAAACTAGGAAGCCCTGGGCTCCAGGCACACTGCAGCTGTTCAAGGCATCCCAAGGGGAGTACAAAAGTGCAACAACATGGCAGCTTTCACAGCTTTTTCCTTGGCACCATCCCTATACCTAGGCTGATTTATCTGCCTAGGGTTAGGGTTAGGCTTCAGCCTAGGGCTTGGATTTCTTTAACCAGGAAGCCCTGAGTTCCAGGCTTACTTCATCTGCCAAAGGCAACCCAAAGGGAGTGCAGAAGTGCCACAACATGGCTGCTTTCACGGCTTTTCCCTTAGGAAGAACCCTAATACCCGGCTGATTTACCTTCCTAGGGTTACTGTTAGGCTTAGGCCTAGGACTTTTAAAACCAGGAAGCCCTGGGCTCCAGGCACACTGCAGCTGCGAAAGGCATCCCAAGGGGAGCGCAAAAGTGACGCAACTTGGCTGCCACCACTGATATTTCCATGAGACCATCCCGAACCATAGGCTGATTTTCCTTCCTAGGGTTAAGGTTTGAGTTACGCCTAGGGTAAGGGCTCTATTAACCAGAAAGCCCTGAGTTCCAAGAACACAGCAGCTGCGAAGGACTAGCCAAGAAGAGCGCAAAAGTACCACAACATGCCTGCCTCCACAGCTTTTTCCTTGGGGACATGCCTAATTCCTGGCTGATTTGCCTTTCTCGTCTTAGGGTTGGGGTTCGGCCTAGGGCTAGGATTTTTAAAATCAGGAAGCCCTGAGTTCCAGGCACACTGCAGCTGTGAAAGGCATCCAAAAGGGAGTGCAAAAGTGCCACAACATGGCTGCTTTCACGGCTTTTTCCTTGGCAAGAAGCCTAACACCAGGCTGATTTACCTTCCCAGGGTTACTGTTAGGCTTAGGCCTAGGGCTAGGATTTTTGAAACTAGGAAACCCTGGGCTCCAGGCACACTGCAGCTGTTCAAGGCATCCCAAGGGGAGTACAAAAGTGCAACAACATGGCAGCTTTCACAGCTTTTTCCTTGGCACCATCCCTATACCTAGGCTGATTTATCTGCCTAGGGTTAGGGTTAGGGTTCAGCCTAGGGCTTGGATTTCTTTAACCAGGAAGCCCTGAGTTCCAG
The DNA here is from genome assembly GCF_027887145.1 of Ammospiza caudacuta. Lineage (NCBI taxonomy): Eukaryota > Metazoa > Chordata > Aves > Passeriformes > Passerellidae > Ammospiza > Ammospiza caudacuta. The sequence continues at coordinate 40,031 of NW_026682912.1, forward strand.
GCTTACTTCATCTGCCAAAGGCATCCCAAAGGGAGTGCAGAAGTGCCACAACATGGCTGCTTTCACGGCTTTTCCCTTAGGAAGAACCCTAATACCCGGCTGATTTACCTTCCTAGGGTTACTGTTAGGCTTAGGCCTAGGACTTTTAAAACCAGGAAGCCCTGGGCTCCAGGCACACTGCAGCTGCGAAAGGCATCCCAAGGGGAGCGCAAAAGTGACGCAACTTGGCTGCCACCACTGATATTTCCATGAGACCATCCCGAACCATAGGCTGATTTTCCTTCCTAGGGTTAAGGTTTGAGTTACGCCTAGGGTAAGGGCTCTATTAACCAGAAAGCCCTGAGTTCCAAGAACACAGCAGCTGCGAAGGACTAGCCAAGAAGAGCGCAAAAGTAGCACAACATGCCTGCCTCCACAGCTTTTTCCTTGGGGACATGCCTAATTCCTGGCTGATTTGCCTATCTCGTCTTAGGGTTGGGGTTTGGCCTAGGGCTAGGATTTTTAAAATCAGGAAGCCCTGAGTTCCAGGCACACTGGAGCTGTGAAAGGCATCCAAAAGGGAGTGCAAAAGTGCCACAACATGGCTGCTTTCACGGCTTTTTCCTTGGCAAGAAGCCTAACACCAGGCTGATTTACCTTCCCAGGGTTACTGTTAGGCTTAGGCCTAGGGCTAGGATTTTTGAAACTAGGAAGCCCTGGGCTCCAGGCACACTGCAGCTGTTCAAGGCATCCCAAGGGGAGTACAAAAGTGCAACAACATGGCAGCTTTCACAGCTTTTTCCTTGGCACCATCCCTATACCTAGGCTGATTTATCTGCCTAGGGTTAGGGTTAGGGTTCAGCCTAGGGCTTGGATTTCTTTAACCAGGAAGCCCTGAGTTCCAGGCTTACTTCATCTGCCAAAGGCATCCCAAAGGGAGTGCAGAAGTGCCACAACATGGCTGCTTTCACGGCTTTTCCCTTAGGAAGAACCCTAATACCCGGCTGATTTACCTTCCTAGGGTTACTGTTAGGCTTAGGCCTAGGACTTTTAAAACCAGGAAGCCCTGGGCTCCAGGCACACTGCAGCTGCGAAAGGCATCCCAAGGGGAGCGCAAAAGTGACGCAACTTGGCTGCCACCACTGATATTTCCATGAGACCATCCCGAACCATAGGCTGATTTTCCTTCCTAGGGTTAAGATTTGAGTTACGCCTAGGGTAAGGGCTCTATTAACCAGAAAGCCCTGAGTTCCAAGAACACAGCAGCTGCGAAGGACTAGCCAAGAAGAGCGCAAAAGTAGCACAACATGCCTGCCTCCACAGCTTTTTCCTTGGGGACATGCCTAATTCCTGGCTGATTTGCCTTTCTCGTCTTAGGGTTGGGGTTCGGCCTAGGGCTAGGATTTTTAAAATCAGGAAGCCCTGAGTTCCAGGCACACTGGAGCTGTGAAAGGCATCCAAAAGGGAGTGCAAAAGTGCCACAACATGGCTGCTTTCACGGCTTTTTCCTTGGCAAGAAGCCTAACACCAGGCTGATTTCCCTTCCCAGGGTTACTGTTAGGCTTAGGCCTAGGGCTAGGATTTTTGAAACTAGGAAGCCCTGGGCTCCAGGCACACTGCAGCTGTTCAAGGCATCCCAAGGGGAGTACAAAAGTGCAACAACATGGCAGCTTTCACAGCTTTTTCCTTGGCACCATCCCTATACCTAGGCTGATTTATCTGCCTAGGGTTAGGGTTAGGGTTCAGCCTAGGGCTTGGATTTCTTTAACCAGGAAGCCCTGAGTTCCAGGCTTACTTCATCTGCCAAAGGCATCCCAAAGGGAGTGCAGAAGTGCCACAACATGGCTGCTTTCACGGCTTTTCCCTTAGGAAGAACCCTAATACCCGGCTGATTTACCTTCCTAGGGTTACTGTTAGGCTTAGGCCTAGGACTTTTAAAACCAGGAAGCCCTGGGCTCCAGGCACACTGCAGCTGCGAAAGGCATCCCAAGGGGAGCGCAAAAGTGACGCAACTTGGCTGCCACCACTGATATTTCCATGAGACCATCCCGAACCATAGGCTGATTTTCCTTCCTAGGGTTAAGGTTTGAGTTACGCCTAGGGTAAGGGTTCTATTAACCAGAAAGCCCTGAGTTCCAAGAACACAGCAGCTGCGAAGGACTAGCCAAGAAGAGCGCAAAAGTAGCACAACATGCCTGCCTCCACAGCTTTTTCCTTGGGGACATGCCTAATTCCTGGCTGATTTGCCTTTCTCGTCTTAGGGTTGGGGTTTGGCCTAGGGCTAGGATTTTTAAAATCAGGAAGCCCTGAGTTCCAGGCACACTGGAGCTGTGAAAGGCATCCAAAAGGGAGTGCAAAAGTGCCACAACATGGCTGCTTTCACGGCTTTTTCCTTGGCAAGAAGCCTAACACCAGGCTGATTTCCCTTCCCAGGGTTACTGTTAGGCTTAGGCCTAGGGCTAGGATTTTTGAAACTAGGAAGCCCTGGGCTCCAGGTACACTGCAGCTGTTCAAGGCATCCCAAGGGGAGTACAAAAGTGCAACAACATGGCAGCTTTCACAGCTTTTTCCTTGGCACCATCCCTATACCTAGGCTGATTTATCTGCCTAGGGTTAGGGTTAGGCTTCAGCCTAGGGCTTGGATTTCTTTAACCAGGAAGCCCTGAGTTCCAGGCTTACTTCATCTGCCAAAGGCATCCCAAAGGGAGTGCAGAAGTGCCACAACATGGCTGCTTTCACGGCTTTTCCCTTAGGAAGAACCCTAATACCCGGCTGATTTACCTTCCTAGGGTTACTGTTAGGCTTAGGCCTAGGACTTTTAAAACCAGGAAGCCCTGGGCTCCAGGCACACTGCAGCTGCGAAAGGCATCCCAAGGGGAGCGCAAAAGTGACGCAACTTGGCTGCCACCACTGATATTTCCATGAGACCATCCCGAACCTTAGGCTGATTTTCCTTCCTAGGGTTAAGGTTTGAGTTACGCCTAGGGTAAGGGCTCTATTAACCAGAAAGCCCTGAGTTCCAAGAACACAGCAGCTGCGAAGGACTAGCCAAGAAGAGCGCAAAAGTACCACAATATGCCTGCCTCCACAGCTTTTTCCTTGGGGACATGCCTAATTCCTGGCTGATTTGCCTTTCTTGTCTTAGGGTTGGGGTTCGGCCTAGGGCTAGGATTTTTAAAATCAGGAAGCCCTGAGTTCCAGGCACACTGGAGCTGTGAAAGGCATCCAAAAGGGAGTGCAAAAGTGCCACAACATGGCTGCTTTCACGGCTTTTTCCTTGGCAAGAAGCCTAACACCAGGCTGATTTACCTTCCCAGGGTTACTGTTAGGCTTAGGCCTAGGGCTAGGATTTTTAAAACTAGGAAGCCCTGGGCTCCAGGCACACTGCAGCTGTTCAAGGCATCCCAAGGGGAGTACAAAAGTGCAACAACATGGCAGCTTTCACAGCTTTTTCCTTGGCACCATCCCTATACCTAGGCTGATTTATCTGCCTAGGGTTAGGGTTAGGCTTCAGCCTAGGGCTTGGATTTCTTTAACCAGGAAGCCCTGAGTTCCAGGCTTACTTCATCTGCCAAAGGCATCCCAAAGGGAGTGCAGAAGTGCCACAACATGGCTGCTTTCACGGCTTTTCCCTTAGGAAGAACCCTAATACCCGGCTGATTTTCCTTCCTAGGGTTAAGGTTTGAGTTACGCCTAGGGTAAGGGCTCTATTAACCAGAAAGCCCTGAGTTCCAAGAACACAGCAGCTGCGAAGGCCTAGCCAAGAAGAGCGCAAAAGTACCACAATATGCCTGCCTCCACAGCTTTTTCCTTGGGGACATGCCTAATTCCTGGCTGATTTGCCTTTCTTGTCTTAGGGTTGGGGTTCGGCCTAGGGCTAGGATTTTTAAAATCAGGAAGCCCTGAGTTCCAGGCACACTGGAGCTGTGAAAGGCATCCAAAAGGGAGTGCAAAAGTGCCACAACATGGCTGCTTTCACGGCTTTTTCCTTGGCAAGAAGCCTAACACCAGGCTGATTTACCTTCCCAGGGTTACTGTTAGGCTTAGGCCTAGGGCTAGGATTTTTAAAACTAGGAAGCCCTGGGCTCCAGGCACACTGCAGCTGTTCAAGGCATCCCAAGGGGAGTACAAAAGTGCAACAACATGGCAGCTTTCACAGCTTTTTCCTTGGCACCATCCCTATACCTAGGCTGATTTATCTGCCTAGGGTTAGGGTTAGGCTTCAGCCTAGGGCTTGGATTTCTTTAACCAGGAAGCCCTGAGTTCCAGGCTTACTTCATCTGCCAAAGGCATCCCAAAGGGAGTGCAGAAGTGCCACAACATGGCTGCTTTCACGGCTTTTCCCTTAGGAAGAACCCTAATACCCGGCTGATTTACCTTCCTAGGGTTACTGTTAGGCTTAGGCCTAGGACTTTTAAAACCAAGAAGCCCTGGGCTCCAGGCACACTGCAGCTGCGAAAGGCATCCCAAGGGGAGCGCAAAAGTGACGCAACTTGGCTGCCACCAGTGATATTTCCATGAGACCATCCCGAACCATAGGTTGATTTTCCTTCCTAGGGTTAAGGTTTGAGTTATGCCTAGGGTAAGGGCTCTATTAACCAGAAAGCCCTGAGTCCCAAGAACACAGCAGCTGCGAAGGACTAGCCAAGAAGAGCGCAAAAGTAGCACAACATGCCTGCCTCCACAGCTTTTTCCTTGGGGACATGCCTAATTCCTGGCTGATTTGCCTTTCTCGTCTTAGGGTTGGGGTTCGGCCTAGGGCTAGGATTTTTAAAATCAGGAAGCCCTGAGTTCCAGGCACACTGGAGCTGTGAAAGGCATCCAAAAGGGAGTGCAAAAGTGCCACAACATGGCTGCTTTCACGGCTTTTTCCTTGGCAAGAAGCCTAACACCAGGCTGATTTCCCTTCCCAGGGTTACTGTTAGGCTTAGGCCTAGGGCTAGGATTTTTAAAAATAGGAAGCCCTGGGCTCCAGGCACACTGCAGCTGTTCAAGGCATCCCAAGGGGAGTACAAAAGTGCAACAACATGGCAGCTTTCACAGCTTTTTCCTTGGCACCATCCCTATACCTAGGCTGATTTATCTGCCTAGGGTTAGGGTTAGCGTTCAGCCTAGGGCTTGGATTTCTTTAACCAGGAAGCCCTGAGTTCCAGGCTTACTTCATCTGCCAAAGGCATCCCAAAGGGAGTGCAGAAGTGCCACAACATGGCTGCTTTCACGGCTTTTCCCTTAGGAAGAACCCTAATACCCGGCTGATTTACCTTCCTAGGGTTACTGTTAGGCTTAGGCCTAGGACTTTTAAAACCAGGAAGCCCTGGGCTCCAGGCACACTGCAGCTGCGAAAGGCATCCCAAGGGGAGCGCAAAAGTGACGCAACTTGGCTGCCACCACTGATATTTCCATGAGACCATCCCGAACCATAGGTTGATTTTCCTTCCTAGGGTTAAGGTTTGAGTTACGCCTAGGGTAAGGGCTCTATTAACCAGAAAGCCCTGAGTTCCAAGAACACAGCAGCTGCGAAGGACTAGCCAAGAAGAGCGCAAAAGTAGCACAACATGCCTGCCTCCACAGCTTTTTCCTTGGGGACATGCCTAATTGCTGGCTGATTTGCCTTTCTCGTCTTAGGGTTGGGGTTCGGCCTAGGGCTAGGATTTTTAAAATCAGGAAGCCCTGAGTTCCAGGCACACTGGAGCTGTGAAAGGCATCCAAAAGGGAGTGCAAAAGTGCCACAACATGGCTGCTTTCACGGCTTTTTCCTTGGAAAGAAGCCTAACACCAGGCTGATTTCCCTTCCCAGGGTTACTGTTAGGCTTAGGCCTAGGGCTAGGATTTTTGAAACTAGGAAGCCCTGGGCTCCAGGCACACTGCAGCTGTTCAAGGCATCCCAAGGGGAGTACAAAAGTGCAACAACATGGCAGCTTTCACAGCTTTTTCCTTGGCACCATCCCTATACCTAGGCTGATTTATCTGCCTAGGTTTAGGGTTAGCGTTAAGCCTAGGGCTTGGATTTCTTTAACCAGGAAGCCCTGAGTTCCAGGCTTACTTCATCTGCCAAAGGCATCCCAAAGGGAGTGCAGAAGTGCCACAACATGGCTGCTTTCATGGCTTTTCCCTTAGGAAGAACCCTAATACCCGGCTGATTTACCTTCCTAGGGTTACTGTTAGGCTTAGGCCTAGGACTTTTAAAACCAGGAAGCCCTGGGCTCCAGGCACACTGCAGCTGCGAAAGGCATCCCAAGGGGAGCGCAAAAGTGACGCAACTTGGCTGCCACCACTGATATTTCCATGAGAGCATCCCGAACCATAGGCTGATTTTCCTTCCTAGGGTTAAGGTTTGAGTTACGCCTAGGGTAAGGGCTCTATTAACCAGAAAGCCCTGAGTTCCAAGAACACAGCAGCTGCGAAGGACTAGCCAAGAAGAGCGCAAAAGTAGCACAACATGCCTGCCTCCACAGCTTTTTCCTTGGGGACATGCCTAATTCCTGGCTGATTTGCCTTTCTCGTCTTAGGGTTGGGGTTCGGCCTAGGGCTAGGATTTTTAAAATCAGGAAGCCCTGAGTTCCAGGCACACTGGAGCTGTGAAAGGCATCCAAAAGGGAGTGCAAAAGTGCCACAACATGGCTGCTTTCACGGCTTTTTCCTTGGCAAGAAGCCTAACACCAGGCTGATTTCCCTTCCCAGGGTTACTGTTAGGCTTAGGCCTAGGGCTAGGATTTTTGAAACTAGGAAGCCCTGGGCTCCAGGCACACTGCAGCTGTTCAAGGCATCCCAAGGGGAGTACAAAAGTGCAACAACATGGCAGCTTTCACAGCTTTTTCCTTGGCACCATCCCTATACCTAGGCTGATTTATCTGCCTAGGTTTAGGGTTAGCGTTAAGCCTAGGGCTTGGATTTCTTTAACCAGGAAGCCCTGAGTTCCAGGCTTACTTCATCTGCCAAAGGCATCCCAAAGGGAGTGCAGAAGTGCCACAACATGGCTGCTTTCATGGCTTTTCCCTTAGGAAGAACCCTAATACCCGGCTGATTTACCTTCCTAGGGTTACTGTTAGGCTTAGGCCTAGGACTTTTAAAACCAGGAAGCCCTGGGCTCCAGGCACACTGCAGCTGCGAAAGGCATCCCAAGGGGAGCGCAAAAGTGACGCAACTTGGCTGCCACCACTGATATTTCCATGAGACCATCCCGAACCATAGGCTGATTTTCCTTCCTAGGGTTAAGGTTTGAGTTACGCCTAGGGTAAGGGCTCTATTAACCAGAAAGCCCTGAGTTCCAAGAACACAGCAGCTGCGAAGGACTAGCCAAGAAGAGCGCAAAAGTACCACAATATGCCTGCCTCCACAGCTTTTTCCTTGGGGACATGCCTAATTCCTGGCTGATTTGCCTTTCTTGTCTTAGGGTTGGGGTTCGGCCTAGGGCTAGGATTTTTAAAATCAGGAAGCCCTGAGTTCCAGGCACACTGGAGCTGTGAAAGGCATCCAAAAGGGAGTGCAAAAGTGCCACAACATGGCTGCTTTCACGGCTTTTTCCTTGGCAAGAAGCCTAACGCCAGGCTGATTTACCTTCCCAGGGTTACTGTTAGGCTTAGGCCTAGGGCTAGGATTTTTAAAACTAGGAAGCCCTGGGCTCCAGGCACACTGCAGCTGTTCAAGGCATCCCAAGGGGAGTACAAAAGTGCAACAACATGGCAGCTTTCACAGCTTTTTCCTTGGCACCATCCCTATACCTAGGCTGATTTATCTGCCTAGGGTTAGGGTTAGGCTTCAGCCTAGGGCTTGGATTTCTTTAACCAGGAAGCCCTGAGTTCCAGGCTTACTTCATCTGCCAAAGGCATCCCAAAGGGAGTGCAGAAGTGCCACAACATGGCTGCTTTCACGGCTTTTCCCTTAGGAAGAACCCTAATACCCGGCTGATTTACCTTCCTAGGGTTACTGTTAGGCTTAGGCCTAGGACTTTTAAAACCAAGAAGCCCTGGGCTCCAGGCACACTGCAGCTGCGAAAGGCATCCCAAGGGGAGCGCAAAAGTGACGCAACTTGGCTGCCACCAGTGATATTTCCATGAGACCATCCCGAACCATAGGTTGATTTTCCTTCCTAGGGTTAAGGTTTGAGTTATGCCTAGGGTAAGGGCTCTATTAACCAGAAAGCCCTGAGTCCCAAGAACACAGCAGCTGCGAAGGACTAGCCAAGAAGAGCGCAAAAGTAGCACAACATGCCTGCCTCCACAGCTTTTTCCTTGGGGACATGCCTAATTCCTGGCTGATTTGCCTTTCTCGTCTTAGGGTTGGGGTTCGGCCTAGGGCTAGGATTTTTAAAATCAGGAAGCCCTGAGTTCCAGGCACACTGGAGCTGTGAAAGGCATCCAAAAGGGAGTGCAAAAGTGCCACAACATGGCTGCTTTCACGGCTTTTTCCTTGGCAAGAAGCCTAACACCAGGCTGATTTCCCTTCCCAGGGTTACTGTTAGGCTTAGGCCTAGGGCTAGGATTTTTAAAAATAGGAAGCCCTGGGCTCCAGGCACACTGCAGCTGTTCAAGGCATCCCAAGGGGAGTACAAAAGTGCAACAACATGGCAGCTTTCACAGCTTTTTCCTTGGCACCATCCCTATACCTAGGCTGATTTATCTGCCTAGGTTTAGGGTTAGCGTTAAGCCTAGGGCTTGGATTTCTTTAACCAGGAAGCCCTGAGTTCCAGGCTTACTTCATCTGCCAAAGGCATCCCAAAGGGAGTGCAGAAGTGCCACAACATGGCTGCTTTCATGGCTTTTCCCTTAGGAAGAACCCTAATACCCGGCTGATTTACCTTCCTAGGGTTACTGTTAGGCTTAGGCCTAGGACTTTTAAAACCAGGAAGCCCTGGGCTCCAGGCACACTGCAGCTGCGAAAGGCATCCCAAGGGGAGCGCAAAAGTGACGCAACTTGGCTGCCACCACTGATATTTCCATGAGAGCATCCCGAACCATAGGCTGATTTTCCTTCCTAGGGTTAAGGTTTGAGTTACGCCTAGGGTAAGGGCTCTATTAACCAGAAAGCCCTGAGTTCCAAGAACACAGCAGCTGCGAAGGACTAGCCAAGAAGAGCGCAAAAGTAGCACAACATGCCTGCCTCCACAGCTTTTTCCTTGGGGACATGCCTAATTCCTGGCTGATTTGCCTTTCTCGTCTTAGGGTTGGGGTTCGGCCTAGGGCTAGGATTTTTAAAATCAGGAAGCCCTGAGTTCCAGGCACACTGGAGCTGTGAAAGGCATCCAAAAGGGAGTGCAAAAGTGCCACAACATGGCTGCTTTCACGGCTTTTTCCTTGGCAAGAAGCCTAACACCAGGCTGATTTCCCTTCCCAGGGTTACTGTTAGGCTTAGGCCTAGGGCTAGGATTTTTGAAACTAGGAAGCCCTGGGCTCCAGGCACACTGCAGCTGTTCAAGGCATCCCAAGGGGAGTACAAAAGTGCAACAACATGGCAGCTTTCACAGCTTTTTCCTTGGCACCATCCCTATACCTAGGCTGATTTATCTGCCTAGGTTTAGGGTTAGCGTTAAGCCTAGGGCTTGGATTTCTTTAACCAGGAAGCCCTGAGTTCCAGGCTTACTTCATCTGCCAAAGGCATCCCAAAGGGAGTGCAGAAGTGCCACAACATGGCTGCTTTCATGGCTTTTCCCTTAGGAAGAACCCTAATACCCGGCTGATTTACCTTCCTAGGGTTACTGTTAGGCTTAGGCCTAGGACTTTTAAAACCAGGAAGCCCTGGGCTCCAGGCACACTGCAGCTGCGAAAGGCATCCCAAGGGGAGCGCAAAAGTGACGCAACTTGGCTGCCACCACTGATATTTCCATGAGACCATCCCGAACCATAGGCTGATTTTCCTTCCTAGGGTTAAGGTTTGAGTTACGCCTAGGGTAAGGGCTCTATTAACCAGAAAGCCCTGAGTTCCAAGAACACAGCAGCTGCGAAGGACTAGCCAAGAAGAGCGCAAAAGTAGCACAACATGCCTGCCTCCACAGCTTTTTCCTTGGGGACATGCCTAATTCCTGGCTGATTTGCCTTTCTTGTCTTAGGGTTGGGGTTCGGCCTAGGGCTAGGATTTTTAAAATCAGGAAGCCCTGAGTTCCAGGCACACTGGAGCTGTGAAAGGCATCCAAAAGGGAGTGCAAAAGTGCCACAACATGGCTGCTTTCACGGCTTTTTCCTTGGCAAGAAGCCTAACACCAGGCTGATTTACCTTCCCAGGGTTACTGTTAGGCTTAGGCCTAGGGCTAGGATTTTTAAAACTAGGAAGCCCTGGGCTCCAGGCACACTGCAGCTGTTCAAGGCATCCCAAGGGGAGTACAAAAGTGCAACAACATGGCAGCTTTCACAGCTTTTTCCTTGGCACCATCCCTATACCTAGGCTGATTTATCTGCCTAGGGTTAGGGTTAGGGTTCAGCCTAGGGCTTGGATTTCTTTAACCAGGAAGCCCTGAGTTCCAGGCTTACTTCATCTGCCAAAGGCATCCCAAAGGGAGTGCAGAAGTGCCACAACATGGCTGCTTTCACGGCTTTTCCCTTAGGAAGAACCCTAATACCCGGCTGATTTACCTTCCTAGGGTTACTGTTAGGCTTAGGCCTAGGACTTTTAAAACCAAGAAGCCCTGGGCTCCAGGCACACTGCAGCTGCGAAAGGCATCCCAAGGGGAGCGCAAAAGTGACGCAACTTGGCTGCCACCACTGATATTTCCATGAGAGCATCCCGAACCATAGGTTGATTTTCCTTCCTAGGGTTAAGGTTTGAGTTACGCCTAGGGTAAGGGCTCTATTAACCAGAAAGCCCTGAGTTCCAAGAACACAGCAGCTGCGAAGGACTAGCCAAGAAGAGCGCAAAAGTAGCACAACATGCCTGCCTCCACAGCTTTTTCCTTGGGGACATGCCTAATTCCTGGCTGATTTGCCTTTCTCGTCTTAGGGTTGGGGTTCGGCCTAGGGCTAGGATTTTTAAAATCAGGAAGCCCTGAGTTCCAGGCACACTGGAGCTGTGAAAGGCATCCAAAAGGGAGTGCAAAAGTGCCACAACATGGCTGCTTTCACGGCTTTTTCCTTGGCAAGAAGCCTAACACCAGGCTGATTTCCCTTCCCAGGGTTACTGTTATGCTTAGGCCTAGGGCTAGGATTTTTGAAACTAGGAAGCCCTGGGCTCCAGGCACACTGCAGCTGTTCAAGGCATCCCAAGGGGAGTACAAAAGTGCAACAACATGGCAGCTTTCACAGCTTTTTCCTTGGCACCATCCCTATACCTAGGCTGATTTATCTGCCTAGGTTTAGGGTTAGCGTTAAGCCTAGGGCTTGGATTTCTTTAACCAGGAAGCCCTGAGTTCCAGGCTTACTTCATCTGCCAAAGGCATCCCAAAGGGAGTGCAGAAGTGCCACAACATGGCTGCTTTCACGGCTTTTCCCTTAGGAAGAACCCTAATACCCGGCTGATTTACCTTCCTAGGGTTACTGTTAGGCTTAGGCCTAGGACTTTTAAAACCAGGAAGCCCTGGGCTCCAGGCACACTGCAGCTGCGAAAGGCATCCCAAGGGGAGCGCAAAAGTGACGCAACTTGGCTGCCACCACTGATATTTCCATGAGAGCATCCCGAACCATAGGCTGATTTTCCTTCCTAGGGTTAAGGTTTGAGTTACGCCTAGGGTAAGGGCTCTATTAACCAGAAAGCCCTGAGTTCCAAGAACACAGCAGCTGCGAAGGACTAGCCAAGAAGAGCGCAAAAGTAGCACAACATGCCTGCCTCCACAGCTTTTTCCTTGGGGACATGCCTAATTCCTGGCTGATTTGCCTTTCTCGTCTTAGGGTTGGGGTTCGGCCTAGGGCTAGGATTTTTAAAATCAGGAAGCCCTGAGTTCCAGGCACACTGGAGCTGTGAAAGGCATCCAAAAGGGAGTGCAAAAGTGCCACAACATGGCTGCTTTCACGGCTTTTTCCTTGGCAAGAAGCCTAACACCAGGCTGATTTCCCTTCCCAGGGTTACTGTTAGGCTTAGGCCTAGGGCTAGGATTTTTGAAACTAGGAAGCCCTGGGCTCCAGGCACACTGCAGCTGTTCAAGGCATCCCAAGGGGAGTACAAAAGTGCAACAACATGGCAGCTTTCACAGCTTTTTCCTTGGCACCATCCCTATACCTAGGCTGATTTATCTGCCTAGGTTTAGGGTTAGCGTTAGGCCTAGGGCTTGGATTTCTTTAACCAGGAAGCCCTGAGTTCCAGGCTTACTTCATCTGCCAAAGGCATCCCAAAGGGAGTGCAGAAGTGCCACAACATGGCTGCTTTCATGGCTCTTCCCTTAGGAAGAACCCTAATACCCGGCTGATTTACCTTCCTAGGGTTACTGTTAGGCTTAGGCCTAGGACTTTTAAAACCAGGAAGCCCTGGGCTCCAGGCACACTGCAGCTGCGAAAGGCATCCCAAGGGGAGCGCAAAAGTGACGCAACTTGGCTGCCACCACTGATATTTCCATGAGACCATCCCGAACCATAGGCTGATTTTCCTTCCTAGGGTTAAGGTTTGAGTTACGCCTAGGGTAAGGGCTCTATTAACCAGAAAGCCCTGAGTTCCAAGAACACAGCAGCTGCGAAGGACTAGCCAAGAAGAGCGCAAAAGTAGCACAACATGCCTGCCTCCACAGCTTTTTCCTTGGGGACATGCCTAATTCCTGGCTGATTTGCCTTTCTCGTCTTAGGGTTGGGGTTCGGCCTAGGGCTAGGATTTTTAAAATCAGGAAGCCCTGAGTTCCAGGCACACTGGAGCTGTGAAAGGCATCCAAAAGGGAGTGCAAAAGTGCCACAACATGGCTGCTTTCACGGCTTTTTCCTTGGCAAGAAGCCTAACACCAGGCTGATTTCCCTTCCCAGGGTTACTGTTAGGCTTAGGCCTAGGGCTAGGATTTTTGAAACTAGGAAGCCCTGGGCTCCAGGCACACTGCAGCTGTTCAAGGCATCCCAAGGGGAGTACAAAAGTGCTACAACATGGCAGCTTTCACAGCTTTTTCCTTGGCACCATCCCTATACCTAGGCTGATTTATCTGCCTAGGGTTAGGGTTAGGGTTCAGCCTAGGGCTTGGATTTCTTTAACCAGGAAGCCCTGAGTTCCAGGCTTACTTCATCTGCCAAAGGCATCCCAAAGGGAGTGCAGAAGTGCCACAACATGGCTGCTTTCACGGCTTTTCCCTTAGGAAGAACCCTAATACCCGGCTGATTTACCTTCCTAGGGTTACTGTTAGGCTTAGGCCTAGGACTTTTAAAACCAAGAAGCCCTGGGCTCCAGGCACACTGCAGCTGCGAAAGGCATCCCAAGGGGAGCGCAAAAGTGACGCAACTTGGCTGCCACCACTGATATTTCCATGAGAGCATCCCGAACCATAGGTTGATTTTCCTTCCTAGGGTTAAGGTTTGAGTTATGCCTAGGGTAAGGGCTCTATTAACCAGAAAGCCCTGAGTTCCAAGAACACAGCAGCTGCGAAGGACTAGCCAAGAAGAGCGCAAAAGTACCACAACATGCCTGCCTCCACAGCTTTTTCCTTGGGGACATGCCTAATTCCTGGCTGATTTGCCTTTCTCGTCTTAGGGTTGGGGTTCGGCCTAGGGCTAGGATTTTTAAAATCAGGAAGCCCTGAGTTCCAGGCACACTGGAGCTGTGAAAGGCATCCAAAAGGGAGTGCAAAAGTGCCACAACATGGCTGCTTTCACGGCTTTTTCCTTGGCAAGAAGCCTAACACCAGGCTGATTTACCTTCCCAGGGTTACTGTTAGGCTTAGGCCTAGGGCTAGGATTTTTAAAACTAGGAAGCCCTGGGCTCCAGGCACACTGCAGCTGTTCAAGGCATCCCAAGGGGAGTACAAAAGTGCAACAACATGGCAGCTTTCACAGCTTTTTCCTTGGCACCATCCCTATACCTAGGCTGATTTATCTGCCTAGGGTTAGGGTTAGGGTTCAGCCTAGGGCTTGGATTTCTTTAACCAGGAAGCCCTGAGTTCCAGGCTTACTTCATCTGCCAAAGGCATCCCAAAGGGAGTGCAGAAGTGCCACAACATGGCTGCTTTCACGGCTTTTCCCTTAGGAAGAACCCTAATACCCGGCTGATTTACCTTCCTAGGGTTACTGTTAGGCTTAGGCCTAGGACTTTTAAAACCAGGAAGCCCTGGGCTCCAGGCACACTGCAGCTGCGAAAGGCATCCCAAGGGGAGCGCAAAAGTGACGCAACTTGGCTGCCACCACTGATATTTCCATGAGACCATCCCGAACCATAGGTTGATTTTCCTTCCTAGGCTTAAGGTTTGAGTTACGCCTAGGGTAAGGGCTCTATTAACCAGAAAGCCCTGAGTTCCAAGAACACAGCAGCTGCGAAGGACTAGCCAAGAAGAGCGCAAAAGTAGCACAACATGCCTGCCTCCACAGCTTTTTCCTTGGGGACATGCCTAATTCCTGGCTGATTTGCCTTTCTCGTCTTAGGGTTGGGGTTCGGCCTAGGGCTAGGATTTTTAAAATCAGGAAGCCCTGAGTTCCAGGCACACTGGAGCTGTGAAAGGCATCCAAAAGGGAGTGCAAAAGTGCCACAACATGGCTGCTTTCACGGCTTTTTCCTTGGCAAGAAGCCTAACACCAGGCTGATTTCCCTTCCCAGGGTTACTGTTATGCTTAGGCCTAGGGCTAGGATTTTTGAAACTAGGAAGCCCTGGGCTCCAGGCACACTGCAGCTGTTCAAGGCATCCCAAGGGGAGTACAAAAGTGCAACAACATGGCAGCTTTCACAGCTTTTTCCTTGGCACCATCCCTATACCTAGGCTGATTTATCTGCCTAGGTTTAGGGTTAGCGTTAAGCCTAGGGCTTGGATTTCTTTAACCAGGAAGCCCTGAGTTCCAGGCTTACTTCATCTGCCAAAGGCATCCCAAAGGGAGTGCAGAAGTGCCACAACATGGCTGCTTTCATGGCTTTTCCCTTAGGAAGAACCCTAATACCCGGCTGATTTACCTTCCTAGGGTTACTGTTAGGCTTAGGCCTAGGACTTTTAAAACCAGGAAGCCCTGGGCTCCAGGCACACTGCAGCTGCGAAAGGCATCCCAAGGGGAGCGCAAAAGTGACGCAACTTGGCTGCCACCACTGATATTTCCATGAGAGCATCCCGAACCATAGGCTGATTTTCCTTCCTAGGGTTAAGGTTTGAGTTACGCCTAGGGTAAGGGCTCTATTAACCAGAAAGCCCTGAGTTCCAAGAACACAGCAGCTGCGAAGGACTAGCCAAGAAGAGCGCAAAAGTAGCACAACATGCCTGCCTCCACAGCTTTTTCCTTGGGGACATGCCTAATTGCTGGCTGATTTGCCTTTCTCGTCTTAGGGTTGGGGTTTGGCCTAGGGCTAGGATTTTTAAAATCAGGAAGCCCTGAGTTCCAGGCACACTGGAGCTGTGAAAGGCATCCAAAAGGGAGTGCAAAAGTGCCACAACATGGCTGCTTTCATGGCTTTTTCCTTGGCAAGAAGCCTAACACCAGGCTGATTTACCTTCCCAGGGTTACTGTTAGGCTTAGGCCTAGGGCTAGGATTTTTGAAACTAGGAAGCCCTGGGCTCCAGGCACACTGCAGCTGTTCAAGGCATCCCAAGGGGAGTACAAAAGTGCAACAACATGGCAGCTTTCACAGCTTTTTCCTTGGCACCATCCCTATACCTAGGCTGATTTATCTGCCTAGGTTTAGGGTTAGCGTTAAGCCTAGGGCTTGGATTTCTTTAACCAGGAAGCCCTGAGTTCCAGGCTTACTTCATCTGCCAAAGGCATCCCAAAGGGAGTGCAGAAGTGCCACAACATGGCTGCTTTCATGGCTTTTCCCTTAGGAAGAACCCTAATACCCGGCTGATTTACCTTCCTAGGGTTACTGTTAGGCTTAGGCCTAGGACTTTTAAAACCAGGAAGCCCTGGGCTCCAGGCACACTGCAGCTGCGAAAGGCATCCCAAGGGGAGCGCAAAAGTGACGCAACTTGGCTGCCACCACTGATATTTCCATGAGAGCATCCCGAACCATAGGCTGATTTTCCTTCCTAGGCTTAAGGTTTGAGTTACGCCTAGGGTAAGGGCTCTATTAACCAGAAAGCCCTGAGTTCCAAGAACACAGCAGCTGCGAAGGACTAGCCAAGAAGAGCGCAAAAGTAGCACAACATGCCTGCCTCCACAGCTTTTTCCTTGGGGACATGCCTAATTCCTGGCTGATTTGCCTTTCTCGTCTTAGGGTTGGGGTTCGGCCTAGGGCTAGGATTTTTAAAATCAGGAAGCCCTGAGTTCCAGGCACACTGGAGCTGTGAAAGGCATCCAAAAGGGAGTGCAAAAGTGCCACAACATGGCTGCTTTCACGGCTTTTTCCTTGGCAAGAAGCCTAACACCAGGCTGATTTACCTTCCCAGGGTTACTGTTAGGCTTAGGCCTAGGGCTAGGATTTTTGAAACTAGGAAGCCCTGGGCTCCAGCCACACTGCAGCTGTTCAAGGCATCCCAAGGGGAGTACAAAAGTGCAACAACATGGCAGCTTTCACAGCTTTTTCCTTGGCACCATCCCTATACCTAGGCTGATTTATCTGCCTAGGGTTAGGGTTAGGCTTCAGCCTAGGGCTTGGATTTCTTTAACCAGGAAGCCCTGAGTTCCAGGCTTACTTCATCTGCCAAAGGCATCCCAAAGGGAGTGCAGAAGTGCCACAACATGGCTGCTTTCATGGCTTTTCCCTTAGGAAGAACCCTAATACCCGGCTGATTTACCTTCCTAGGGTTACTGTTAGGCTTAGGCCTAGGACTTTTAAAACCAGGAAGCCCTGGGCTCCAGGCACACTGCAGCTGCGAAAGGCATCCCAAGGGGAGCGCAAAAGTGACGCAACTTGCCTGCCACCACTGATATTTCCATGAGACCATCCCGAACCATAGGCTGATTTTCCTTCCTAGGGTTAAGGTTTGAGTTACGCCTAGGGTAAGGGCTCTATTAACCAGAAAGCCCTGAGTTCCAAGAACACAGCAGCTGCGAAGGACTAGCCAAGAAGAGCGCAAAAGTAGCACAACATGCCTGCCTCCACAGCTTTTTCCTTGGGGACATGCCTAATTCCTGGCTGATTTGCCTTTCTCGTCTTAGGGTTGGGGTTCGGCCTAGGGCTAGGATTTTTAAAATCAGGAAGCCCTGAGTTCCAGGCACACTGGAGCTGTGAAAGGCATCCAAAAGGGAGTGCAAAAGTGCCACAACATGGCTGCTTTCACGGCTTTTTCCTTGGCAAGAAGCCTAACACCAGGCTGATTTACCTTCCCAGGGTTACTGTTAGGCTTAGGCCTAGGGCTAGGATTTTTAAAACTAGGAAGCCCTGGGCTCCAGGCACACTGCAGCTGTTCAAGGCATCCCAAGGGGAGTACAAAAGTGCAACAACATGGCAGCTTTCACAGCTTTTTCCTTGGCACCATCCCTATACCTAGGCTGATTTTTCTGCCTAGGGTTAGGGTTAGGGTTCAGCCTAGGGCTTGGATTTCTTTAACCAGGAAGCCCTGAGTTCCAGGCTTACTTCATCTGCCAAAGGCATCCCAAAGGGAGTGCAGAAGTGCCACAACATGGCTGCTTTCACGGCTTTTCCCTTAGGAAGAACCCTAATACCCGGCTGATTTACCTTCCTAGGGTTACTGTTAGGCTTAGGCCTAGGACTTTTAAAACCAGGAAGCCCTGGGCTCCAGGCACACTGCAGCTGCGAAAGGCATCCCAAGGGGAGCGCAAAAGTGACGCAACTTGGCTGCCACCACTGATATTTCCATGAGACCATCCCGAACCATAGGTTGATTTTCCTTCCTAGGGTTAAGGTTTGAGTTACGCCTAGGGTAAGGGCTCTATTAACCAGAAAGCCCTGAGTTCCAAGAACACAGCAGCTGCGAAGGACTAGCCAAGAAGAGCGCAAAAGTAGCACAACATGCCTGCCTCCACAGCTTTTTCCTTGGGGACATGCCTAATTCCTGGCTGATTTGCCTTTCTCGTCTTAGGGTTGGGGTTCGGCCTAGGGCTAGGATTTTTAAAATCAGGAAGCCCTGAGTTCCAGGCACACTGGAGCTGTGAAAGGCATCCAAAAGGGAGTGCAAAAGTGCCACAACATGGCTGCTTTCACGGCTTTTTCCTTGGCAAGAAGCCTAACACCAGGCTGATTTACCTTCCCAGGGTTACTGTTAGGCTTAGGCCTAGGGCTAGGATTTTTGAAACTAGGAAGCCCTGGGCTCCAGGTACACTGCAGCTGTTCAAGGCATCCCAAGGGGAGTACAAAAGTGCAACAACATGGCAGCTTTCACAGCTTTTTCCTTGGCACCATCCCTATACCTAGGCTGATTTATCTGCCTAGGGTTAGGGTTAGCGTTAAGCCTAGGGCTTGGATTTCTTTAACCAGGAAGCCCTGAGTTCCAGGCTTACTTCATCTGCCAAAGGCATCCCAAAGGGAGTGCAGAAGTGCCACAACATGGCTGCTTTCACGGCTTTTCCCTTAGGAAGAACCCTAATACCCGGCTGATTTACCTTCCTAGGGTTACTGTTAGGCTTAGGCCTAGGACTTTTAAAACCAGGAAGCCCTGGGCTCCAGGCACACTGCAGCTGCGAAAGGCATCCCAAGGGGAGCGCAAAAGTGACGCAACTTGGCTGCCACCACTGATATTTCCATGAGACCATCCCGAACCATAGGCTGATTTTCCTTCCTAGGGTTAAGGTTTGAGTTACGCCTAGGGTAAGGGCTCTATTAACCAGAAAGCCCTGAGTTCCAAGAACACAGCAGCTGCGAAGGACTAGCCAAGAAGAGCGCAAAAGTAGCACAACATGCCTGCCTCCACAGCTTTTTCCTTGGGGACATGCCTAATTCCTGGCTGATTTGCCTTTCTCGTCTTAGGGTTGGGGTTCGGCCTAGGGCTAGGATTTTTAAAATCAGGAAGCCCTGAGTTCCAGGCACACTGGAGCTGTGAAAGGCATCCAAAAGGGAGTGCAAAAGTGCCACAACATGGCTGCTTTCACGGCTTTTTCCTTGGCAAGAAGCCTAACACCAGGCTGATTTACCTTCCCAGGGTTACTGTTAGGCTTAGGCCTAGGGCTAGGATTTTTGAAACTAGGAAGCCCTTAGCTCCAGGCACACTGCAGCTGTTCAAGGCATCCCAAGGGGAGTACAAAAGTGCAACAACATGGCAGCTTTCACAGCTTTTTCCTTGGCACCATCCCTATACCTAGGCTGATTTATCTGCCTAGGGTTAGGGTTAGGCTTCAGCCTAGGGCTTGGATTTCTTTAACCAGGAAGCCCTGAGTTCCAGGCTTACTTCATCTGCCAAAGGCATCCCAAAGGGAGTGCAGAAGTGCCACAACATGGCTGCTTTCACGGCTTTTCCCTTAGGAAGAACCCTAATACCCGGCTGATTTACCTTCCTAGGGTTACTGTTAGGCTTAGGCCTAGGACTTTTAAAACCAGGAAGCCCTGGGCTCCAGGCACACTGCAGCTGCGAAAGGCATCCCAAGGGGAGCGCAAAAGTGACGCAACTTGCCTGCCACCACTGATATTTCCATGAGACCATCCCGAACCTTAGGCTGATTTTCCTTCCTAGGGTTAAGGTTTGAGTTACGCCTAGGGTAAGGGCTCTATTAACCAGAAAGCCCTGAGTTCCAAGAACACAGCAGCTGCGAAGGACTAGCCAAGAAGAGCGCAAAAGTACCACAACATGCCTGCCTCCACAGCTTTTTCCTTGGGGACATGCCTAATTCCTGGCTGATTTGCCTTTCTTGTCTTAGGGTTGGGGTTCGGCCTAGGGCTAGGATTTTTAAAATCAGGAAGCCCTGAGTTCCAGGCACACTGGAGCTGTGAAAGGCATCCAAAAGGGAGTGCAAAAGTGCCACAACATGGCTGCTTTCACGGCTTTTTCCTTGGCAAGAAGCCTAACACCAGGCTGATTTACCTTCCCAGGGTTACTGTTAGGCTTAGGCCTAGGGCTAGGATTTTTAAAACTAGGAAGCCCTGGGCTCCAGGCACACTGCAGCTGTTCAAGGCATCCCAAGGGGAGTACAAAAGTGCAACAACATGGCAGCTTTCACAGCTTTTTCCTTGGCACCATCCCTATACCTAGGCTGATTTATCTGCCTAGGGTTAGGGTTAGGCTTCAGCCTAGGGCTTGGATTTCTTTAACCAGGAAGCCCTGAGTTCCAGGCTTACTTCATCTGCCAAAGGCATCCCAAAGGGAGTGCAGAAGTGCCACAACATGGCTGCTTTCACGGCTTTTCCCTTAGGAAGAACCCTAATACACGGCTGATTTACCTTCCTAGGGTTACTGTTAGGCTTAGGCCTAGGACTTTTAAAACCAGGAAGCCCTGGGCTCCAGGCACACTGCAGCTGCGAAAGGCATCCCAAGGGGAGCGCAAAAGTGACGCAACTTGGCTGCCACCACTGATATTTCCATGAGAGCATCCCGAACCATAGGCTGATTTTCCTTCCTAGGGTTAAGGTTTGAGTTACGCCTAGGGTAAGGGCTCTATTAACCAGAAAGCCCTGAGTTCCAAGAACACAGCAGCTGCGAAGGACTAGCCAAGAAGAGCGCAAAAGTAGCACAACATGCCTGCCTCCACAGCTTTTTCCTTGGGGACATGCCTAATTCCTGGCTGATTTGCCTTTCTCGTCTTAGGGTTGGGGTTCGGCCTAGGGCTAGGATTTTTAAAATCAGGAAGCCCTGAGTTCCAGGCACACTGGAGCTGTGAAAGGCATCCAAAAGGGAGTGCAAAAGTGCCACAACATGGCTGCTTTCACGGCTTTTTCCTTGGCAAGAAGCCTAACACCAGGCTGATTTCCCTTCCCAGGGTTACTGTTAGGCTTAGGCCTAGGGCTAGGATTTTTAAAACTAGGAAGCCCTGGGCTCCAGGCACACTGCAGCTGTTCAAGGCATCCCAAGGGGAGTACAAAAGTGCAACAACATGGCAGCTTTCACAGCTTTTTCCTTGGCACCATCCCTATACCTAGGCTGATTTATCTGCCTAGGGTTAGGGTTAGGGTTCAGCCTAGGGCTTGGATTTCTTTAACCAGGAAGCCCTGAGTTCCAGGCTTACTTCATCTGCCAAAGGCATCCCAAAGGGAGTGCAGAAGTGCCACAACATGGCTGCTTTCACGGCTTTTCCCTTAGGAAGAACCCTAATACCCGGCTGATTTACCTTCCTAGGGTTACTGTTAGGCTTAGGCCTAGGACTTTTAAAACCAGGAAGCCCTGGGCTCCAGGCACACTGCAGCTGCGAAAGGCATCCCAAGGGGAGCGCAAAAGTGACGCAACTTGGCTGCCACCACTGATATTTCCATGAGACCATCCCGAACCATAGGTTGATTTTCCTTCCTAGGGTTAAGGTTTGAGTTACGCCTAGGGTAAGGGCTCTATTAACCAGAAAGCCCTGAGTTCCAAGAACACAGCAGCTGCGAAGGACTAGCCAAGAAGAGCGCAAAAGTAGCACAACATGCCTGCCTCCACAGCTTTTTCCTTGGGGACATGCCTAATTCCTGGCTGATTTGCCTTTCTCGTCTTAGGGTTGGGGTTTGGCCTAGGGCTAGGATTTTTAAAATCAGGAAGCCCTGAGTTCCAGGCACACTGGAGCTGTGAAAGGCATCCAAAAGGGAGTGCAAAAGTGCCACAACATGGCTGCTTTCACGGCTTTTTCCTTGGCAAGAAGCCTAACACCAGGCTGATTTCCCTTCCCAGGGTTACTGTTAGGCTTAGGCCTAGGGCTAGGATTTTTGAAACTAGGAAGCCCTTAGCTCCAGGCACACTGCAGCTGTTCAAGGCATCCCAAGGGGAGTACAAAAGTGCAACAACATGGCAGCTTTCACAGCTTTTTCCTTGGCACCATCCCTATACCTAGGCTGATTTATCTGCCTAGGGTTAGGGTTAGCGTTAAGCCTAGGGCTTGGATTTCTTTAACCAGGAAGCCCTGAGTTCCAGGCTTACTTCATCTGCCAAAGGCATCTCAAAGGGAGTGCAGAAGTGCCACAACATGGCTGCTTTCACGGCTTTTCCCTTAGGAAGAACCCTAATACCCGGCTGATTTACCTTCCTAGGGTTACTGTTAGGCTTAGGCCTAGGACTTTTAAAACCAGGAAGCCCTGGGCTCCAGGCACACTGCAGCTGCGAAAGGCATCCCAAGGGGAGCGCAAAAGTGACGCAACTTGGCTGCCACCACTGATATTTCCATGAGAGCATCCCGAACCATAGGCTGATTTTCCTTCCTAGGGTTAAGGTTTGAGTTACGCCTAGGGTAAGGGCTCTATTAACCAGAAAGCCCTGAGTTCCAAGAACACAGCAGCTGCGAAGGACTAGCCAAGAAGAGCGCAAAAGTAGCACAACATGCCTGCCTCCACAGCTTTTTCCTTGGGGACATGCCTAATTCCTGGCTGATTTGCCTTTCTCGTCTTAGGGTTGGGGTTCGGCCTAGGGCTAGGATTTTTAAAATCAGGAAGCCCTGAGTTCCAGGCACACTGGAGCTGTGAAAGGCATCCAAAAGGGAGTGCAAAAGTGCCACAACATGGCTGCTTTCACGGCTTTTTCCTTGGCAAGAAGCCTAACACCAGGCTGATTTACCTTCCCAGGGTTACTGTTAGGCTTAGGCCTAGGGCTAGGATTTTTGAAACTAGGAAGCCCTGGGCTCCAGGCACACTGCAGCTGTTCAAGGCATCCCAAGGGGAGTACAAAAGTGCAACAACATGGCAGCTTTCACAGCTTTTTCCTTGGCACCATCCCTATACCTAGGCTGATTTATCTGCCTAGGGTTAGGGTTAGCGTTAAGCCTAGGGCTTGGATTTCTTTAACCAGGAAGCCCTGAGTTCCAGGCTTACTTCATCTGCCAAAGGCATCCCAAAGGGAGTGCAGAAGTGCCACAACATGGCTGCTTTCATGGCTTTTCCCTTAGGAAGAACCCTAATACCCGGCTGATTTACCTTCCTAGGGTTACTGTTAGGCTTAGGCCTAGGACTTTTAAAACCAGGAAGCCCTGGGCTCCAGGCACACTGCAGCTGCGAAAGGCATCCCAAGGGGAGCGCAAAAGTGACGCAACTTGGCTGCCACCACTGATATTTCCATGAGAGCATCCCGAACCATAGGCTGATTTTCCTTCCTAGGGTTAAGGTTTGAGTTACGCCTAGGGTAAGGGCTCTATTAACCAGAAAGCCCTGAGTTCCAAGAACACAGCAGCTGCGAAGGACTAGCCAAGAAGAGCACAAAAGTAGCACAACATGCCTGCCTCCACAGCTTTTTCCTTGGGGACATGCCTAATTCCTGGCTGATTTGCCTTTCTCGTCTTAGGGTTGGGGTTTGGCCTAGGGCTAGGATTTTTAAAATCAGGAAGCCCTGAGTTCCAGGCACACTGGAGCTGTGAAAGGCATCCAAAAGGGAGTGCAAAAGTGCCACAACATGGCTGCTTTCACGGCTTTTTCCTTGGCAAGAAGCCTAACACCAGGCTGATTTCCCTTCCCAGGGTTACTGTTAGGCTTAGGCCTAGGGCTAGGATTTTTGAAACTAGGAAGCCCTTAGCTCCAGGCACACTGCAGCTGTTCAAGGCATCCCAAGGGGAGTACAAAAGTGCAACAACATGGCAGCTTTCACAGCTTTTTCCTTGGCACCATCCCTATACCTAGGCTGATTTATCTGCCTAGGGTTAGGGTTAGCGTTAAGCCTAGGGCTTGGATTTCTTTAACCAGGAAGCCCTGAGTTCCAGGCTTACTTCATCTGCCAAAGGCATCTCAAAGGGAGTGCAGAAGTGCCACAACATGGCTGCTTTCACGGCTTTTCCCTTAGGAAGAACCCTAATACCCGGCTGATTTACCTTCCTAGGGTTACTGTTAGGCTTAGGCCTAGGACTTTTAAAACCAGGAAGCCCTGGGCTCCAGGCACACTGCAGCTGCGAAAGGCATCCCAAGGGGAGCGCAAAAGTGACGCAACTTGGCTGCCACCACTGATATTTCCATGAGAGCATCCCGAACCATAGGCTGATTTTCCTTCCTAGGGTTAAGGTTTGAGTTACGCCTAGGGTAAGGGCTCTATTAACCAGAAAGCCCTGAGTTCCAAGAACACAGCAGCTGCGAAGGACTAGCCAAGAAGAGCGCAAAAGTAGCACAACATGCCTGCCTCCACAGCTTTTTCCTTGGGGACATGCCTAATTGCTGGCTGATTTGCCTTTCTCGTCTTAGGGTTGGGGTTTGGCCTAGGGCTAGGATTTTTAAAATCAGGAAGCCCTGAGTTCCAGGCACACTGGAGCTGTGAAAGGCATCCAAAAGGGAGTGCAAAAGTGCCACAACATGGCTGCTTTCACGGCTTTTTCCTTGGCAAGAAGCCTAACACCAGGCTGATTTACCTTCCCAGGGTTACTGTTAGGCTTAGGCCTAGGGCTAGGATTTTTGAAACTAGGAAGCCCTGGGCTCCAGGCACACTGCAGCTGTTCAAGGCATCCCAAGGGGAGTACAAAAGTGCAACAACATGGCAGCTTTCACAGCTTTTTCCTTGGCACCATCCCTATACCTAGGCTGATTTATCTGCCTAGGGTTAGGGTTAGCGTTAAGCCTAGGGCTTGGATTTCTTTAACCAGGAAGCCCTGAGTTCCAGGCTTACTTCATCTGCCAAAGGCATCCCAAAGGGAGTGCAGAAGTGCCACAACATGGCTGCTTTCATGGCTTTTCCCTTAGGAAGAACCCTAATACCCGGCTGATTTACCTTCCTAGGGTTACTGTTAGGCTTAGGCCTAGGACTTTTAAAACCAGGAAGCCCTGGGCTCCAGGCACACTGCAGCTGCGAAAGGCATCCCAAGGGGAGCGCAAAAGTGACGCAACTTGGCTGCCACCACTGATATTTCCATGAGAGCATCCCGAACCATAGGCTGATTTTCCTTCCTAGGGTTAAGGTTTGAGTTACGCCTAGGGTAAGGGCTCTATTAACCAGAAAGCCCTGAGTTCCAAGAACACAGCAGCTGCGAAGGACTAGCCAAGAAGAGCACAAAAGTAGCACAACATGCCTGCCTCCACAGCTTTTTCCTTGGGGACATGCCTAATTCCTGGCTGATTTGCCTTTCTCGTCTTAGGGTTGGGGTTTGGCCTAGGGCTAGGATTTTTAAAATCAGGAAGCCCTGAGTTCCAGGCACACTGGAGCTGTGAAAGGCATCCAAAAGGGAGTGCAAAAGTGCCACAACATGGCTGCTTTCACGGCTTTTTCCTTGGCAAGAAGCCTAACACCAGGCTGATTTCCCTTCCCAGGGTTACTGTTAGGCTTAGGCCTAGGGCTAGGATTTTTGAAACTAGGAAGCCCTTAGCTCCAGGCACACTGCAGCTGTTCAAGGCATCCCAAGGGGAGTACAAAAGTGCAACAACATGGCAGCTTTCACAGCTTTTTCCTTGGCACCATCCCTATACCTAGGCTGATTTATCTGCCTAGGGTTAGGGTTAGCGTTAAGCCTAGGGCTTGGATTTCTTTAACCAGGAAGCCCTGAGTTCCAGGCTTACTTCATCTGCCAAAGGCATCTCAAAGGGAGTGCAGAAGTGCCACAACATGGCTGCTTTCACGGCTTTTCCCTTAGGAAGAACCCTAATACCCGGCTGATTTACCTTCCTAGGGTTACTGTTAGGCTTAGGCCTAGGACTTTTAAAACCAGGAAGCCCTGGGCTCCAGGCACACTGCAGCTGCGAAAGGCATCCCAAGGGGAGCGCAAAAGTGACGCAACTTGGCTGCCACCACTGATATTTCCATGAGAGCATCCCGAACCATAGGCTGATTTTCCTTCCTAGGGTTAAGGTTTGAGTTACGCCTAGGGTAAGGGCTCTATTAACCAGAAAGCCCTGAGTTCCAAGAACACAGCAGCTGCGAAGGACTAGCCAAGAAGAGCGCAAAAGTAGCACAACATGCCTGCCTCCACAGCTTTTTCCTTGGGGACATGCCTAATTCCTGGCTGATTTGCCTTTCTCGTCTTAGGGTTGGGGTTCGGCCTAGGGCTAGGATTTTTAAAATCAGGAAGCCCTGAGTTCCAGGCACACTGGAGCTGTGAAAGGCATCCAAAAGGGAGTGCAAAAGTGCCACAACATGGCTGCTTTCACGGCTTTTTCCTTGGCAAGAAGCCTAACACCAGGCTGATTTCCCTTCCCAGGGTTACTGTTAGGCTTAGGCCTAGGGCTAGGATTTTTAAAACTAGGAAGCCCTGGGCTCCAGGCACACTGCAGCTGTTCAAGGCATCCCAAGGGGAGTACAAAAGTGCAACAACATGGCAGCTTTCACAGCTTTTTCCTTGGCACCATCCCTATACCTAGGCTGATTTATCTGCCTAGGGTTAGGGTTAGGGTTCAGCCTAGGGCTTGGATTTCTTTAACCAGGAAGCCCTGAGTTCCAGGCTTACTTCATCTGCCAAAGGCATCCCAAAGGGAGTGCAGAAGTGCCACAACATGGCTGCTTTCACGGCTTTTCCCTTAGGAAGAACCCTAATACCCGGCTGATTTACCTTCCTAGGGTTACTGTTAGGCTTAGGCCTAGGACTTTTAAAACCAGGAAGCCCTGGGCTCCAGGCACACTGCAGCTGCGAAAGGCATCCCAAGGGGAGCGCAAAAGTGACGCAACTTGGCTGCCACCACTGATATTTCCATGAGACCATCCCGAACCATAGGTTGATTTTCCTTCCTAGGGTTAAGGTTTGAGTTACGCCTAGGGTAAGGGCTCTATTAACCAGAAAGCCCTGAGTTCCAAGAACACAGCAGCTGCGAAGGACTAGCCAAGAAGAGCGCAAAAGTAGCACAACATGCCTGCCTCCACAGCTTTTTCCTTGGGGACATGCCTAATTCCTGGCTGATTTGCCTTTCTCGTCTTAGGGTTGGGGTTTGGCCTAGGGCTAGGATTTTTAAAATCAGGAAGCCCTGAGTTCCAGGCACACTGGAGCTGTGAAAGGCATCCAAAAGGGAGTGCAAAAGTGCCACAACATGGCTGCTTTCACGGCTTTTTCCTTGGCAAGAAGCCTAACACCAGGCTGATTTACCTTCCCAGGGTTACTGTTAGGCTTAGGCCTAGGGCTAGGATTTTTGAAACTAGGAAGCCCTTAGCTCCAGGCACACTGCAGCTGTTCAAGGCATCCCAAGGGGAGTACAAAAGTGCAACAACATGGCAGCTTTCACAGCTTTTTCCTTGGCACCATCCCTATACCTAGGCTGATTTATCTGCCTAGGGTTAGGGTTAGCGTTAAGCCTAGGGCTTGGATTTCTTTAACCAGGAAGCCCTGAGTTCCAGGCTTACTTCATCTGCCAAAGGCATCTCAAAGGGAGTGCAGAAGTGCCACAACATGGCTGCTTTCACGGCTTTTCCCTTAGGAAGAACCCTAATACCCGGCTGATTTACCTTCCTAGGGTTACTGTTAGGCTTAGGCCTAGGACTTTTAAAACCAGGAAGCCCTGGGCTCCAGGCACACTGCAGCTGCGAAAGGCATCCCAAGGGGAGCGCAAAAGTGACGCAACTTGGCTGCCACCACTGATATTTCCATGAGAGCATCCCGAACCATAGGCTGATTTTCCTTCCTAGGGTTAAGGTTTGAGTTACGCCTAGGGTAAGGGCTCTATTAACCAGAAAGCCCTGAGTTCCAAGAACACAGCAGCTGCGAAGGACTAGCCAAGAAGAGCGCAAAAGTAGCACAACATGCCTGCCTCCACAGCTTTTTCCTTGGGGACATGCCTAATTCCTGGCTGATTTGCCTTTCTCGTCTTAGGGTTGGGGTTCGGCCTAGGGCTAGGATTTTTAAAATCAGGAAGCCCTGAGTTCCAGGCACACTGGAGCTGTGAAAGGCATCCAAAAGGGAGTGCAAAAGTGCCACAACATGGCTGCTTTCACGGCTTTTTCCTTGGCAAGAAGCCTAACACCAGGCTGATTTACCTTCCCAGGGTTACTGTTAGGCTTAGGCCTAGGGCTAGGATTTTTGAAACTAGGAAGCCCTGGGCTCCAGGCACACTGCAGCTGTTCAAGGCATCCCAAGGGGAGTACAAAAGTGCAACAACATGGCAGCTTTCACAGCTTTTTCCTTGGCACCATCCCTATACCTAGGCTGATTTATCTGCCTAGGTTTAGGGTTAGCGTTAAGCCTAGGGCTTGGATTTCTTTAACCAGGAAGCCCTGAGTTCCAGGCTTACTTCATCTGCCAAAGGCATCCCAAAGGGAGTGCAGAAGTGCCACAACATGGCTGCTTTCATGGCTTTTCCCTTAGGAAGAACCCTAATACCCGGCTGATTTACCTTCCTAGGGTTACTGTTAGGCTTAGGCCTAGGACTTTTAAAACCAGGAAGCCCTGGGCTCCAGGCACACTGCAGCTGCGAAAGGCATCCCAAGGGGAGCGCAAAAGTGACGCAACTTGGCTGCCACCACTGATATTTCCATGAGAGCATCCCGAACCATAGGCTGATTTTCCTTCCTAGGGTTAAGGTTTGAGTTACGCCTAGGGTAAGGGCTCTATTAACCAGAAAGCCCTGAGTTCCAAGAACACAGCAGCTGCGAAGGACTAGCCAAGAAGAGCACAAAAGTAGCACAACATGCCTGCCTCCACAGCTTTTTCCTTGGGGACATGCCTAATTCCTGGCTGATTTGCCTTTCTCGTCTTAGGGTTGGGGTTTGGCCTAGGGCTAGGATTTTTAAAATCAGGAAGCCCTGAGTTCCAGGCACACTGGAGCTGTGAAAGGCATCCAAAAGGGAGTGCAAAAGTGCCACAACATGGCTGCTTTCACGGCTTTTTCCTTGGCAAGAAGCCTAACACCAGGCTGATTTACCTTCCCAGGGTTACTGTTAGGCTTAGGCCTAGGGCTAGGATTTTTGAAACTAGGAAGCCCTGGGCTCCAGCCACACTGCAGCTGTTCAAGGCATCCCAAGGGGAGTACAAAAGTGCTACAACATGGCAGCTTTCACAGCTTTTTCCTTGGCACCATCCCTATACCTAGGCTGATTTATCTGCCTAGGGTTAGGGTTAGGCTTCAGCCTAGGGCTTGGATTTCTTTAACCAGGAAGCCCTGAGTTCCAGGCTTACTTCATCTGCCAAAGGCATCCCAAAGGGAGTGCAGAAGTGCCACAACATGGCTGCTTTCATGGCTTTTCCCTTAGGAAGAACCCTAATACCCGGCTGATTTACCTTCCTAGGGTTACTGTTAGGCTTAGGCCTAGGACTTTTAAAACCAGGAAGCCCTGGGCTCTAGGCACACTGCAGCTGCGAAAGGCATCCCAAGAGGAGCGCAAAAGTGACGCAACTTGGCTGCCACCAGTGATATTTCCATGAGACCATCCCGAACCTTAGGCTCATTTTCCTTCCTAGGGTTAAGGTTTGAGTTATGCCTAGGGTAAGGGCTCTATTAACCAGAAAGCCCTGAGTTCCAAGAACACAGCAGCTGCGAAGGACTAGCCAAGAAGAGCGCAAAAGTAGCACAACATGCCTGCCTCCAGAGCTTTTTCCTTGGGGACATGCCTAATTCCTGGCTGATTTGCATTTCTCGTCATAGGGTTGGGGTTCGGCCTAGGGCTAGGATTTTTAAAATCAGGAAGCCCTGAGTTCCAGGCACACTGGAGCTGTGAAAGGCATCCAAAAGGGAGTGCAAAAGTGCCACAACA
Organism: Ammospiza caudacuta; assembly: GCF_027887145.1. Lineage (NCBI taxonomy): Eukaryota > Metazoa > Chordata > Aves > Passeriformes > Passerellidae > Ammospiza > Ammospiza caudacuta. The sequence continues at coordinate 69,612 of NW_026682912.1, forward strand.
TGGCTGCTTTCACGGCTTTTTCCTTGGCAAGAAGCCTAACACCAGGCTGATTTCCCTTCCCAGGGTTACTGTTAGGCTTAGGCCTAGGGCTAGGATTTTTGAAACTAGGAAGCCCTTAGCTCCAGGCACACTGCAGCTGTTCAAGGCATCCCAAGGGGAGTACAAAAGTGCAACAACATGGCAGCTTTCACAGCTTTTTCCTTGGCACCATCCCTATATCTAGGCTGATTTATCTGCCTAGGGTTAGGGTTAGCGTTAAGCCTAGGGCTTGGATTTCTTTAACCAGGAAGCCCTGAGTTCCAGGCTTACTTCATCTGCCAAAGGCATCCCAAAGGGAGTGCAGAAGTGCCACAACATGGCTGCTTTCACGGCTTTTCCCTTAGGAAGAACCCTAATACCCGGCTGATTTACCTTCCTAGGGTTACTGTTAGGCTTAGGCCTAGGACTTTTAAAACCAGGAAGCCCTGGGCTCCAGGCACACTGCAGCTGCGAAAGGCATCCCAAGGGGAGCGCAAAAGTGACGCAACTTGCCTGCCACCACTGATATTTCCATGAGAGCATCCCGAACCTTAGGCTTATTTTCCTTCCTAGGGTTAAGGTTTGAGTTACGCCTAGGGTAAGGGCTCTATTAACCAGAAAGCCCTGAGTTCCAAGAACACAGCAGCTGCGAAGGACTAGCCAAGAAGAGCGCAAAAGTACCACAATATGCCTGCCTCCACAGCTTTTTCCTTGGGGACATGCCTAATTCCTGGCTGATTTGCCTTTCTCGTCTTAGGGTTGGGGTTTGGCCTAGGGCTAGGATTTTTAAAATCAGGAAGCCCTGAGTTCCAGGCACACTGGAGCTGTGAAAGGCATCCAAAAGGGAGTGCAAAAGTGCCACAACATGGCTGCTTTCACGGCTTTTTCCTTGGCAAGAAGCCTAACACCAGGCTGATTTACCTTCCCAGGGTTACTGTTAGGCTTAGGCCTAGGGCTAGGATTTTTAAAACTAGGAAGCCCTGGGCTCCAGGCACACTGCAGCTGTTCAAGGCATCCCAAGGGGAGTACAAAAGTGCAACAACATGGCAGCTTTCACAGCTTTTTCCTTGGCACCATCCCTATACCTAGGCTGATTTATCTGCCTAGGGTTAGGGTTAGGGTTCAGCCTAGGGCTTGGATTTCTTTAACCAGGAAGCCCTGAGTTCCAGGCTTACTTCATCTGCCAAAGGCATCCCAAAGGGAGTGCAGAAGTGCCACAACATGGCTGCTTTCACGGCTTTTCCCTTAGGAAGAACCCTAATACCCGGCTGATTTACCTTCCTAGGGTTACTGTTAGGCTTAGGCCTAGGACTTTTAAAACCAGGAAGCCCTGGGCTCCAGGCACACTGCAGCTGCGAAAGGCATCCCAAGGGGAGCGCAAAAGTGACGCAACTTGGCTGCCACCACTGATATTTCCATGAGACCATCCCGAACCATAGGTTGATTTTCCTTCCTAGGGTTAAGGTTTGAGTTATGCCTAGGGTAAGGGCTCTATTAACCAGAAAGCCCTGAGTTCCAAGAACACAGCAGCTGCGAAGGACTAGCCAAGAAGAGTGCAAAAGTACCACAACATGCCTGCCTCCACAGCTTTTTCCTTGGGGACATGCCTAATTCCTGGCTGATTTGCATTTCTCGTCATAGGGTTGGGGTTCGGCCTAGGGCTAGGATTTTTAAAATCAGGAAGCCCTGAGTTCCAGGCACACTGGAGCTGTGAAAGGCATCCAAAAGGGAGTGCAAAAGTGCCACAACATGGCTGCTTTCACGGCTTTTTCCTTGGCAAGAAGCCTAACACCAGGCTGATTTCCCTTCCCAGGGTTACTGTTAGGCTTAGGCCTAGGGCTAGGATTTTTGAAACTAGGAAGCCCTTAGCTCCAGGCACACTGCAGCTGTTCAAGGCATCCCAAGGGGAGTACAAAAGTGCAACAACATGGCAGCTTTCACAGCTTTTTCCTTGGCACCATCCCTATACCTAGGCTGATTTATCTGCCTAGGGTTAGGGTTAGCGTTAAGCCTAGGGCTTGGATTTCTTTAACCAGGAAGCCCTGAGTTCCAGGCTTACTTCATCTGCCAAAGGCATCCCAAAGGGAGTGCAGAAGTGCCACAACATGGCTGCTTTCACGGCTTTTCCCTTAGGAAGAACCCTAATACCCGGCTGATTTACCTTCCTAGGGTTACTGTTAGGCTTAGGCCTAGGACTTTTAAAACCAGGAAGCCCTGGGCTCCAGGCACACCGCAGCTGCGAAAGGCATCCCAAGGGGAGCGCAAAAGTGACGCAACTTGGCTGCCACCACTGATATTTCCATGAGACCATCCCGAACCATAGGTTGATTTTCCTTCCTAGGGTTAAGGTTTGAGTTATGCCTAGGGTAAGGGCTCTATTAACCAGAAAGCCCTGAGGTCCAAGAACACAGCAGCTGCGAAGGACTAGCCAAGAAGAGTGCAAAAGTACCACAACATGCCTGCCTCCACAGCTTTTTCCTTGGGGACATGCCTAATTCCTGGCTGATTTGCCTTTCTCGTCTTAGGGTTGGGGTTCGGCCTAGGGCTAGGATTTTTAAAATCAGGAAGCCCTGAGTTCCAGGCACACTGGAGCTGTGAAAGGCATCCAAAAGGGAGTGCAAAAGTGCCACAACATGGCTGCTTTCACGGCTTTTTCCTTGGCAAGAAGCCTAACACCAGGCTGATTTACCTTCCCAGGGTTACTGTTAGGCTTAGGCCTAGGGCTAGGATTTTTGAAACTAGGAAGCCCTGGGCTCCAGGCACACTGCAGCTGTTCAAGGCATCCCAAGGGGAGTACAAAAGTGCAACAACATGGCAGCTTTCACAGCTTTTTCCTTGGCACCATCCCTATACCTAGGCTGATTTATCTGCCTAGGGTTAGGGTTAGGCTTCAGCCTAGGGCTTGGATTTCTTTAACCAGGAAGCCCTGAGTTCCAGGCTTACTTCATCTGCCAAAGGCATCCCAAAGGGAGTGCAGAAGTGCCACAACATGGCTGCTTTCACGGCTTTTCCCTTAGCAAGAACCCTAATACCCGGCTGATTTACCTTCCTAGGGTTACTGTTAGGCTTAGGCCTAGGACTTTTAAAACCAGGAAGCCCTGGGCTCCAGGCACACTGCAGCTGCGAAAGGCATCCCAAGGGGAGCGCAAAAGTGACGCAACTTGGCTGCCACCACTGATATTTCCATGAGACCATCCCGAACCATAGGTTGATTTTCCTTCCTAGGGTTAAGGTTTGAGTTATGCCTAGGGTAAGGGCTCTATTAACCAGAAAGCCCTGAGTTCCAAGAACACAGCAGCTGCGAAGGACTAGCCAAGAAGAGCGCAAAAGTAGCACAACATGCCTGCCTCCACAGCTTTTTCCTTGGGGACATGCCTAATTCCTGGCTGATTTGCCTTTCTCGTCTTAGGGTTGGGGTTCGGCCTAGGGCTAGGATTTTTAAAATCAGGAAGCCCTGAGTTCCAGGCACACTGGAGCTGTGAAAGGCATCCAAAAGGGAGTGCAAAAGTGCCACAACATGGCTGCTTTCACGGCTTTTTCCTTGGCAAGAAGCCTAACACCAGGCTGATTTACCTTCCCAGGGTTACTGTTAGGCTTAGGCCTAGGGCTAGGATTTTTAAAACTAGGAAGCCCTGGGCTCCAGGCACACTGCAGCTGTTCAAGGCATCCCAAGGGGAGTACAAAAGTGCAACAACATGGCAGCTTTCACAGCTTTTTCCTTGGCACCATCCCTATACCTAGGCTGATTTATCTGCCTAGGGTTAGGGTTAGGCTTCAGCCTAGGGCTTGGATTTCTTTAACCAGGAAGCCCTGAGTTCCAGGCTTACTTCATCTGCCAAAGGCATCCCAAAGGGAGTGCAGAAGTGCCACAACATGGCTGCTTTCACGGCTTTTCCCTTAGGAAGAACCCTAATACCCGGCTGATTTACCTTCCTAGGGTTACTGTTAGGCTTAGGCCTAGGACTTTTAAAACCAGGAAGCCCTGGGCTCCAGGCACACCGCAGCTGCGAAAGGCATCCCAAGGGGAGCGCAAAAGTGACGCAACTTGGCTGCCACCACTGATATTTCCATGAGACCATCCCGAACCATAGGTTGATTTTCCTTCCTAGGGTTAAGGTTTGAGTTATGCCTAGGGTAAGGGCTCTATTAACCAGAAAGCCCTGAGTTCCAAGAACACAGCAGCTGCGAAGGACTAGCCAAGAAGAGTGCAAAAGTACCACAACATGCCTGCCTCCACAGCTTTTTCCTTGGGGACATGCCTAATTCCTGGCTGATTTGCCTTTCTCGTCTTAGGGTTGGGGTTCGGCCTAGGGCTAGGATTTTTAAAATCAGGAAGCCCTGAGTTCCAGGCACACTGGAGCTGTGAAAGGCATCCAAAAGGGAGTGCAAAAGTGCCACAACATGGCTGCTTTCACGGCTTTTTCCTTGGCAAGAAGCCTAACACCAGGCTGATTTACCTTCCCAGGGTTACTGTTAGGCTTAGGCCTAGGGCTAGGATTTTTGAAACTAGGAAGCCCTGGGCTCCAGGCACACTGCAGCTGTTCAAGGCATCCCAAGGGGAGTACAAAAGTGCAACAACATGGCAGCTTTCACAGCTTTTTCCTTGGCACCATCCCTATACCTAGGCTGATTTATCTGCCTAGGGTTAGGGTTAGGCTTCAGCCTAGGGCTTGGATTTCTTTAACCAGGAAGCCCTGAGTTCCAGGCTTACTTCATCTGCCAAAGGCATCCCAAAGGGAGTGCAGAAGTGCCACAACATGGCTGCTTTCACGGCTTTTCCCTTAGGAAGAACCCTAATACCCGGCTGATTTACCTTCCTAGGGTTACTGTTAGGCTTAGGCCTAGGACTTTTAAAACCAGGAAGCCCTGGGCTCCAGGCACACTGCAGCTGCGAAAGGCATCCCAAGGGGAGCGCAAAAGTGACGCAACTTGGCTGCCACCACTGATATTTCCATGAGACCATCCCGAACCATAGGTTGATTTTCCTTCCTAGGGTTAAGGTTTGAGTTATGCCTAGGGTAAGGGCTCTATTAACCAGAAAGCCCTGAGTTCCAAGAACACAGCAGCTGCGAAGGACTAGCCAAGAAGAGCGCAAAAGTAGCACAACATGCCTGCCTCCACAGCTTTTTCCTTGGGGACATGCCTAATTCCTGGCTGATTTGCCTTTCTCGTCTTAGGGTTGGGGTTCGGCCTAGGGCTAGGATTTTTAAAATCAGGAAGCCCTGAGTTCCAGGCACACTGGAGCTGTGAAAGGCATCCAAAAGGGAGTGCAAAAGTGCCACAACATGGCTGCTTTCACGGCTTTTTCCTTGGCAAGAAGCCTAACACCAGGCTGATTTACCTTCCCAGGGTTACTGTTAGGCTTAGGCCTAGGGCTAGGATTTTTGAAACTAGGAAGCCCTGGGCTCCAGGCACACTGCAGCTGTTCAAGGCATCCCAAGGGGAGTACAAAAGTGCAACAACATGGCAGCTTTCACAGCTTTTTCCTTGGCACCATCCCTATACCTAGGCTGATTTATCTGCCTAGGGTTAGGGTTAGGGTTCAGCCTAGGGCTTGGATTTCTTTAACCAGGAAGCCCTGAGTTCCAGGCTTACTTCATCTGCCAAAGGCATCCCAAAGGGAGTGCAGAAGTGCCACAACATGGCTGCTTTCACGGCTTTTCCCTTAGGAAGAACCCTAATACCCGGCTGATTTACCTTCCTAGGGTTACTGTTAGGCTTAGGCCTAGGACTTTTAAAACCAGGAAGCCCTGGGCTCCAGGCACACTGCAGCTGCGAAAGGCATCCCAAGGGGAGCGCAAAAGTGACGCAACTTGGCTGCCACCACTGATATTTCCATGAGACCATCCCGAACCCTAGGCTGATTTTCCTTCCTAGGGTTAAAGTTTGAGTTACGCCTAGGGTAAGGGCTCTATTAACCAGAAAGCCCTGAGTTCCAAGAACACAGCAGCTGCGAAGGACTAGCCAAGAAGAGCGCAAAAGTACCACAACATGCCTGCCTCCACAGCTTTTTCCTTGGGGACATGCCTAATTCCTGGCTGATTTGCCTTTCTCGTCTTAGGGTTGGGGTTCGGCCTAGGGCTAGGATTTTTAAAATCAGGAAGCCCTGAGTTCCAGGCACACTGCAGCTGTGAAAGGCATCCAAAAGGGAGTGCAAAAGTGCCACAACATGGCTGCTTTCACGGCTTTTTCCTTGGCAAGAAGCCTAACACCAGGCTGATTTACCTTCCCAGGGTTACTGTTAGGCTTAGGCCTAGGGCTAGGATTTTTGAAACTAGGAAGCCCTGGGCTCCAGCCACACTGCAGCTGTTCAAGGCATCCCAAGGGGAGTACAAAAGTGCAACAACATGGCAGCTTTCACAGCTTTTTCCTTGGCACCATCCCTATACCTAGGCTGATTTATCTGCCTAGGGTTAGGGTTAGGGTTCAGCCTAGGGCTTGGATTTCTTTAACCAGGAAGCCCTGAGTTCCAGGCTTACTTCATCTGCCAAAGGCATCCCAAAGGGAGTGCAGAAGTGCCACAACATGGCTGCTTTCACGGCTTTTCCCTTAGGAAGAACCCTAATACCCGGCTGATTTACCTTCCTAGGGTTACTGTTAGGCTTAGGCCTAGGACTTTTAAAACCAGGAAGCCCTGGGCTCCAGGCACACTGCAGCTGCGAAAGGCATCCCAAGGGGAGCGCAAAAGTGACGCAACTTGGCTGCCACCACTGATATTTCCATGAGACCATCCCGAACCATAGGTTGATTTTCCTTCCTAGGGTTAAGGTTTGAGTTACGCCTAGGGTAAGGGCTCTATTAACCAGAAAGCCCTGAGTTCCAAGAACACAGCAGCTGCGAAGGACTAGCCAAGAAGAGCGCAAAAGTAGCACAACATGCCTGCCTCCACAGCTTTTTCCTTGGGGACATGCCTAATTGCTGGCTGATTTGCCTTTCTCGTCTTAGGGTTGGGGTTCGGCCTAGGGCTAGGATTTTTAAAAGCAGGAAGCCCTGAGTTCCAGGCACACTGGAGCTGTGAAAGGCATCCAAAAGGGAGTGCAAAAGTGCCACAACATGGCTGCTTTCACGGCTTTTTCCTTGGCAAGAAGCCTAACACCAGGCTGATTTCCCTTCCCAGGGTTACTGTTAGGCTTAGGCCTAGGGCTAGGATTTTTGAAACTAGGAAGCCCTTAGCTCCAGGCACACTGCAGCTGTTCAAGGCATCCCAAGGGGAGTACAAAAGTGCCACAACATGGCAGCTTTCACAGCTTTTTCCTTGGCACCATCCCTATACCTAGGCTGATTTATCTGCCTAGGGTTAGGGTTAGGCTTCAGCCTAGGGCTTGGATTTCTTTAACCAGGAAGCCCTGAGTTCCAGGCTTACTTCATCTGCCAAAGGCATCCCAAAGGGAGTGCAGAAGTGCCACAACATGGCTGCTTTCACGGCTTTTCCCTTAGGAAGAACCCTAATACCCGGCTGATTTACCTTCCTAGGGTTACTGTTAGGCTTAGGCCTAGGACTTTTAAAACCAGGAAGCCCTGGGCTCCAGGCACACTGCAGCTGCGAAAGGCATCCCAAGGGGAGCGCAAAAGTGACGCAACTTGGCTGCCACCACTGATATTTCCATGAGACCATCCCGAACCATAGGTTGATTTTCCTTCCTAGGGTTAAGGTTTGAGTTATGCCTAGGGTAAGGGCTCTATTAACCAGAAAGCCCTGAGTTCCAAGAACACAGCAGCTGCGAAGGACTAGCCAAGAAGAGCGCAAAAGTACCACAACATGCCTGCCTCCACAGCTTTTTCCTTGGGGACATGCCTAATTCCTGGCTGATTTGCCTTTCTCGTCTTAGGGTTGGGGTTCGGCCTAGGGCTAGGATTTTTAAAATCAGGAAGCCCTGAGTTCCAGGCACACTGGAGCTGTGAAAGGCATCCAAAAGGGAGTGCAAAAGTGCCACAACATGGCTGCTTTCACGGCTTTTTCCTTGGCAAGAAGCCTAACACCAGGCTGATTTACCTTCCCAGGGTTACTGTTAGGCTTAGGCCTAGGGCTAGGATTTTTGAAACTAGGAAGCCCTGGGCTCCAGGCACACTGCAGCTGTTCAAGGCATCCCAAGGGGAGTACAAAAGTGCAACAACATGGCAGCTTTCACAGCTTTTTCCTTGGCACCATCCCTATACCTAGGCTGATTTATCTGCCTAGGGTTAGGGTTAGGCTTCAGCCTAGGGCTTGGATTTCTTTAACCAGGAAGCCCTGAGTTCCAGGCTTACTTCATCTGCCAAAGGCATCCCAAAGGGAGTGCAGAAGTGCCACAACATGGCTGCTTTCACGGCTTTTCCCTTAGGAAGAACCCTAATACCCGGCTGATTTACCTTCCTAGGGTTACTGTTAGGCTTAGGCCTAGGACTTTTAAAACCAGGAAGCCCTGGGCTCCAGGCACACTGCAGCTGCGAAAGGCATCCCAAGGGGAGCGCAAAAGTGACGCAACTTGGCTGCCACCACTGATATTTCCATGAGACCATCCCGAACCATAGGCTGATTTTCCTTCCTAGGGTTAAAGTTTGAGTTACGCCTAGGGTAAGGGCTCTATTAACCAGAAAGCCCTGAGTTCCAAGAACACAGCAGCTGCGAAGGACTAGCCAAGAAGAGCGCAAAAGTAGCACAACATGCCTGCCTCCACAGCTTTTTCCTTGGGGACATGCCTAATTGCTGGCTGATTTGCCTTTCTCGTCTTAGGGTTGGGGTTTGGCCTAGGGCTAGGATTTTTAAAATCAGGAAGCCCTGAGTTCCAGGCACACTGGAGCTGTGAAAGGCATCCAAAAGGGAGTGCAAAAGTGCCACAACATGGCTGCTTTCACGGCTTTTTCCTTGGCAAGAAGCCTAACACCAGGCTGATTTCCCTTCCCAGGGTTACTGTTAGGCTTAGGCCTAGGGCTAGGATTTTTGAAACTAGGAAGCCCTGGGCTCCAGGCACACTGCAGCTGTTCAAGGCATCCCAAGGGGAGTACAAAAGTGCAACAACATGGCAGCTTTCACAGCTTTTTCCTTGGCACCATCCCTATACCTAGGCTGATTTATCTGCCTAGGGTTAGGGTTAGGGTTCAGCCTAGGGCTTGGATTTCTTTAACCAGGAAGCCCTGAGTTCCAGGCTTACTTCATCTGCCAAAGGCATCCCAAAGGGAGTGCAGAAGTGCCACAACATGGCTGCTTTCACGGCTTTTCCCTTAGGAAGAACCCTAATACCCGGCTGATTTACCTTCCTAGGGTTACTGTTAGGCTTAGGCCTAGGACTTTTAAAACCAGGAAGCCCTGGGCTCCAGGCACACTGCAGCTGCGAAAGGCATCCCAAGGGGAGCGCAAAAGTGACGCAACTTGGCTGCCACCACTGATATTTCCATGAGACCATCCCGAACCATAGGTTGATTTTCCTTCCTAGGGTTAAGGTTTGAGTTACGCCTAGGGTAAGGGCTCTATTAACCAGAAAGCCCTGAGTTCCAAGAACACAGCAGCTGCGAAGGACTAGCCAAGAAGAGCGCAAAAGTAGCACAACATGCCTGCCTCCACAGCTTTTTCCTTGGGGACATGCCTAATTGCTGGCTGATTTGCCTTTCTCGTCTTAGGGTTGGGGTTCGGCCTAGGGCTAGGATTTTTAAAAGCAGGAAGCCCTGAGTTCCAGGCACACTGGAGCTGTGAAAGGCATCCAAAAGGGAGTGCAAAAGTGCCACAACATGGCTGCTTTCACGGCTTTTTCCTTGGCAAGAAGCCTAACACCAGGCTGATTTCCCTTCCCAGGGTTACTGTTAGGCTTAGGCCTAGGGCTAGGATTTTTGAAACTAGGAAGCCCTTAGCTCCAGGCACACTGCAGCTGTTCAAGGCATCCCAAGGGGAGTACAAAAGTGCCACAACATGGCAGCTTTCACAGCTTTTTCCTTGGCACCATCCCTATACCTAGGCTGATTTATCTGCCTAGGGTTAGGGTTAGGCTTCAGCCTAGGGCTTGGATTTCTTTAACCAGGAAGCCCTGAGTTCCAGGCTTACTTCATCTGCCAAAGGCATCCCAAAGGGAGTGCAGAAGTGCCACAACATGGCTGCTTTCACGGCTTTTCCCTTAGGAAGAACCCTAATACCCGGCTGATTTACCTTCCTAGGGTTACTGTTAGGCTTAGGCCTAGGACTTTTAAAACCAGGAAGCCCTGGGCTCCAGGCACACTGCAGCTGCGAAAGGCATCCCAAGGGGAGCGCAAAAGTGACGCAACTTGGCTGCCACCACTGATATTTCCATGAGACCATCCCGAACCATAGGTTGATTTTCCTTCCTAGGGTTAAGGTTTGAGTTATGCCTAGGGTAAGGGCTCTATTAACCAGAAAGCCCTGAGTTCCAAGAACACAGCAGCTGCGAAGGACTAGCCAAGAAGAGCGCAAAAGTACCACAACATGCCTGCCTCCACAGCTTTTTCCTTGGGGACATGCCTAATTCCTGGCTGATTTGCCTTTCTCGTCTTAGGGTTGGGGTTCGGCCTAGGGCTAGGATTTTTAAAATCAGGAAGCCCTGAGTTCCAGGCACACTGGAGCTGTGAAAGGCATCCAAAAGGGAGTGCAAAAGTGCCACAACATGGCTGCTTTCACGGCTTTTTCCTTGGCAAGAAGCCTAACACCAGGCTGATTTACCTTCCCAGGGTTACTGTTAGGCTTAGGCCTAGGGCTAGGATTTTTGAAACTAGGAAGCCCTGGGCTCCAGGCACACTGCAGCTGTTCAAGGCATCCCAAGGGGAGTACAAAAGTGCAACAACATGGCAGCTTTCACAGCTTTTTCCTTGGCACCATCCCTATACCTAGGCTGATTTATCTGCCTAGGGTTAGGGTTAGGCTTCAGCCTAGGGCTTGGATTTCTTTAACCAGGAAGCCCTGAGTTCCAGGCTTACTTCATCTGCCAAAGGCATCCCAAAGGGAGTGCAGAAGTGCCACAACATGGCTGCTTTCACGGCTTTTCCCTTAGGAAGAACCCTAATACCCGGCTGATTTACCTTCCTAGGGTTACTGTTAGGCTTAGGCCTAGGACTTTTAAAACCAGGAAGCCCTGGGCTCCAGGCACACTGCAGCTGCGAAAGGCATCCCAAGGGGAGCGCAAAAGTGACGCAACTTGGCTGCCACCACTGATATTTCCATGAGACCATCCCGAACCATAGGCTGATTTTCCTTCCTAGGGTTAAAGTTTGAGTTACGCCTAGGGTAAGGGCTCTATTAACCAGAAAGCCCTGAGTTCCAAGAACACAGCAGCTGCGAAGGACTAGCCAAGAAGAGCGCAAAAGTAGCACAACATGCCTGCCTCCACAGCTTTTTCCTTGGGGACATGCCTAATTGCTGGCTGATTTGCCTTTCTCGTCTTAGGGTTGGGGTTTGGCCTAGGGCTAGGATTTTTAAAATCAGGAAGCCCTGAGTTCCAGGCACACTGGAGCTGTGAAAGGCATCCAAAAGGGAGTGCAAAAGTGCCACAACATGGCTGCTTTCACGGCTTTTTCCTTGGCAAGAAGCCTAACACCAGGCTGATTTCCCTTCCCAGGGTTACTGTTAGGCTTAGGCCTAGGGCTAGGATTTTTGAAACTAGGAAGCCCTGGGCTCCAGGCACACTGCAGCTGTTCAAGGCATCCCAAGGGGAGTACAAAAGTGCAACAACATGGCAGCTTTCACAGCTTTTTCCTTGGCACCATCCCTATACCTAGGCTGATTTATCTGCCTAGGGTTAGGGTTAGGCTTCAGCCTAGGGCTTGGATTTCTTTAACCAGGAAGCCCTGAGTTCCAGGCTTACTTCATCTGCCAAAGGCATCCCAAAGGGAGTGCAGAAGTGCCACAACATGGCTGCTTTCACGGCTTTTCCCTTAGGAAGAACCCTAATACCCGGCTGATTTACCTTCCTAGGGTTACTGTTAGGCTTAGGCCTAGGACTTTTAAAACCAGGAAGCCCTGGGCTCCAGGCACACTGCAGCTGCGAAAGGCATCCCAAGGGGAGCGCAAAAGTGACGCAACTTGGCTGCCACCACTGATATTTCCATGAGACCATCCCGAACCATAGGTTGATTTTCCTTCCTAGGGTTAAGGTTTGAGTTATGCCTAGGGTAAGGGCTCTATTAACCAGAAAGCCCTGAGTTCCAAGAACACAGCAGCTGCGAAGGACTAGCCAAGAAGAGCGCAAAAGTAGCACAACATGCCTGCCTCCACAGCTTTTTCCTTGGGGACATGCCTAATTCCTGGCTGATTTGCCTTTCTCGTCTTAGGGTTGGGGTTTGGCCTAGGGCTAGGATTTTTAAAATCAGGAAGCCCTGAGTTCCAGGCACACTGGAGCTGTGAAAGGCATCCAAAAGGGAGTGCAAAAGTGCCACAACATGGCTGCTTTCACGGCTTTTTCCTTGGCAAGAAGCCTAACACCAGGCTGATTTCCCTTCCCAGGGTTACTGTTAGGCTTAGGCCTAGGGCTAGGATTTTTGAAACTAGGAAGCCCTTAGCTCCAGGCACACTGCAGCTGTTCAAGGCATCCCAAGGGGAGTACAAAAGTGCAACAACATGGCAGCTTTCACAGCTTTTTCCTTGGCACCATCCCTATACCTAGGCTGATTTATCTGCCTAGGGTTAGGGTTAGGGTTCAGCCTAGGGCTTGGATTTCTTTAACCAGGAAGCCCTGAGTTCCAGGCTTACTTCATCTGCCAAAGGCATCCCAAAGGGAGTGCAGAAGTGCCACAACATGGCTGCTTTCACGGCTTTTCCCTTAGGAAGAACCCTAATACCCGGCTGATTTACCTTCCTAGGGTTACTGTTAGGCTTAGGCCTAGGACTTTTAAAACCAGGAAGCCCTGGGCTCCAGGCACACTGCAGCTGCGAAAGGCATCCCAAGGGGAGCGCAAAAGTGACGCAACTTGGCTGCCACCACTGATATTTCCATGAGACCATCCCGAACCATAGGTTGATTTTCCTTCCTAGGGTTAAGGTTTGAGTTATGCCTAGGGTAAGGGCTCTATTAACCAGAAAGCCCTGAGTTCCAAGAACACAGCAGCTGCGAAGGACTAGCCAAGAAGAGCGCAAAAGTAGCACAACATGCCTGCCTCCACAGCTTTTTCCTTGGGGACATGCCTAATTCCTGGCTGATTTGCCTTTCTCGTCTTAGGGTTGGGGTTCGGCCTAGGGCTAGGATTTTTAAAATCAGGAAGCCCTGAGTTCCAGGCACACTGCAGCTGTGAAAGGCATCCAAAAGGGAGTGCAAAAGTGCCACAACATGGCTGCTTTCACGGCTTTTTCCTTGGCAAGAAGCCTAACACCAGGCTGATTTACCTTCCCAGGGTTACTGTTAGGCTTAGGCCTAGGGCTAGGATTTTTGAAACTAGGAAGCCCTGGGCTCCAGCCACACTGCAGCTGTTCAAGGCATCCCAAGGGGAGTACAAAAGTGCAACAACATGGCAGCTTTCACAGCTTTTTCCTTGGCACCATCCCTATACCTAGGCTGATTTATCTGCCTAGGGTTAGGGTTAGGCTTCAGCCTAGGGCTTGGATTTCTTTAACCAGGAAGCCCTGAGTTCCAGGCTTACTTCATCTGCCAAAGGCATCCCAAAGGGAGTGCAGAAGTGCCACAACATGGCTGCTTTCACGGCTTTTCCCTTAGGAAGAACCCTAATACCCGGCTGATTTACCTTCCTAGGGTTACTGTTAGGCTTAGGCCTAGGACTTTTAAAACCAGGAAGCCCTGGGCTCCAGGCACACTGCAGCTGCGAAAGGCATCCCAAGGGGAGCGCAAAAGTGACGCAACTTGCCTGCCACCACTGATATTTCCATGAGACCATCCCGAACCATAGGCTGATTTTCCTTCCTAGGGTTAAAGTTTGAGTTACGCCTAGGGTAAGGGCTCTATTAACCAGAAAGCCCTGAGTTCCAAGAACACAGCAGCTGCGAAGGACTAGCCAAGAAGAGCGCAAAAGTAGCACAACATGCCTGCCTCCACAGCTTTTTCCTTGGGGACATGCCTAATTCCTGGCTGATTTGCCTTTCTCGTCTTAGGGTTGGGGTTCGGCCTAGGGCTAGGATTTTTAAAATCAGGAAGCCCTGAGTTCCAGGCACACTGGAGCTGTGAAAGGCATCCAAAAGGGAGTGCAAAAGTGCCACAACATGGCTGCTTTCACGGCTTTTTCCTTGGCAAGAAGCCTAACACCAGGCTGATTTACCTTCCCAGGGTTACTGTTAGGCTTAGGCCTAGAGCTAGGATTTTTGAAACTAGGAAGCCCTGGGCTCCAGGCACACTGCAGCTGTTCAAGGCATCCCAAGGGGAGTACAAAAGTGCAACAAGATGGCAGCTTTCACAGCTTTTTCCTTGGCACCATCCCTATACCTAGGCTGATTTATCTGCCTAGGGTTAGGGTTAGGGTTCAGCCTAGGGCTTGGATTTCTTTAACCAGGAAGCCCTGAGTTCCAGGCTTACTTCATCTGCCAAAGGCATCCCAAAGGGAGTGCAGAAGTGCCACAACATGGCTGCTTTCACGGCTTTTCCCTTAGGAAGAACCCTAATACCCGGCTGATTTACCTTCCTAGGGTTACTGTTAGGCTTAGGCCTAGGACTTTTAAAACCAGGAAGCCCTGGGCTCCAGGCACACTGCAGCTGCGAAAGGCATCCCAAGGGGAGCGCAAAAGTGACGCAACTTGGCTGCCACCACTGATATTTCCATGAGAGCATCCCGAACCATAGGCTGATTTTCCTTCCTAGGGTTAAGGTTTGAGTTACGCCTAGGGTAAGGGCTCTATTAACCAGAAAGCCCTGAGTTCCAAGAACACAGCAGCTGCGAAGGACTAGCCAAGAAGAGCGCAAAAGTACCACAACATGCCTGCCTCCACAGCTTTTTCCTTGGGGACATGCCTAATTCCTGGCTGATTTGCCTTTCTCGTCTTAGGGTTGGGGTTTGGCCTAGGGCTAGGATTTTTAAAATCAGGAAGCCCTGAGTTCCAGGCACACTGGAGCTGTGAAAGGCATCCAAAAGGGAGTGCAAAAGTGCCACAACATGGCTGCTTTCACGGCTTTTTCCTTGGCAAGAAGCCTAACACCAGGCTGATTTCCCTTCCCAGGGTTACTGTTAGGCTTAGGCCTAGGGCTAGGATTTTTGAAACTAGGAAGCCCTGGGCTCCAGGCACACTGCAGCTGTTCAAGGCATCCCAAGGGGAGTACAAAAGTGCAACAACATGGCAGCTTTCACAGCTTTTTCCTTGGCACCATCCCTATACCTAGGCTGATTTATCTGCCTAGGGTTAGGGTTAGGGTTCAGCCTAGGGCTTGGATTTCTTTAACCAGGAAGCCCTGAGTTCCAGGCTTACTTCATCTGCCAAAGGCATCCCAAAGGGAGTGCAGAAGTGCCACAACATGGCTGCTTTCACGGCTTTTCCCTTAGGAAGAACCCTAATACCCGGCTGATTTACCTTCCTAGGGTTACTGTTAGGCTTAGGCCTAGGACTTTTAAAACCAGGAAGCCCTCGGCTCCAGGCACACTGCAGCTGCGAAAGGCATCCCAAGGGGAGCGCAAAAGTGACGCAACTTGGCTGCCACCACTGATATTTCCATGAGACCATCCCGAACCATAGGCTGATTTTCCTTCCTAGGGTTAAAGTTTGAGTTACGCCTAGGGTAAGGGCTCTATTAACCAGAAAGCCCTGAGTTCCAAGAACACAGCAGCTGCGAAGGACTAGCCAAGAAGAGCGCAAAAGTAGCACAACATGCCTGCCTCCACAGCTTTTTCCCTGGGGACATGCCTAATTCCTGGCTGATTTGCCTTTCTCGTCTTAGGGTTGGGGTTCGGCCTAGGGCTAGGATTTTTAAAATCAGGAAGCCCTGAGTTCCAGGCACACTGGAGATGTGAAAGGCATCCAAAAGGGAGTGCAAAAGTGCCACAACATGGCTGCTTTCACGGCTTTTTCCTTGGCAAGAAGCCTAACACCAGGCTGATTTCCCTTCCCAGGGTTACTGTTAGGCTTAGGCCTAGGGCTAGGATTTTTAAAACTAGGAAGCCCTGGGCTCCAGGCACACTGCAGCTGTTCAAGGCATCCCAAGGGGAGTACAAAAGTGCAACAACATGGCAGCTTTCACAGCTTTTTCCTTGGCACCATCCCTATACCTAGGCTGATTTATCTGCCTAGGGTTAGGGTTAGGCTTCAGCCTAGGGCTTGGATTTCTTTAACCAGGAAGCCCTGAGTTCCAGGCTTACTTCATCTGCCAAAGGCATCCCAAAGGGAGTGCAGAAGTGCCACAACATGGCTGCTTTCACGGCTTTTCCCTTAGGAAGAACCCTAATACCCGGCTGATTTACCTTCCTAGGGTTACTGTTAGGCTTAGGCCTAGGACTTTTAAAACCAGGAAGCCCTGGGCTCCAGGCACACCGCAGCTGCGAAAGGCATCCCAAGGGGAGCGCAAAAGTGACGCAACTTGGCTGCCACCACTGATATTTCCATGAGACCATCCCGAAACATAGGCTGATTTTCCTTCCTAGGGTTAAGGTTTGAGTTATGCCTAGGGTAAGGGCTCTATTAACCAGAAAGCCCTGAGTTCCAAGAACACAGCAGCTGCGAAGGACTAGCCAAGAAGAGCGCAAAAGTACCACAACATGCCTGCCTCCACAGCTTTTTCCTTGGGGACATGCCTAATTCCTGGCTGATTTGCCTTTCTCGTCTTAGGGTTGGGGTTCGGCCTAGGGCTAGGATTTTTAAAATCAGGAAGCCCTGAGTTCCAGGCACACTGGAGCTGTGAAAGGCATCCAAAAGGGAGTGCAAAAGTGCCACAACATGGCTGCTTTCACGGCTTTTTCCTTGGCAAGAAGCCTAACACCAGGCTGATTTACCTTCCCAGGGTTACTGTTAGGCTTAGGCCTAGGGCTAGGATTTTTGAAACTAGGAAGCCCTGGGCTCCAGCCACACTGCAGCTGTTCAAGGCATCCCAAGGGGAGTACAAAAGTGCAACAACATGGCAGCTTTCACAGCTTTTTCCTTGGCACCATCCCTATACCTAGGCTGATTTATCTGCCTAGGGTTAGGGTTAGGGTTCAGCCTAGGGCTTGGATTTCTTTAACCAGGAAGCCCTGAGTTCCAGGCTTACTTCATCTGCCAAAGGCATCCCAAAGGGAGTGCAGAAGTGCCACAACATGGCTGCTTTCACGGCTTTTCCCTTAGGAAGAACCCTAATACCCGGCTGATTTACCTTCCTAGGGTTACTGTTAGGCTTAGGCCTAGGACTTTTAAAACCAGGAAGCCCTGGGCTCCAGGCACACTGCAGCTGCGAAAGGCATCCCAAGGGGAGCGCAAAAGTGACGCAACTTGGCTGCCACCACTGATATTTCCATGAGACCATCCCGAACCATAGGTTGATTTTCCTTCCTAGGGTTAAGGTTTGAGTTACGCCTAGGGTAAGGGCTCTATTAACCAGAAAGCCCTGAGTTCCAAGAACACAGCAGCTGCGAAGGACTAGCCAAGAAGAGCGCAAAAGTAGCACAACATGCCTGCCTCCACAGCTTTTTCCTTGGGGACATGCCTAATTCCTGGCTGATTTGCCTTTCTCGTCTTAGGGTTGGGGTTCGGCCTAGGGCTAGGATTTTTAAAATCAGGAAGCCCTGAGTTCCAGGCACACTGGAGCTGTGAAAGGCATCCAAAAGGGAGTGCAAAAGTGCCACAACATGGCTGCTTTCACGGCTTTTTCCTTGGCAAGAAGCCTAACACCAGGCTGATTTCCCTTCCCAGGGTTACTGTTAGGCTTAGGCCTAGGGCTAGGATTTTTGAAACTAGGAAGCCCTGGGCTCCAGGCACACTGCAGCTGTTCAAGGCATCCCAAGGGGAGTACAAAAGTGCAACAACATGACAGCTTTCACAGCTTTTTCCTTGGCACCATCCCTATACCTAGGCTGATTTATCTGCCTAGGGTTAGGGTTAGGGTTCAGCCTAGGGCTTGGATTTCTTTAACCAGGAAGCCCTGAGTTCCAGGCTTACTTCATCTGCCAAAGGCATCCCAAAGGGAGTGCAGAAGTGCCACAACATGGCTGCTTTCACGGCTTTTCCCTTAGGAAGAACCCTAATACCCGGCTGATTTACCTTCCTAGGGTTACTGTTAGGCTTAGGCCTAGGACTTTTAAAACCAGGAAGCCCTGGGCTCCAGGCACACTGCAGCTGCGAAAGGCATCCCAAGGGGAGCGCAAAAGTGACGCAACTTGGCTGCCACCACTGATATTTCCATGAGACCATCCCGAACCATAGGCTGATTTTCCTTCCTAGGGTTAAAGTTTGAGTTACGCCTAGGGTAAGGGCTCTATTAACCAGAAAGCCCTGAGTTCCAAGAACACAGCAGCTGCGAAGGACTAGCCAAGAAGAGCGCAAAAGTAGCACAACATGCCTGCCTCCACAGCTTTTTCCTTGGGGACATGCCTAATTCCTGGCTGATTTGCCTTTCTCGTCTTAGGGTTGGGGTTCGGCCTAGGGCTAGGATTTTTAAAATCAGGAAGCCCTGAGTTCCAGGCACACTGGAGATGTGAAAGGCATCCAAAAGGGAGTGCAAAAGTGCCACAACATGGCTGCTTTCACGGCTTTTTCCTTGGCAAGAAGCCTAACACCAGGCTGATTTCCCTTCCCAGGGTTACTGTTAGGCTTAGGCCTAGGGCTAGGATTTTTGAAACTAGGAAGCCCTGGGCTCCAGGCACACTGCAGCTGTTCAAGGCATCCCAAGGGGAGTACAAAAGTGCAACAACATGGCAGCTTTCACAGCTTTTTCCTTGGCACCATCCCTATACCTAGGCTGATTTATCTGCCTAGGGTTAGGGTTAGGGTTCAGCCTAGGGCTTGGATTTCTTTAACCAGGAAGCCCTGAGTTCCAGGCTTACTTCATCTGCCAAAGGCATCCCAAAGGGAGTGCAGAAGTGCCACAACATGGCTGCTTTCACGGCTTTTCCCTTAGGAAGAACCCTAATACCCGGCTGATTTACCTTCCTAGGGTTACTGTTAGGCTTAGGCCTAGGACTTTTAAAACCAGGAAGCCCTGGGCTCTAGGCACACTGCAGCTGCGAAAGTCATCCCAAGGGGAGCGCAAAAGTGATGCAACTTGGCTGCCACCAGTGATATTTCCATGAGACCATCCCGAACCTTAGGCTCATTTTCCTTCCTAGGCTTAAGGTTTGAGTTATGCCTAGGGTAAGGGCTCTATTAACCAGAAAGCCCTGAGTTCCAAGAACACAGCAGCTGCGAAGGACTAGCCAAGAAGAGCGCAAAAGTAGCACAACATGCCTGCCTCCACAGCTTTTTCCTTGGGGACATGCCTAATTCCTGGCTGATTTGCCTTTCTCGTCATAGGGTTGGGGTTCGGCCTAGGGCTAGGATTTTTAAAATCAGGAAGCCCTGAGTTCCAGGCACACTGGAGCTGTGAAAGGCATCCAAAAGGGAGTGCAAAAGTGCCACAACATGGCTGCTTTCACGGCTTTTTCCTTGGCAAGAAGCCTAACACCAGGCTGATTTACCTTCCCAGGGTTACTGTTAGGCTTAGGCCTAGGGCTAGGATTTTTGAAACTAGGAAGCCCTGGGCTCCAGGCACACTGCAGCTGTTCAAGGCATCCCAAGGGGAGTACAAAAGTGCAACAACATGGCAGCTTTCACAGCTTTTTCCTTGGCACCATCCCTATACCTAGGCTGATTTATCTGCCTAGGGTTAGGGTTAGGCTTCAGCCTAGGGCTTGGATTTCTTTAAGCAGGAAGCCCTGAGTTCCAGGCTTATTTCATCTGCCAAAGGCATCCCAAAGGGAGTGCAGAAGTGCCACAACATGGCTGCTTTCACGGCTTTTCCCTTAGCAAGAACCCTAATACCCGGCTGATTTACCTTCCTAGGGTTACTGTTAGGCTTAGGCCTAGGACTTTTAAAACCAGGAAGCCCTGGGCTCCAGGCACACTGCAGCTGCGAAAGGCATCCCAAGGGGAGCGCAAAAGTGACGCAACTTGGCTGCCACCACTGATATTTCCATGAGAGCATCCCGAACCATAGGCTGATTTTCCTTCCTAGGGTTAAAGTTTGAGTTACGCCTAGGGTAAGGGCTCTATTAACCAGAAAGCCCTGAGTTCCAAGAACACAGCAGCTGCGAAGGACTAGCCAAGAAGAGCGCAAAAGTAGCACAACATGCCTGCCTCCACAGCTTTTTCCTTGGGGACATGCCTAATTCCTGGCTGATTTGCCTTTCTCGTCTTAGGGTTGGGGTTCGGCCTAGGGCTAGGATTTTTAAAATCAGGAAGCCCTGAGTTCCAGGCACACTGGAGATGTGAAAGGCATCCAAAAGGGAGTGCAAAAGTGCCACAACATGGCTGCTTTCACGGCTTTTTCCTTGGCAAGAAGCCTAACACCAGGCTGATTTCCCTTCCCAGGGTTACTGTTAGGCTTAGGCCTAGGGCTAGGATTTTTGAAACTAGGAAGCCCTGGGCTCCAGGCACACTGCAGCTGTTCAAGGCATCCCAAGGGGAGTACAAAAGTGCAACAACATGGCAGCTTTCACAGCTTTTTCCTTGGCACCATCCCTATACCTAGGCTGATTTATCTGCCTAGGGTTAGGGTTAGGGTTCAGCCTCGGGCTTGGATTTCTTTAACCAGGAAGCCCTGAGTTCCAGGCTTACTTCATCTGCCAAAGGCATCCCAAAGGGAGTGCAGAAGTGCCACAACATGGCTGCTTTCACGGCTTTTCCCTTAGGAAGAACCCTAATACCCGGCTGATTTACCTTCCTAGGGTTACTGTTAGGCTTAGGCCTAGGACTTTTAAAACCAGGAAGCCCTGGGCTCTAAGCACACTGCAGCTGCGAAAGTCATCCCAAGGGGAGCGCAAAAGTGATGCAACTTGGCTGCCACCAGTGATATTTCCATGAGACCATCCCGAACCTTAGGCTCATTTTCCTTCCTAGGGTTAAGGTTTGAGTTATGCCTAGGGTAAGGGCTCTATTAACCAGAAAGCCCTGAGTTCCAAGAACACAGCAGCTGCGAAGGACTAGCCAAGAAGAGCGCAAAAGTAGCACAACATGCCTGCCTCCACAGCTTTTTCCTTGGGGACATGCCTAATTCCTGGCTGATTTGCATTTCTCGTCATAGGGTTGGGGTTCGGCCTAGGGCTAGGATTTTTAAAATCAGGAAGCCCTGAGTTCCAGGCACACTGGAGCTGTGAAAGGCATCCAAAAGGGAGTGCAAAAGTGCCACAACATGGCTGCTTTCACGGCTTTTTCCTTGGCAAGAAGCCTAACACCAGGCTGATTTCCCTTCCCAGGGTTACTGTTAGGCTTAGGCCTAGGGCTAGGATTTTTGAAACTAGGAAGCCCTGGGCTCCAGGCACACTGCAGCTGTTCAAGGCATCCCAAGGGGAGTACAAAAGTGCAACAACATGGCTGCTTTCACAGCTTTTTCCTTGGCACCATCCCTATACCTAGGCTGATTTATCTGCCTAGAGTTAGGGTTAGGCTTCAGCCTAGGGCTTGGATTTCTTTAACCAGGAAGCCCTGAGTTCCAGGCTTATTTCATCTGCCAAAGGCATCCCAAAGGGAGTGCAGAAGTGCCACAACATGGCTGCTTTCACGGCTTTTCCCTTAGGAAGAACCCTAATACCCGGCTGATTTACCTTCCTAGGGTTACTGTTAGGCTTTGGCCTAGGACTTTTAAAACCAGGAAGCCCTGGGCTCCAGGCACACTGCAGCTGCGAAAGGCATCCCAAGGGGAGCGCAAAAGTGACGCAACTTGGCTGCCACCACTGATATTTCCATGAGAGCATCCCGAAACATAGGCTGATTTTCCTTCCTAGGGTTAAGGTTTGAGTTACGCCTAGGGTAAGGGCTCTATTAACCAGAAAGCCCTGAGTTCCAAGAACACAGCAGCTGCGAAGGACTAGCCAAGAAGAGCGCAAAAGTAGCACAACATGCCTGCCTCCACAGCTTTTTCCTTGGGGACATGCCTAATTGCTGGCTGATTTGCCTTTCTCGTCTTAGGGTTGGGGTTTGGCCTAGGGCTAGGATTTTTAAAATCAGGAAGCCCTGAGTTCCAGGCACACTGGAGCTGTGAAAGGCATCCAAAAGGGAGTGCAAAAGTGCCACAACATGGCTGCTTTCACGGCTTTTTCCTTGGCAAGAAGCCTAACACCAGGCTGATTTACCTTCCCAGGGTT
Organism: Ammospiza caudacuta; assembly: GCF_027887145.1. NCBI lineage: Eukaryota > Metazoa > Chordata > Aves > Passeriformes > Passerellidae > Ammospiza > Ammospiza caudacuta. The sequence continues at coordinate 91,779 of NW_026682912.1, forward strand.
ACTGTTAGGCTTAGGCCTAGGGCTAGGATTTTTGAAACTAGGAAGCCCTGGGCTCCAGGCACACTGCAGCTGTTCAAGGCATCCCAAGGGGAGTACAAAAGTGCAACAACATGGCAGCTTTCACAGCTTTTTCCTTGGCACCATCCCTATACCTAGGCTGATTTATCTGCCTAGGGTTAGGGTTAGGGTTCAGCCTAGGGCTTGGATTTCTTTAACCAGGAAGCCCTGAGTTCCAGGCTTACTTCATCTGCCAAAGGCATCCCAAAGGGAGTGCAGAAGTGCCACAACATGGCTGCTTTCACGGCTTTTCCCTTAGGAAGAACCCTAATACCCGGCTGATTTACCTTCCTAGGGTTACTGTTAGGCTTAGGCCTAGGACTTTTAAAACCAAGAAGCCCTGGGCTCCAGGCACACTGCAGCTGCGAAAGGCATCCCAAGGGGAGCGCAAAAGTGACGCAACTTGGCTGCCACCACTGATATTTCCATGAGACCATCCCGAAACATAGGTTGATTTTCCTTCCTAGGGTTAAGGTTTGAGTTATGCCTAGGGTAAGGGCTCTATTAACCAGAAAGCCCTGAGTTCCAAGAACACAGCAGCTGCGAAGGACTAGCCAAGAAGAGCGCAAAAGTAGCACAACATGCCTGCCTCCACAGCTTTTTCCTTGGGGACATGCCTAATTGCTGGCTGATTTGCCTTTCTCGTCTTAGGGTTGGGGTTTGGCCTAGGGCTAGGATTTTTAAAATCAGGAAGCCCTGAGTTCCAGGCACACTGGAGCTGTGAAAGGCATCCAAAAGGGAGTGCAAAAGTGCCACAACATGGCTGCTTTCACGGCTTTTTCCTTGGCAAGAAGCCTAACACCAGGCTGATTTACCTTCCCAGGGTTACTGTTAGGCTTAGGCCTAGGGCTAGGATTTTTGAAACTAGGAAGCCCTGGGCTCCAGGCACACTGCAGCTGTTCAAGGCATCCCAAGGGGAGTACAAAAGTGCAACAACATGGCAGCTTTCACAGCTTTTTCCTTGGCACCATCCCTATACCTAGGCTGATTTATCTGCCTAGGGTTAGGGTTAGGGTTCAGCCTAGGGCTTGGATTTCTTTAACCAGGAAGCCCTGAGTTCCAGGCTTACTTCATCTGCCAAAGGCATCCCAAAGGGAGTGCAGAAGTGCCACAACATGGCTGCTTTCACGGCTTTTCCCTTAGGAAGAACCCTAATACCCGGCTGATTTACCTTCCTAGGGTTACTGTTAGGCTTAGGCCTAGGACTTTTAAAACCAAGAAGCCCTGGGCTCCAGGCACACTGCAGCTGCGAAAGGCATCCCAAGGGGAGCGCAAAAGTGACGGAACTTGGCTGCCACCACTGATATTTCCATGAGACCATCCCGAAACATAGGTTGATTTTCCTTCCTAGGGTTAAGGTTTGAGTTATGCCTAGGGTAAGGGCTCTATTAACCAGAAAGCCCTGAGTTCCAAGAACACAGCAGCTGCGAAGGACTAGCCAAGAAGAACGCAAAAGTACCACAACATGCCTGCCTCCACAGCTTTTTCCTTGGGGACATGCCTAATTCCTGGCTGATTTGCCTTTCTCGTCTTAGGGTTGGGGTTCGGCCTAGGGCTAGGATTTTTAAAATCAGGAAGCCCTGAGTTCCAGGCACACTGGAGCTGTGAAAGGCATCCAAAAGGGAGTGCAAAAGTGCCACAACATGGCAGCTTTCACGGCTTTTTCCTTGGCAAGAAGCCTAACACCAGGCTGATTTACCTTCCCAGGGTTACTGTTAGGCTTAGGCCTAGGGCTAGGATTTTTGAAACTAGGAAGCCCTGGGCTCCAGGCACACTGCAGCTGTTCAAGGCATCCCAAGGGGAGTACAAAAGTGCAACAACATGGCAGCTTTCACAGCTTTTTCCTTGGCACCATCCCTATACCTAGGCTGATTTATCTGCCTAGGGTTAGGGTTAGGGTTCAGCCTAGGGCTTGGATTTCTTTAACCAGGAAGCCCTGAGTTCCAGGCTTACTTCATCTGCCAAAGGCATCCCAAAGGGAGTGCAGAAGTGCCACAACATGGCTGCTTTCACGGCTTTTCCCTTAGGAAGAACCCTAATACCCGGCTGATTTACCTTCCTAGGGTTACTGTTAGGCTTAGGCCTAGGACTTTTAAAACCAAGAAGCCCTGGGCTCCAGGCACACTGCAGCTGCGAAAGGCATCCCAAGGGGAGCGCAAAAGTGACGCAACTTGGCTGCCACCACTGATATTTCCATGAGACCATCCCGAAACATAGGTTGATTTTCCTTCCTAGGGTTAAGGTTTGAGTTATGCCTAGGGTAAGGGCTCTATTAACCAGAAAGCCCTGAGTTCCAAGAACACAGCAGCTGCGAAGGACTAGCCAAGAAGAGCGCAAAAGTAGCACAACATGCCTGCCTCCACAGCTTTTTCCTTGGGGACATGCCTAATTCCTGGCTGATTTGCCTTTCTCGTCTTAGGGTTGGGGTTCGGCCTAGGGCTAGGATTTTTAAAATCAGGAAGCCCTGAGTTCCAGGCACACTGGAGCTGTGAAAGGCATCCAAAAGGGAGTGCAAAAGTGCCACAACATGGCTGCTTTCACGGCTTTTTCCTTGGCAAGAAGCCTAACACCAGGCTGATTTACCTTCCCAGGGTTACTGTTAGGCTTAGGCCTAGGGCTAGGATTTTTGAAACTAGGAAGCCCTTAGCTCCAGGCACACTGCAGCTGTTCAAGGCATCCCAAGGGGAGTACAAAAGTGCAACAAGATGGCAGCTTTCACAGCTTTTTCCTTGGCACCATCCCTATACCTAGGCTGATTTATCTGCCTAGGGTTAGGGTTAGGCTTCAGCCTAGGGCTTGGATTTCTTTAACCAGGAAGCCCTGAGTTCCAGGCTTACTTCATCTGCCAAAGGCATCCCAAAGGGAGTGCAGAAGTGCCACAACATGGCTGCTTTCACGGCTTTTCCCTTAGGAAGAACCCTAATACCCGGCTGATTTACCTTCCTAGGGTTACTGTTAGGCTTAGGCCTAGGACTTTTAAAACCAGGAAGCCCTGGGCTCCAGGCACACTGCAGCTGCGAAAGGCATCCCAAGGGGAGCGCAAAAGTGATGCAACTTGGCTGCCACCACTGATATTTCCATGAGACCATCCCGAACCATAGGCTGATTTTCCTTCCTAGGGTTAAGGTTTGAGTTACGCCTAGGGTAAGGGCTCTATTAACCAGAAAGCCCTGAGTTCCAAGAACACAGCAGCTGCGAAGGACTAGCCAAGAAGAGCGCAAAAGTAGCACAACATGCCTGCCTCCACAGCTTTTTCCTTGGGGACATGCCTAATTCCTGGCTGATTTGCCTTTCTCGTCTTAGGGTTGGGGTTTGGCCTAGGGCTAGGATTTTTAAAATCAGGAAGCCCTGAGTTCCAGGCACACTGGAGCTGTGAAAGGCATCCAAAAGGGAGTGCAAAAGTGCCACAACATGGCTGCTTTCACGGCTTTTTCCTTGGCAAGAAGCCTAACACCAGGCTGATTTACCTTCCCAGGGTTACTGTTAGGCTTAGGCCTAGAGCTAGGATTTTTGAAACTAGGAAGCCCTGGGCTCCAGGCACACTGCAGCTGTTCAAGGCATCCCAAGGGGAGTACAAAAGTGCAACAACATGGCAGCTTTCACAGCTTTTTCCTTGGCACCATCCCTATACCTAGGCTGATTTATCTGCCTAGGGTTAGGGTTAGGCTTCAGCCTAGGGCTTGGATTTCTTTAACCAGGAAGCCCTGAGTTCCAGGCTTACTTCATCTGCCAAAGGCATCCCAAAGGGAGTGCAGAAGTGCCACAACATGGCTGCTTTCACGGCTTTTCCCTTAGGAAGAACCCTAATACCCGGCTGATTTACCTTCCTAGGGTTACTGTTAGGCTTAGGCCTAGGACTTTTAAAACCAGGAAGCCCTGGGCTCTAGGCACACTGCAGCTGCGAAAGGCATCCCAAGGGGAGCGCAAAAGTGACGCAACTTGGCTGCCACCACTGATATTTCCATGAGAGCATCCCGAAACATAGGCTGATTTTCCTTCCTAGGGTTAAAGTTTGAGTTACGCCTAGGGTAAGGGCTCTATTAACCAGAAAGCCCTGAGTTCCAAGAACACAGCAGCTGCGAAGGACTAGCCAAGAAGAGCGCAAAAGTACCACAACATGCCTGCCTCCACAGCTTTTTCCTTGGGGACATGCCTAATTCCTGGCTGATTTGCCTTTCTCGTCTTACGGTTGGGGTTTGGCCTAGGGCTAGGATTTTTAAAATCAGGAAGCCCTGAGTTCCAGGCACACTGGAACTGTGAAAGGCATCCAAAAGGGAGTGCAAAAGTGCCACAACATGGCTGCTTTCACGGCTTTTTCCTTGGCAAGAAGCCTAACACCAGGCTGATTTCCCTTCCCAGGGTTACTGTTAGGCTTAGGCCTAGGGCTAGGATTTTTGAAACTAGGAAGCCCTGGGCTCCAGGCACACTGCAGCTGTTCAAGGCATCCCAAGGGGAGTACAAAAGTGCCACAACATGGCAGCTTTCACAGCTTTTTCCTTGGCACCATCCCTATACCTAGGCTGATTTATCTGCCTAGGGTTAGGGTTAGGCTTCAGCCTAGGTCTTGGATTTCTTTAACCAGGAAGCCCTGAGTTCCAGGCTTACTTCATCTGCCAAAGGCATCCCAAAGGGAGTGCAGAAGTGCCACAACATGGCTGCTTTCACGGCTTTTCCCTTAGGAAGAACCCTAATACCCGGCTGATTTACCTTCCTAGGGTTACTGTTAGGCTTAGGCCTAGGACTTTTAAAACCAGGAAGCCCTGGGCTCCAGGCACACTGCAGCTGCGAAAGGCATCCCAAGGGGAGCGCAAAAGTGACGCAACTTGGCTGCCACCACTGATATTTCCATGAGAGCATCCCGAACCATAGGTTGATTTTCCTTCCTAGGGTTAAGGTTTGAGTTATGCCTAGGGTAAGGGCTCTATTAACCAGAAAGCCCTGAGTTCCAAGAACACAGCAGCTGCGAAGGACTAGCCAAGAAGAGCGCAAAAGTAGCACAACATGCCTGCCTCCACAGCTTTTTCCTTGGGGACATGCCTAATTCCTGGCTGATTTGCCTTTCTCGTCTTAGGGTTGGGGTTCGGCCTAGGGCTAGGATTTTTAAAATCAGGAAGCCCTGAGTTCCAGGCACACTGGAGCTGTGAAAGGCATCCAAAAGGGAGTGCAAAAGTGCCACAACATGGCTGCTTTCACGGCTTTTTCCTTGGCAAGAAGCCTAACACCAGGCTGATTTACCTTCCCAGGGTTACTGTTAGGCTTAGGCCTAGGGCTAGGATTTTTGAAACTAGGAAGCCCTGGGCTCCAGGCACACTGCAGCTGTTCAAGGCATCCCAAGGGGAGTACAAAAGTGCAACAACATGGCAGCTTTCACAGCTTTTTCCTTGGCACCATCCCTATACCTAGGCTGATTTATCTGCCTAGGGTTAGGGTTAGGCTTCAGCCTAGGGCTTGGATTTCTTTAACCAGGAAGCCCTGAGTTCCAGGCTTACTTCATCTGCCAAAGGCATCCCAAAGGGAGTGCAGAAGTGCCACAACATGGCTGCTTTCACGGCTTTTCCCTTAGGAAGAACCCTAATACCCGGCTGATTTACCTTCCTAGGGTTACTGTTAGGCTTAGGCCTAGGACTTTTAAAACCAGGAAGCCCTGGGCACTAGGCACACTGCAGCTGCGAAAGGCATCCCAAGAGGAGCGCAAAAGTGACGCAACTTGGCTGCCACCACTGATATTTCCATGAGACCATCCCGAACCTTAGGCTCATTTTCCTTCCTAGGGTTAAGGTTTGAGTTATGCCTAGGGTAAGGGCTCTATTAACCAGAAAGCCCTGAGTTCCAAGAACACAGCAGCTGCGAAGGACTAGCCAAGAAGAGCGCAAAAGTACCACAACATGCCTGCCTCCACAGCTTTTTCCTTGGGGACATGCCTAATTCCTGGCTGATTTGCCTTTCTCGTCTTAGGGTTGGGGTTCGGCCTAGGGCTAGGATTTTTAAAATCAGGAAGCCCTGAGTTCCAGGCACACTGGAGCTGTGAAAGGCATCCAAAAGGGAGTGCAAAAGTGCCACAACATGGCTGCTTTCACGGCTTTTTCCTTGGCAAGAAGCCTAACACCAGGCTGATTTACCTTCCCAGGGTTACTGTTAGGCTTAGGCCTAGGGCTAGGATTTTTGAAACTAGGAAGCCCTGGGCTCCAGGCACACTGCAGCTGTTCAAGGCATCCCAAGGGGAGTACAAAAGTGCAACAACATGGCAGCTTTCACAGCTTTTTCCTTGGCACCATCCCTATACGTAGGCTGATTTATCTGCCTAGGGTTAGGGTTAGGGTTCAGCCTAGGGCTTGGATTTCTTTAACCAGGAAGCCCTGAGTTCCAGGCTTACTTCATCTGCCAAAGGCATCCCAAAGGGAGTGCAGAAGTGCCACAACATGGCTGCTTTCACGGCTTTTCCCTTGGCAAGAAGCCTAACACCAGGCTGATTTACCTTCCCAGGGTTACTGTTAGGCTTAGGCCTAGGGCTAGGATTTTTGAAACTAGGAAGCCCTGGGCTCCAGCCACACTGCAGCTGTTCAAGGCATCCCAAGGGGAGTACAAAAGTGCAACAACATGGCAGCTTTCACAGCTTTTTCCTTGGCACCATCCCTATACCTAGGCTGATTTATCTGCCTAGGGTTAGGGTTAGGCTTCAGCCTAGGGCTTGGATTTCTTTAACCAGGAAGCCCTGAGTTCCAGGCTTACTTCATCTGCCAAAGGCATCCCAAAGGGAGTGCAGAAGTGCCACAACATGGCTGCTTTCACGGCTTTTCCCTTAGGAAGAACCCTAATAGCCGGCTGATTTACCTTCCTAGGGTTACTGTTAGGCTTAGGCCTAGGACTTTTAAAACCAGGAAGCCCTGGGCACTAGGCACACTGCAGCTGCGAAAGGCATCCCAAGAGGAGCGCAAAAGTGACGCAACTTGGCTGCCACCAGTGGTATTTCCATGAGACCATCCCGAAACTTAGGCTCATTTTCCTTCCTAGGGTTAAGGTTTGAGTTATGCCTAGGGTAAGGGCTCTATTAACCAGAAAGCCCTGAGTTCCAAGAACACAGCAGCTGCGAAGGACTAGCCAAGAAGAGCGCAAAAGTAGCACAACATGCCTGCCTCCACAGCTTTTTCCTTGGGGACATGCCTAATTCCTGGCTGATTTGCCTTTCTCGTCTTAGGGTTGGGGTTCGGCCTAGGGCTAGGATTTTTAAAATCAGGAAGCCCTGAGTTCCAGGCACACTGGAGCTGTGAAAGGCATCCAAAAGGGAGTGCAAAAGTGCCACAACATGGCTGCTTTCACGGCTTTTTCCTTGGCAAGAAGCCTAACACCAGGCTGATTTACCTTCCCAGGGTTACTGTTAGGCTTAGGCCTAGGGCTAGGATTTTTGAAACTAGGAAGCCCTGGGCTCCAGGCACACTGCAGCTGTTCAAGGCATCCCAAGGGGAGTACAAAAGTGCAACAACATGGCAGCTTTCACAGCTTTTTCCTTGGCACCATCCCTATACCTAGGCTGATTTATCTGCCTAGGGTTAGGGTTAGGCTTCAGCCTAGGGCTTGGATTTCTTTAACCAGGAAGCCCTGAGTTCCAGGCTTACTTCATCTGCCAAAGGCATCCCAAAGGGAGTGCAGAAGTGCCACAACATGGCTGCTTTCACGGCTTTTCCCTTGGCAAGAAGCCTAACACCAGGCTGATTTACCTTCCCAGGGTTACTGTTAGGCTTAGGCCTAGGGCTAGGATTTTTGAAACTAGGAAGCCCTGGGCTCCAGCCACACTGCAGCTGTTCAAGGCATCCCAAGGGGAGTACAAAAGTGCAACAACATGGCAGCTTTCACAGCTTTTTCCTTGGCACCATCCCTATACCTAGGCTGATTTATCTGCCTAGGGTTAGGGTTAGGGTTCACCCTAGGGCTTGGATTTCTTTAACCAGGAAGCCCTGAGTTCCAGGCTTACTTCATCTGCCAAAGGCATCCCAAAGGGAGTGCAGAAGTGCCACAACATGGCTGCTTTCACGGCTTTTCCCTTAGGAAGAACCCTAATACCCAGCTGATTTACCTTCCTAGGGTTACTGTTAGGCTTAGGCCTAGGACTTTTAAAACCAGGAAGCCCTGGGCTCCAGGCACACTGCAGCTGCGAAATGCATCCCAAGGGGAGCGCAAAAGTGACGCAACTTGGCTGCCACCACTGATATTTCCATGAGACCATCCCGAAACATAGGTTGATTTTCCTTCCTAGGGTTAAGGTTTGAGTTATGCCTAGGGTAAGGGCTCTATTAACCAGAAAGCCCTGAGTTCCAAGAACACAGCAGCTGCGAAGGACTAGCCAAGAAGAGCGAAAAAGTACCACAACATGCCTGCCTCCACAGCTTTTTCCTTGGGGACATGCCTAATTCCTGGCTGATTTGCCTTTCTCGTCTTAGGGTTGGGGTTCGGCCTAGGGCTAGGATTTTTAAAATCAGGAAGCCCTGAGTTCCAGGCACACTGGAGCTGTGAAAGGCATCCAAAAGGGAGTGCAAAAGTGCCACAACATGGCTGCTTTCACGGCTTTTTCCTTGGCAAGAAGCCTAACACCAGGCTGATTTACCTTCCCAGGGTTACTGTTAGGCTTAGGCCTAGGGCTAGGATTTTTGAAACTAGGAAGCCCTGGGCTCCAGGCACACTGCAGCTGTTCAAGGCATCCCAAGGGGAGTACAAAAGTGCAACAACATGGCAGCTTTCACAGCTTTTTCCTTGGCACCATCCCTATACCTAGGCTGATTTATCTGCCTAGGGTTAGGGTTAGGGTTCAGCCTAGGGCTTGGATTTCTTTAACCAGGAAGCCCTGAGTTCCAGGCTTACTTCATCTGCCAAAGGCATCCCAAAGGGAGTGCAGAAGTGCCACAACATGGCTGCTTTCACGGCTTTTCCCTTAGGAAGAACCCTAATACCCGGCTGATTTACCTTCCTAGGGTTACTGTTAGGCTTAGGCCTAGGACTTTTAAAACCAGGAAGCCCTGGGCTCCAGGCACACTGCAGCTGCGAAAGGCATCCCAAGGGGAGCGCAAAAGTGACGCAACTTGGCTGCCACCACTGATATTTCCATGAGACCATCCCGAACCATAGGCTGATTTTCCTTCCTAGGGTTAAGGTTTGAGTTACGCCTAGGGTAAGGGCTCTATTAACCAGAAAGCCCTGAGTTCCAAGAACACAGCAGCTGCGAAGGACTAGCCAAGAAGAGCGCAAAAGTAGCACAACATGCCTGCCTCCACAGCTTTTTCCTTGGGGACATGCCTAATTCCTGGCTGATTTGCCTTTCTCGTCTTAGGGTTGGGGTTCGGCCTAGGGCTAGGATTTTTAAAATCAGGAAGCCCTGAGTTCCAGGCACACTGGAGCTGTGAAAGGCATCCAAAAGGGAGTGCAAAAGTGCCACAACATGGCTGCTTTCACGGCTTTTTCCTTGGCAAGAAGCCTAACACCAGGCTGATTTACCTTCCCAGGGTTACTGTTAGGCTTAGGCCTAGGGCTAGGATTTTTGAAACTAGGAAGCCCTGGGCTCCAGCCACACTGCAGCTGTTCAAGGCATCCCAAGGGGAGTACAAAAGTGCAACAACATGGCAGCTTTCACAGCTTTTTCCTTGGCACCATCCCTATACCTAGGCTGATTTATCTGCCTAGGGTTAGGGTTAGGGTTCAGCCTAGGGCTTGGATTTCTTTAACCAGGAAGCCTTGAGTTCCAGGCTTACTTCATCTGCCAAAGGCATCCCAAAGGGAGTGCAGAAGTGCCACAACATGGCTGCTTTCACGGCTTTTCCCTTAGGAAGAACCCTAATACCCGGCTGATTTACCTTCCTAGGGTTACTGTTAGGCTTAGGCCTAGGACTTTTAAAACCAGGAAGCCCTGGGCTCCAGGCACACTGCAGCTGCGAAAGGCATCCCAAGGGGAGCGCAAAAGTGACGCAACTTGGCTGCCACCACTGATATTTCCATGAGAGCATCCCCAACCATAGGCTGATTTTCCTTCCTAGGCTTAAGGTTTGAGTTACGCCTAGGGTAAGGGCTCTATTAACCAGAAAGCCCTGAGTTCCAAGAACACAGCAGCTGCGAAGGACTAGCCAAGAAGAGCGCAAAAGTAGCACAACATGCCTGCCTCCACAGCTTTTTCCTTGGGGACATGCCTAATTCCTGGCTGATTTGCCTTTCTCGTCTTAGGGTTGGGGTTTGGCCTAGGGCTAGGATTTTTAAAATCAGGAAGCCCTGAGTTCCAGGCACACTGGAGCTGTGAAAGGCATCCAAAAGGGAGTGCAAAAGTGCCACAACATGGCTGCTTTCACGGCTTTTTCCTTGGCAAGAAGCCTAACACCAGGCTGATTTCCCTCCCCAGGGTTACTGTTAGGCTTAGGCCTAGAGCTAGGATTTTTGAAACTAGGAAGTCCTGGGCTCCAGGCACACTGCAGCTGTTCAAGGCATCCCAAGGGGAGTACAAAAGTGCAACAACATGGCAGCTTTCACAGCTTTTTCCTTGGCACCATCCCTATACCTAGGCTGATTTATCTGCCTAGGGTTAGGGTTAGGGTTCAGCCTAGGGCTTGGATTTCTTTAACCAGGAAGCCCTGAGTTCCAGGCTTACTTCATCTGCCAAAGGCATCCCAAAGGGAGTGCAGAAGTGCCACAACATGGCTGCTTTCACGGCTTTTCCCTTAGGAAGAACCCTAATACCCGGCTGATTTACCTTCCTAGGGTTACTGTTAGGCTTAGGCCTAGGACTTTTAAAACCAGGAAGCCCTGGGCTCCAGGCACACTGCAGCTGCGAAAGGCATCCCAAGGGGAGCGCAAAAGTGACGCAACTTGGCTGCCACCACTGATATTTCCATGAGACCATCCCGAAACATAGGTTGATTTTCCTTCCTAGGGTTAAGGTTTGAGTTATGCCTAGGGTAAGGGCTCTATTAACCAGAAAGCCCTGAGTTCCAAGAACACAGCAGCTGCGAAGGACTAGCCAAGAAGAGCGCAAAAGTAGCACAACATGCCTGCCTCCACAGCTTTTTCCTTGGGGACATGCCTAATTCCTGGCTGATTTGCCTTTCTCGTCTTAGGGTTGGGGTTCGGCCTAGGGCTAGGATTTTTAAAATCAGGAAGCCCTGAGTTCCAGGCACACTGCAGCTGTGAAAGGCATCCAAAAGGGAGTGCAAAAGTGCCACAACATGGCTGCTTTCACGGCTTTTTCCTTGGCAAGAAGCCTAACACCAGGCTGATTTACCTTCCCAGGGTTACTGTTAGGCTTAGGCCTAGGGCTAGGATTTTTGAAACTAGGAAGCCCTGGGCTCCAGGCACACTGCAGCTGTTCAAGGCATCCCAAGGGGAGTACAAAAGTGCAACAACATGGCAGCTTTCACAGCTTTTTCCTTGGCACCATCCCTATACCTAGGCTGATTTATCTGCCTAGGGTTAGGGTTAGGCTTCAGCCTAGGGCTTGGATTTCTTTAACCAGGAAGCCCTGAGTTCCAGGCTTACTTCATCTGCCAAAGGCATCCCAAAGGGAGTGCAGAAGTGCCACAACATGGCTGCTTTCACGGCTTTTCCCTTAGGAAGAACCCTAATACCCGGCTGATTTACCTTCCTAGGGTTACTGTTAGGCTTAGGCCTAGGACTTTTAAAACCAGGAAGCCCTGGGCTCCAGGCACACTGCAGCTGCGAAAGGCATCCCAAGGGGAGCGCAAAAGTGACGCAACTTGGCTGCCACCACTGATATTTCCATGAGACCATCCCGAACCATAGGCTGATTTTCCTTCCTAGGGTTAAGGTTTGAGTTACGCCTAGGGTAAGGGCTCTATTAACCAGAAAGCCCTGAGTTCCAAGAACACAGCAGCTGCGAAGGACTAGCCAAGAAGAGCGCAAAAGTAGCACAACATGCCTGCCTCCACAGCTTTTTCCTTGGGGACATGCCTAATTCCTGGCTGATTTGCCTTTCTCGTCTTAGGGTTGGGGTTCGGCCTAGGGCTAGGATTTTTAAAATCAGGAAGCCCTGAGTTCCAGGCACACTGGAGCTGTGAAAGGCATCCAAAAGGGAGTGCAAAAGTGCCACAACATGGCTGCTTTCACGGCTTTTTCCTTGGCAAGAAGCCTAACACCAGGCTGATTTACCTTCCCAGGGTTACTGTTAGGCTTAGGCCTAGGGCTAGGATTTTTGAAACTAGGAAGCCCTGGGCTCCAGGCACACTGCAGCTGTTCAAGGCATCCCAAGGGGAGTACAAAAGTGCAACAACATGGCAGCTTTCACAGCTTTTTCCTTGGCACCATCCCTATACCTAGGCTGATTTATCTGCCTAGGGTTAGGGTTAGGCTTCAGCCTAGGGCTTGGATTTCTTTAACCAGGAAGCCCTGAGTTCCAGGCTTACTTCATCTGCCAAAGGCATCCCAAAGGGAGTGCAGAAGTGCCACAACATGGCTGCTTTCACGGCTTTTCCCTTAGGAAGAACCCTAATACCCGGCTGATTTACCTTCCTAGGGTTACTGTTAGGCTTAGGCCTAGGACTTTTAAAACCAGGAAGCCCTGGGCTCCAGGCACACTGCAGCTGCGAAAGGCATCCCAAGGGGAGCGCAAAAGTGACGGAACTTGGCTGCCACCACTGATATTTCCATGAGAGCATCCCCAACCATAGGCTGATTTTCCTTCCTAGGCTTAAGGTTTGAGTTACGCCTAGGGTAAGGGCTCTATTAACCAGAAAGCCCTGAGTTCCAAGAACACAGCAGCTGCGAAGGACTAGCCAAGAAGAGCGAAAAAGTAGCACAACATGCCTGCCTCCACAGCTTTTTCCTTGGGGACATGCCTAATTCCTGGCTGATTTGCCTTTCTCGTCTTAGGGTTGGGGTTTGGCCTAGGGCTAGGATTTTTAAAATCAGGAAGCCCTGAGTTCCAGGCACACTGGAGCTGTGAAAGGCATCCAAAAGGGAGTGCAAAAGTGCCACAACATGGCTGCTTTCACGGCTTTTTCCTTGGCAAGAAGCCTAACACCAGGCTGATTTCCCTCCCCAGGGTTACTGTTAGGCTTAGGCCTAGAGCTAGGATTTTTGAAACTAGGAAGTCCTGGGCTCCAGGCACACTGCAGCTGTTCAAGGCATCCCAAGGGGAGTACAAAAGTGCAACAACATGGCAGCTTTCACAGCTTTTTCCTTGGCACCATCCCTATACCTAGGCTGATTTATCTGCCTAGGGTTAGGGTTAGGGTTCAGCCTAGGGCTTGGATTTCTTTAACCAGGAAGCCCTGAGTTCCAGGCTTACTTCATCTGCCAAAGGCATCCCAAAGGGAGTGCAGAAGTGCCACAACATGGCTGCTTTCACGGCTTTTCCCTTAGCAAGAACCCTAATACCCGGCTGATTTACCTTCCTAGGGTTACTGTTAGGCTTAGGCCTAGGACTTTTAAAACCAGGAAGCCCTGGGCTCCAGGCACACTGCAGCTGCGAAAGGCATCCCAAGGGGAGCGCAAAAGTGACGCAACTTGGCTGCCACCACTGATATTTCCATGAGAGCATCCCGAACCATAGGCTGATTTTCCTTCCTAGGGTTAAGGTTTGAGTTACGCCTAGGGTAAGGGCTCTATTAACCAGAAAGCCCTGAGTTCCAAGAACACAGCAGCTGCGAAGGACTAGCCAAGAAGAGCGCAAAAGTACCACAACATGCCTGCCTCCACAGCTTTTTCCTTGGGGACATGCCTAATTCCTGGCTGATTTGCCTTTCTCGTCTTAGGGTTGGGGTTTGGCCTAGGGCTAGGATTTTTAAAATCAGGAAGCCCTGAGTTCCAGGCACACTGGAGCTGTGAAAGGCATCCAAAAGGGAGTGCAAAAGTGCCACAACATGGCTGCTTTCACGGCTTTTTCCTTGGCAAGAAGCCTAACACCAGGCTGATTTCCCTTCCCAGGGTTACTGTTAGGCTTAGGCCTAGGGCTAGGATTTTTGAAACTAGGAAGCCCTGGGCTCCAGCCACACTGCAGCTGTTCAAGGCATCCCAAGGGGAGTACAAAAGTGCAACAACATGGCAGCTTTCACAGCTTTTTCCTTGGCACCATCCCTATACCTAGGCTGATTTATCTGCCTAGGGTTAGGGTTAGGGTTCAGCCTAGGGCTTGGATTTCTTTAACCAGGAAGCCCTGAGTTCCAGGCTTACTTCATCTGCCAAAGGCATCCCAAAGGGAGTGCAGAAGTGCCACAACATGGCTGCTTTCACGGCTTTTCCCTTAGGAAGAACCCTAATACCCGGCTGATTTACCTTCCTAGGGTTACTGTTAGGCTTAGGCCTAGGACTTTTAAAACCAGGAAGCCCTGGGCTCCAGGCACACTGCAGCTGCGAAAGGCATCCCAAGGGGAGCGCAAAAGTGACGCAACTTGGCTGCCACCACTGATATTTCCATGAGACCATCCCGAACCATAGGTTGATTTTCCTTCCTAGGGTTAAGGTTTGAGTTATGCCTAGGGTAAGGGCTCTATTAACCAGAAAGCCCTGAGTTCCAAGAACACAGCAGCTGCGAAGGACTACCCAAGAAGAGCGCAAAAGTAGCACAACATGCCTGCCTCCACAGCTTTTTCCTTGGGGACATGCCTAATTCCTGGCTGATTTGCATTTCTCGTCATAGGGTTGGGGTTCGGCCTAGGGCTAGGATTTTTAAAATCAGGAAGCCCTGAGTTCCAGGCACACTGCAGCTGTGAAAGGCATCCAAAAGGGAGTGCAAAAGTGCCACAACATGGCAGCTTTCACGGCTTTTTCCTTGGCAAGAAGCCTAACACCAGGCTGATTTACCTTCCCAGGGTTACTGTTAGGCTTAGGCCTAGGGCTAGGATTTTTGAAACTAGGAAGCCCTTAGCTCCAGGCACACTGCAGCTGTTCAAGGCATCCCAAGGGGAGTACAAAAGTGCAACAACATGGCAGCTTTCACAGCTTTTTCCTTGGCACCATCCCTATACCTAGGCTGATTTATCTGCCTAGGGTTAGGGTTAGCGTTAAGCCTAGGGCTTGGATTTCTTTAACCAGGAAGCCCTGAGTTCCAGGCTTACTTCATCTGCCAAAGGCATTCCAAAGGGAGTACAGAAGTGCCACAACATGGCTGCTTTCACGGCTTTTCCCTTAGGAACAACCCTAATACCCGGCTGATTTACCTTCCTAGGGTTACTGTTAGGCTTAGGCCTAGGACTTTTAAAACCAGGAAGCCCTGGGCTCCAGGCACACTGCAGCTGCGAAAGGCATCCCAAGGGGAGCGCAAAAGTGACGCAACTTGGCTGCCACCACTGATATTTCCATGAGAGCATCCCCAACCATAGGCTGATTTTCCTTCCTAGGGTTAAGGTTTGAGTTACGCCTAGGGTAAGGGCTCTATTAACCAGAAAGCCCTGAGTTCCAAGAACACAGCAGCTGCGAAGGACTAGCCAAGAAGAGCGCAAAAGTAGCACAACATGCCTGCCTCCACAGCTTTTTCCTTGGGGACATGCCTAATTCCTGGCTGATTTGCCTTTCTCGTCTTAGGGTTGGGGTTCGGCCTAGGGCTAGGATTTTTAAAATCAGGAAGCCCTGAGTTCCAGGCACACTGGAGCTGTGAAAGGCATCCAAAAGGGAGTGCAAAAGTGCCACAACATGGCTGCTTTCACGGCTTTTTCCTTGGCAAGAAGCCTAACACCAGGCTGATTTACCTTCCCAGGGTTACTGTTAGGCTTAGGCCTAGGGCTAGGATTTTTGAAACTAGGAAGCCCTTAGCTCCAGGCACACTGCAGCTGTTCAAGGCATCCCAAGGGGAGTACAAAAGTGCAACAACATGGCAGCTTTCACAGCTTTTTCCTTGGCACCATCCCTATACCTAGGCTGATTTATCTGCCTAGGGTTAGGCTTCAGCCTAGGGCTTGGATTTCTTTAACCAGGAAGCCCTGAGTTCCAGGCTTACTTCATCTGCCAAAGGCATCCCAAAGGGAGTGCAGAAGTGCCACAACATGGCTGCTTTCACGGCTTTTCCCTTAGGAAGAACCCTAATACCCGGCTGATTTACCTTCCTAGGGTTACTGTTAGGCTTAGGCCTAGGACTTTTAAAACCAGGAAGCCCTGGGCTCCAGGCACACTGCAGCTGCGAAAGGCATCCCAAGGGGAGCGCAAAAGTGACGCAACTTGGCTGCCACCACTGATATTTCCATGAGAGCATCCCGAACCATAGGCTGATTTTCCTTCCTAGGGTTAAGGTTTGAGTTACGCCTAGGGTAAGGGCTCTATTAACCAGAAAGCCCTGAGTTCCAAGAACACAGCAGCTGCGAAGGACTAGCCAAGAAGAGCGCAAAAGTAGCACAACATGCCTGCCTCCACAGCTTTTTCCTTGGGGACATGCCTAATTCCTGGCTGATTTGCCTTTCTCGTCTTAGGGTTGGGGTTTGGCCTAGGGCTAGGATTTTTAAAATCAGGAAGCCCTGAGTTCCAGGCACACTGGAGCTGTGAAAGGCATCCAAAAGGGAGTGCAAAAGTGCCACAACATGGCTGCTTTCACGGCTTTTTCCTTGGCAAGAAGCCTAACACCAGGCTGATTTCCCTTCCCAGGGTTACTGTTAGGCTTAGGCCTAGGGCTAGGATTTTTGAAACTAGGAAGCCCTGGGCTCCAGCCACACTGCAGCTGTTCAAGGCATCCCAAGGGGAGTACAAAAGTGCAACAACATGGCAGCTTTCACAGCTTTTTCCTTGGCACCATCCCTATACCTAGGCTGATTTATCTGCCTAGGGTTAGGGTTAGGCTTCAGCCTAGGGCTTGGATTTCTTTAACCAGGAAGCCCTGAGTTCCAGGCTTACTTCATCTGCCAAAGGCATCCCAAAGGGAGTGCAGAAGTGCCACAACATGGCTGCTTTCACGGCTTTTCCCTTAGGAAGAACCCTAATACCCGGCTGATTTACCTTCCTAGGGTTACTGTTAGGCTTAGGCCTAGGACTTTTAAAACCAGGAAGCCCTGGGCTCCAGGCACACTGCAGCTGCGAAAGGCATCCCAAGGGGAGCGCAAAAGTGACGCAACTTGGCTGCCACCACTGATATTTCCATGAGACCATCCCGAACCATAGGTTGATTTTCCTTCCTAGGGTTAAGGTTTGAGTTATGCCTAGGGTAAGGGCTCTATTAACCAGAAAGCCCTGAGTTCCAAGAACACAGCAGCTGCGAAGGACTACCCAAGAAGAGCGCAAAAGTAGCACAACATGCCTGCCTCCACAGCTTTTTCCTTGGGGACATGCCTAATTCCTGGCTGATTTGCATTTCTCGTCATAGGGTTGGGGTTCGGCCTAGGGCTAGGATTTTTAAAATCAGGAAGCCCTGAGTTCCAGGCACACTGCAGCTGTGAAAGGCATCCAAAAGGGAGTGCAAAAGTGCCACAACATGGCTGCTTTCACGGCTTTTTCCTTGGCAAGAAGCCTAACACCAGGCTGATTTACCTTCCCAGGGTTACTGTTAGGCTTAGGCCTAGGGCTAGGATTTTTAAAACTAGGAAGCCCTTAGCTCCAGGCACACTGCAGCTGTTCAAGGCATCCCAAGGGGAGTACAAAAGTGCAACAAGATGGCAGCTTTCACAGCTTTTTCCTTGGCACCATCCCTATACCTAGGCTGATTTATCTGCCTAGGGTTAGGGTTAGGGTTCAGCCTAGGGCTTGGATTTCTTTAACCAGGAAGCCCTGAGTTCCAGGCTTACTTCATCTGCCAAAGGCATCCCAAAGGGAGTGCAGAAGTGCCACAACATGGCTGCTTTCACGGCTTTTCCCTTAGGAAGAACCCTAATACCCGGCTGATTTACCTTCCTAGGGTTACTGTTAGGCTTAGGCCTAGGACTTTTAAAACCAGGAAGCCCTGGGCTCCAGGCACACTGCAGCTGCGAAAGGCATCCCAAGGGGAGCGCAAAAGTGACGCAACTTGGCTGCCACCACTGATATTTCCATGAGACCATCCCGAACCATAGGTTGATTTTCCTTCCTAGGGTTAAGGTTTGAGTTATGCCTAGGGTAAGGGCTCTATTAACCAGAAAGCCCTGAGTTCCAAGAACACAGCAGCTGCGAAGGACTAGCCAAGAAGAGCGCAAAAGTAGCACAACATGCCTGCCTCCACAGCTTTTTCCTTGGGGACATGCCTAATTCCTGGCTGATTTGCCTTTCTCGTCTTAGGGTTGGGGTTCGGCCTAGGGCTAGGATTTTTAAAATCAGGAAGCCCTGAGTTCCAGGCACACTGCAGCTGTGAAAGGCATCCAAAAGGGAGTGCAAAAGTGCCACAACATGGCTGCTTTCACGGCTTTTTCCTTGGCAAGAAGCCTAACACCAGGCTGATTTACCTTCCCAGGGTTACTGTTAGGCTTAGGCCTAGGGCTAGGATTTTTGAAACTAGGAAGCCCTGGGCTCCAGGCACACAGCAGCTGTTCAAGGCATCCCAAGGGGAGTACAAAAGCGCAACAACATGGCAGCTTTCACAGCTTTTTCCTTGGCACCATCCCTATACCTAGGCTGATTTATCTGCCTAGGGTTAGGGTTAGGCTTCAGCCTAGGGCTTGGATTTCTTTAACCAGGAAGCCCTGAGTTCCAGGCTTACTTCATCTGCCAAAGGCATCCCAAAGGGAGTGCAGAAGTGCCACAACATGGCTGCTTTCACGGCTTTTCCCTTAGGAAGAACCCTAATACCCGGCTGATTTACCTTCCTAGGGTTACTGTTAGGCTTAGGCCTAGGACTTTTAAAACCAGGAAGCCCTGGGCTCCAGGCACACTGCAGCTGCGAAAGGCATCCCAAGGGGAGCGCAAAAGTGACGCAACTTGGCTGCCACCACTGATATTTCCATGAGACCATCCCGAACCATAGGCTGATTTTCCTTCCTAGGGTTAAGGTTTGAGTTATGCCTAGGGTAAGGGCTCTATTAACCAGAAAGCCCTGAGTTCCAAGAACACAGCAGCTGCGAAGGACTAGCCAAGAAGAGCGCAAAAGTACCATAACATGCCTGCCTCCACAGCTTTTTCCTTGGGGACATGCCTAATTCCTGGCTGATTTGCCTTTCTCGTCTTAGGGTTGGGGTTCGGCCTAGGGCTAGGATTTTTAAAATCAGGAAGCCCTGAGTTCCAGGCACACTGCAGCTGTGAAAGGCATCCAAAAGGGAGTGCAAAAGTGCCACAACATGGCTGCTTTCACGGCTTTTTCCTTGGCAAGAAGCCTAACACCAGGCTGATTTACCTTCCCAGGGTTACTGTTAGGCTTAGGCCTAGGGCTAGGATTTTTGAAACTAGGAAGCCCTGGGCTCCAGGCACACTGCAGCTGTTCAAGGCATCCCAAGGGGAGTACAAAAGTGCAACAACATGGCAGCTTTCACAGCTTTTTCCTTGGCACCATCCCTATACCTAGGCTGATTTATCTGCCTAGGGTTAGGGTTAGCGTTAAGCCTAGGGCTTGGATTTCTTTAACCAGGAAGCCCTGAGTTCCAGGCTTACTTCATCTGCCAAAGGCATCCCAAAGGGAGTGCAGAAGTGCCACAACATGGCTGCTTTCACGGCTTTTCCCTTAGGAAGAACCCTAATACCCGGCTGATTTACCTTCCTAGGGTTACTGTTAGGCTTAGGCCTAGGACTTTTAAAACCAGGAAGCCCTGGGCTCCAGGCACACTGCAGCTGCGAAAGGCATCCCAAGGGGAGCGCAAAAGTGATGCAACTTGGCTGCCACCACTGATATTTCCATGAGACCATCCCGAACCATAGGCTGATTTTCCTTCCTAGGGTTAAGGTTTGAGTTACGCTTAGGGTAAGGGCTCTATTAACCAGAAAGCCCTGAGTTCCAAGAACACAGCAGCTGCGAAGGACTAGCCAAGAAGAGCGCAAAAGTAGCACAACATGCCTGCCTCCACAGCTTTTTCCTTGGGGACATGCCTAATTCCTGGCTGATTTGCCTTTCTCGTCTTAGGGTTGGGGTTCGGCCTAGGGCTAGGATTTTTAAAATCAGGAAGCCCTGAGTTCCAGGCACACTGCAGCTGTGAAAGGCATCCAAAAGGGAGTGCAAAAGTGCCACAACATGGCTGCTTTCACGGCTTTTTCCTTGGCAAGAAGCCTAACACCAGGCTGATTTACCTTCCCAGGGTTACTGTTAGGCTTAGGCCTAGGGCTAGGATTTTTGAAACTAGGAAGCCCTGGGCTCCAGGCACACTGCAGCTGTTCAAGGCATCCCAAGGGGAGTACAAAAGTGCAACAACATGGCAGCTTTCACAGCTTTTTCCTTGGCACCATCCCTATACCTAGGCTGATTTATCTGCCTAGGGTTAGGGTTAGCGTTAAGCCTAGGGCTTGGATTTCTTTAACCAGGAAGCCCTGAGTTCCAGGCTTACTTCATCTGCCAAAGGCATCCCAAAGGGAGTGCAGAAGTGCCACAACATGGCTGCTTTCACGGCTTTTCCCTTAGGAAGAACCCTAATACCCGGCTGATTTACCTTCCTAGGGTTACTGTTAGGCTTAGGCCTAGGACTTTTAAAACCAGGAAGCCCTGGGCTCCAGGCACACTGCAGCTGCGAAAGGCATCCCAAGGGGAGCGCAAAAGTGATGCAACTTGGCTGCCACCACTGATATTTCCATGAGACCATCCCGAACCATAGGCTGATTTTCCTTCCTAGGGTTAAGGTTTGAGTTACGCTTAGGGTAAGGGCTCTATTAACCAGAAAGCCCTGAGTTCCAAGAACACAGCAGCTGCGAAGGACTACCCAAGAAGAGCGCAAAAGTACCACAACATGCCTGCCTCCACAGCTTTTTCCTTGGGGACATGCCTAATTCCTGGCTGATTTGCCTTTCTCGTCTTAGGGTTGGGGTTCGGCCTAGGGCTAGGATTTTTAAAAGCAGGAAGCCCTGAGTTCCAGGCACACTGCAGCTGTGAAAGGCATCCAAAAGGGAGTGCAAAAGTGCCACAACATGGCTGCTTTCACGGCTTTTTCCTTGGCAAGAAGCCTAACACCAGGCTGATTTACCTTCCCAGGGTTACTGTTAGGCTTAGGCCTAGGGCTAGGATTTTTGAAACTAGGAAGCCCTGGGCTCCAGGCACACTGCAGCTGTTCAAGGCATCCCAAGGGGAGTACAAAAGTGCAACAACATGGCAGCTTTCACAGCTTTTTCCTTGGCACCATCCCTATACCTAGGCTGATTTATCTGCCTAGGGTTAGGGTTAGCGTTAAGCCTAGGGCTTGGATTTCTTTAACCAGGAAGCCCTGAGTTCCAGGCTTACTTCATCTGCCAAAGGCATCCCAAAGGGAGTGCAGAAGTGCCACAACATGGCTGCTTTCACGGCTTTTCCCTTAGGAAGAACCCTAATACCCGGCTGATTTACCTTCCTAGGGTTACTGTTAGGCTTAGGCCTAGGACTTTTAAAACCAGGAAGCCCTGGGCTCCAGGCACACTGCAGCTGCGAAAGGCATCCCAAGGGGAGCGCAAAAGTGACGCAACTTGGCTGCCACCACTGATATTTCCATGAGACCATCCCGAACCATAGGTTGATTTTCCTTCCTAGGGTTAAGGTTTGAGTTATGCCTAGGGTAAGGGCTCTATTAACCAGAAAGCCCTGAGTTCCAAGAACACAGCAGCTGCGAAGGACTAGCCAAGAAGAGCGCAAAAGTAGCACAACATGCCTGCCTCCACAGCTTTTTCCTTGGGGACATGCCTAATTCCTGGCTGATTTGCCTTTCTCGTCTTAGGGTTGGGGTTCGGCCTAGGGCTAGGATTTTTAAAATCAGGAAGCCCTGAGTTCCAGGCACACTGGAGCTGTGAAAGGCATCCAAAAGGGAGTGCAAAAGTGCCACAACATGGCTGCTTTCACGGCTTTTTCCTTGGCAAGAAGCCTAACACCAGGCTGATTTACCTTCCCAGGGTTACTGTTAGGCTTAGGCCTAGGGCTAGGATTTTTGAAACTAGGAAGCCCTGGGCTCCAGGCACACTGCAGCTGTTCAAGGCATCCCAAGGGGAGTACAAAAGTGCAACAACATGGCAGCTTTCACAGCTTTTTCCTTGGCACCATCCCTATACCTAGGCTGATTTATCTGCCTAGGGTTAGGGTTAGCGTTAAGCCTAGGGCTTGGATTTCTTTAACCAGGAAGCCCTGAGTTCCAGGCTTACTTCATCTGCCAAAGGCATCCCAAAGGGAGTGCAGAAGTGCCACAACATGGCTGCTTTCACGGCTTTTCCCTTAGGAAGAACCCTAATACCCGGCTGATTTACCTTCCTAGGGTTACTGTTAGGCTTAGGCCTAGGACTTTTAAAACCAGGAAGCCCTGGGCTCCAGGCACACTGCAGCTGCGAAAGGCATCCCAAGGGGAGCGCAAAAGTGATGCAACTTGGCTGCCACCACTGATATTTCCATGAGACCATCCCGAACCATAGGCTGATTTTCCTTCCTAGGGTTAAGGTTTGAGTTACGCTTAGGGTAAGGGCTCTATTAACCAGAAAGCCCTGAGTTCCAAGAACACAGCAGCTGCGAAGGACTACCCAAGAAGAGCGCAAAAGTACCACAACATGCCTGCCTCCACAGCTTTTTCCTTGGGGACATGCCTAATTCCTGGCTGATTTGCCTTTCTCGTCTTAGGGTTGGGGTTCGGCCTAGGGCTAGGATTTTTAAAAGCAGGAAGCCCTGAGTTCCAGGCACACTGGAGCTGTGAAAGGCATCCAAAAGGGAGTGCAAAAGTGCCACAACATGGCTGCTTTCACGGCTTTTTCCTTGGCAAGAAGCCTAACACCAGGCTGATTTCCCTTGCCAGGGTTACTGTTAGGCTTAGGCCTAGGGCTAGGATTTTTGAAACTAGGAAGCCCTGGGCTCCAGGCACACTGCAGCTGTTCAAGGCATCCCAAGGGGAGTACAAAAGTGCAACAACATGGCAGCTTTCACAGCTTTTTCCTTGGCACCATCCCTATACCTAGGCTGATTTATCTGCCTAGGGTTAGGGTTAGCGTTAAGCCTAGGGCTTGGATTTCTTTAACCAGGAAGCCCTGAGTTCCAGGCTTACTTCATCTGCCAAAGGCATCCCAAAGGGAGTGCAGAAGTGCCACAACATGGCTGCTTTCACGGCTTTTCCCTTAGGAAGAACCCTAATACCCGGCTGATTTACCTTCCTAGGGTTACTGTTAGGCTTAGGCCTAGGACTTCTAAAACCAGGAAGCCCTGGGCTCCAGGCACACTGCAGCTGCGAAAGGCATCCCAAGGGGAGCGCAAAAGTGACGCAACTTGGCTGCCACCACTGATATTTCCATGAGACCATCCCGAACCATAGGCTGATTTTCCTTCCTAGGGTTAAGGTTTGAGTTATGCCTAGGGTAAGGGCTCTATTAACCAGAAAGCCCTGAGTTCCAAGAACACAGCAGCTGCGAAGGACTAGCCAAGAAGAGCGCAAAAGTAGCACAACATGCCTGCCTCCACAGCTTTTTCCTTGGGGACATGCCTAATTCCTGGCTGATTTGCCTTTCTCGTCTTAGGGTTGGGGTTCGGCCTAGGGCTAGGATTTTTAAAATCAGGAAGCCCTGAGTTCCAGGCACACTGCAGCTGTGAAAGGCATCCAAAAGGGAGTGCAAAAGTGCCACAACATGGCTGCTTTCACGGCTTTTTCCTTGGCAAGAAGCCTAACACCAGGCTGATTTACCTTCCCAGGGTTACTGTTAGGCTTAGGCCTAGGGCTAGGATTTTTGAAACTAGGAAGCCCTGGGCTCCAGGCACACTGCAGCTGTTCAAGGCATCCCAAGGGGAGTACAAAAGTGCAACAACATGGCAGCTTTCACAGCTTTTTCCTTGGCACCATCCCTATACCTAGGCTGATTTATCTGCCTAGGGTTAGGGTTAGCGTTAAGCCTAGGGCTTGGATTTCTTTAACCAGGAAGCCCTGAGTTCCAGGCTTACTTCATCTGCCAAAGGCATCCCAAAGGGAGTGCAGAAGTGCCACAACATGGCTGCTTTCACGGCTTTTCCCTTAGGAAGAACCCTAATAGCCGGCTGATTTACCTTCCTAGGGTTACTGTTAGGCTTAGGCCTAGGACTTTTAAAACCAGGAAGCCCTGGGCTCCAGGCACACTGCAGCTGCGAAAGGCATCCCAAGGGGAGCGCAAAAGTGACGCAACTTGGCTGCCACCACTGATATTTCCATGAGACCATCCCGAACCATAGGTTGATTTTCCTTCCTAGGGTTAAGGTTTGAGTTATGCCTAGGGTAAGGGCTCTATTAACCAGAAAGCCCTGAGTTCCAAGAACACAGCAGCTGCGAAGGACTAGCCAAGAAGAGCGCAAAAGTAGCACAACATGCCTGCCTCCACAGCTTTTTCCTTGGGGACATGCCTAATTCCTGGCTGATTTGCCTTTCTCGTCTTAGGGTTGGGGTTCGGCCTAGGGCTAGGATTTTTAAAATCAGGAAGCCCTGAGTTCCAGGCACACTGCAGCTGTGAAAGGCATCCAAAAGGGAGTGCAAAAGTGCCACAACATGGCTGCTTTCACGGCTTTTTCCTTGGCAAGAAGCCTAACACCAGGCTGATTTACCTTCCCAGGGTTACTGTTAGGCTTAGGCCTAGGGCTAGGATTTTTGAAACTAGGAAGCCCTGGGCTCCAGGCACACTGCAGCTGTTCAAGGCATCCCAAGGGGAGTACAAAAGTGCAACAACATGGCAGCTTTCACAGCTTTTTCCTTGGCACCATCCCTATACCTAGGCTGATTTATCTGCCTAGGGTTAGGGTTAGCGTTAAGCCTAGGGCTTGGATTTCTTTAACCAGGAAGCCCTGAGTTCCAGGCTTACTTCATCTGCCAAAGGCATCCCAAAGGGAGTGCAGAAGTGCCACAACATGGCTGCTTTCACGGCTTTTCCCTTAGGAAGAACCCTAATACCCGGCTGATTTACCTTCCTAGGGTTACTGTTAGGCTTAGGCCTAGGACTTTTAAAACCAGGAAGCCCTGGGCTCCAGGCACACTGCAGCTGCGAAAGGCATCCCAAGGGGAGCGCAAAAGTGATGCAACTTGGCTGCCACCACTGATATTTCCATGAGACCATCCCGAACCATAGGCTGATTTTCCTTCCTAGGGTTAAGGTTTGAGTTACGCTTAGGGTAAGGGCTCTATTAACCAGAAAGCCCTGAGTTCCAAGAACACAGCAGCTGCGAAGGACTACCCAAGAAGAGCGCAAAAGTACCACAACATGCCTGCCTCCACAGCTTTTTCCTTGGGGACATGCCTAATTCCTGGCTGATTTGCCTTTCTCGTCTTAGGGTTGGGGTTCGGCCTAGGGCTAGGATTTTTAAAAGCAGGAAGCCCTGAGTTCCAGGCACACTGCAGCTGTGAAAGGCATCCAAAAGGGAGTGCAAAAGTGCCACAACATGGCTGCTTTCACGGCTTTTTCCTTGGCAAGAAGCCTAACACCAGGCTGATTTACCTTCCCAGGGTTACTGTTAGGCTTAGGCCTAGGGCTAGGATTTTTGAAACTAGGAAGCCCTGGGCTCCAGGCACACTGCAGCTGTTCAAGGCATCCCAAGGGGAGTACAAAAGTGCAACAACATGGCAGCTTTCACAGCTTTTTCCTTGGCACCATCCCTATACCTAGGCTGATTTATCTGCCTAGGGTTAGGGTTAGCGTTAAGCCTAGGGCTTGGATTTCTTTAACCAGGAAGCCCTGAGTTCCAGGCTTACTTCATCTGCCAAAGGCATCCCAAAGGGAGTGCAGAAGTGCCACAACATGGCTGCTTTCACGGCTTTTCCCTTAGGAAGAACCCTAATACCCGGCTGATTTACCTTCCTAGGGTTACTGTTAGGCTTAGGCCTAGGACTTTTAAAACCAGGAAGCCCTGGGCTCCAGGCACACTGCAGCTGCGAAAGGCATCCCAAGGGGAGCGCAAAAGTGACGCAACTTGGCTGCCACCACTGATATTTCCATGAGACCATCCCGAACCATAGGCTGATTTTCCTTCCTAGGGTTAAGGTTTGAGTTATGCCTAGGGTAAGGGCTCTATTAACCAGAAAGCCCTGAGTTCCAAGAACACAGCAGCTGCGAAGGACTAGCCAAGAAGAGCGCAAAAGTAGCACAACATGCCTGCCTCCACAGCTTTTTCCTTGGGGACATGCCTAATTCCTGGCTGATTTGCCTTTCTCGTCTTAGGGTTGGGGTTCGGCCTAGGGCTAGGATTTTTAAAATCAGGAAGCCCTGAGTTCCAGGCACACTGCAGCTGTGAAAGGCATCCAAAAGGGAGTGCAAAAGTGCCACAACATGGCTGCTTTCACGGCTTTTTCCTTGGCAAGAAGCCTAACACCAGGCTGATTTACCTTCCCAGGGTTACTGTTAGGCTTAGGCCTAGGGCTAGGATTTTTGAAACTAGGAAGCCCTGGGCTCCAGGCACACTGCAGCTGTTCAAGGCATCCCAAGGGGAGTACAAAAGTGCAACAACATGGCAGCTTTCACAGCTTTTTCCTTGGCACCATCCCTATACCTAGGCTGATTTATCTGCCTAGGGTTAGGGTTAGCGTTAAGCCTAGGGCTTGGATTTCTTTAACCAGGAAGCCCTGAGTTCCAGGCTTACTTCATCTGCCAAAGGCATCCCAAAGGGAGTGCAGAAGTGCCACAACATGGCTGCTTTCACGGCTTTTCCCTTAGGAAGAACCCTAATACCCGGCTGATTTACCTTCCTAGAATTACTGTTAGGCTTAGGCCTAGGACTTTTAAAACCAGGAAGCCCTGGGCTCTAGGCACACTGCAGCTGCGAAAGGCATCCCAAGGGGAGCGCAAAAGTGACGCAACTTGGCTGCCACCAGTGATATTTCCATGAGACCATCCCGAACCTTAGGCTCATTTTCCTTCCTAGGCTTAAGGTTTGAGTTATGCCTATGGTAAGGGCTCTATTAACCAGAAAGCCCTGAGTTCCAAGAACACAGCAGCTGCGAAGGACTAGCCAAGAAGAGCGCAAAAGTAGCACAACATGCCTGCCTCCACAGCTTTTTCCTTGGGGACATGCCTAATTCCTGGCTGATTTGCCTTTCTCGTCTTAGGGTTGGGGTTCGGCCTAGGGCTAGGATTTTTAAAATCAGGAAGCCCTGAGTTCCAGGCACACTGGAGCTGTGAAAGGCATCCAAAAGGGAGTGCAAAAGTGCCACAACATGGCTGCTTTCACGGCTTTTTCCTTGGCAAGAAGCCTAACACCAGGCTGATTTACCTTCCCAGGGTTACTGTTAGGCTTAGGCCTAGGGCTAGGATTTTTGAAACTAGGAAGCCCTGGGCTCCAGGCACACTGCAGCTGTTCAAGGCATCCCAAGGGGAGTACAAAAGTGCAACAACATGGCAGCTTTCACAGCTTTTTCCTTGGCACCATCCCTATACCTAGGCTGATTTATCTGTCTAGGGTTAGGGTTAGGCTTCAGCCTAGGGCTTGGATTTCTTTAACCAGGAAGCCCTGAGTTCCAGGCTTACTTCATCTGCCAAAGGCATCCCAAAGGGAGTGCAGAAGTGCCACAACATGGCTGCTTTCACGGCTTTTCCCTTAGGAAGAACCCTAATACCCGGCTGATTTACCTTCCTAGGGTTACTGTTAGGCTTAGGCCTAGGACTTTTAAAACCAGGAAGCCCTGGGCTCCAGGCACACTGCAGCTGCGAAAGGCATCCCAAGGGGAGCGCAAAAGTGACGCAACTTGGCTGCCACCACTGATATTTCCATGAGAGCATCCCGAACCATAGGCTGATTTTCCTTCCTAGGGTTAAGGTTTGAGTTACGCCTAGGGTAAGGGCTCTATTAACCAGAAAGCCCTGAGTTCCAAGAACACAGCAGCTGCGAAGGACTAGCCAAGAAGAGCGCAAAAGTACCACAACATGCCTGCCTCCACAGCTTTTTCCTTGGGGACATGCCTAATTCCTGGCTGATTTGCCTTTCTCGTCTTAGGGTTGGGGTTTGGCCTAGGGCTAGGATTTTTAAAATCAGGAAGCCCTGAGTTCCAGGCACACTGGAGCTGTGAAAGGCATCCAAAAGGGAGTGCAAAAGTGCCACAACATGGCTGCTTTCACGGCTTTTTCCTTGGCAAGAAGCCTAACACCAGGCTGATTTACCTTCCCAGGGTTACTGTTAGGCTTAGGCCTAGGGCTAGGATTTTTGAAACTAGGAAGCCCTGGGCTCCAGGCACACTGCAGCTGTTCAAGGCATCCCAAGGGGAGTACAAAAGTGCAACAACATGGCAGCTTTCACAGCTTTTTCCTTGGCACCATCCCTATACCTAGGCTGATTTATCTGCCTAGGGTTAGGGTTAGGCTTCAGCCTAGGGCTTGGATTTCTTTAACCAGGAAGCCCTGAGTTCCAGGCTTACTTCATCTGCCAAAGGCATCCCAAAGGGAGTGCAGAAGTGCCACAACATGGCTGCTTTCACGGCTTTTCCCTTAGGAAGAACCCTAATACCCGGCTGATTTACCTTCCTAGGGTTACTGTTAGGCTTAGGCCTAGGACTTTTAAAACCAGGAAGCCCTGGGCTCCAGGCACACTGCAGCTGCGAAAGGCATCCCAAGGGGAGCGCAAAAGTGACGCAACTTGGCTGCCACCACTGATATTTCCATGAGACCATCCCGAACCATAGGTTGATTTTCCTTCCTAGGGTTAAGGTTTGAGTTATGCCTAGGGTAAGGGCTCTATTAACCAGAAAGCCCTGAGTTCCAAGAACACAGCAGCTGCGAAGGACTAGCCAAGAAGAGCGCAAAAGTAGCACAACATGCCTGCCTCCACAGCTTTTTCCTTGGGGACATGCCTAATTCCTGGCTGATTTGCCTTTCTCGTCTTAGGGTTGGGGTTCGGCCTAGGGCTAGGATTTTTAAAATCAGGAAGCCCTGAGTTCCAGGCACACTGGAGCTGTGAAAGGCATCCAAAAGGGAGTGCAAAAGTGCCACAACATGGCTGCTTTCACGGCTTTTTCCTTGGCAAGAAGCCTAACACCAGGCTGATTTACCTTCCCAGGGTTACTGTTAGGCTTAGGCCTAGGGCTAGGATTTTTGAAACTAGGAAGCCCTGGGCTCCAGGCACACTGCAGCTGTTCAAGGCATCCCAAGGGGAGTACAAAAGTGCAACAACATGGCAGCTTTCACAGCTTTTTCCTTGGCACCATCCCTATACCTAGGCTGATTTATCTGCCTAGGGTTAGGGTTAGGCTTCAGCCTAGGGCTTGGATTTCTTTAACCAGGAAGCCCTGAGTTCCAGGCTTACTTCATCTGCCAAAGGCATCCCAAAGGGAGTGCAGAAGTGCCACAACATGGCTGCTTTCACGGCTTTTCCCTTAGGAAGAACCCTAATACCCGGCTGATTTACCTTCCTAGGGTTACTGTTAGGCTTAGGCCTAGGACTTTTAAAACCAGGAAGCCCTGGGCTCCAGGCACACTGCAGCTGCGAAAGGCATCCCAAGGGGAGCGCAAAAGTGACGCAACTTGGCTGCCACCACTGATATTTCCATGAGACCATCCCGAACCATAGGCTGATTTTCCTTCCTAGGGTTAAGGTTTGAGTTACGCCTAGGGTAAGGGCTCTATTAACCAGAAAGCCCTGAGTTCCAAGAACACAGCAGCTGCGAAGGACTAGCCAAGAAGAGCGCAAAAGTAGCACAACATGCCTGCCTCCACAGCTTTTTCCTTGGGGACATGCCTAATTCCTGGCTGATTTGCCTTTCTCGTCTTAGGGTTGGGGTTTGGCCTAGGGCTAGGATTTTTAAAATCAGGAAGCCCTGAGTTCCAGGCACACTGGAGCTGTGAAAGGCATCCAAAAGGGAGTGCAAAAGTGCCACAACATGGCTGCTTTCACGGCTTTTTCCTTGGCAAGAAGCCTAACACCAGGCTGATTTCCCTTCCCAGGGTTACTGTTAGGCTTAGGCCTAGGGCTAGGATTTTTGAAACTAGGAAGCCCTGGGCTCCAGGCACACTGCAGCTGTTCAAGGCATCCCAAGGGGAGTACAAAAGTGCAACAACATGGCAGCTTTCACAGCTTTTTCCTTGGCACCATTCCTATACCTAGGCTGATTTATCTGCCTAGGGTTAGGGTTAGGGTTCAGCCTAGGGCTTGGATTTCTTTAACCAGGAAGCCCTGAGTTCCAGGCTTACTTCATCTGCCAAAGGCATCCCAAAGGGAGTGCAGAAGTGCCACAACATGGCTGCTTTCACGGCTTTTCCCTTAGGAAGAACCCTAATACCCGGCTGATTTACCTTCCTAGGGTTACTGTTAGGCTTAGGCCTAGGACTTTTAAAACCAAGAAGCCCTGGGCTCCAGGCACACTGCAGCTGCGAAAGGCATCCCAAGGGGAGCGCAAAAGTGACGCAACTTGGCTGCCACCACTGATATTTCCATGAGACCATCCCGAAACATAGGTTGATTTTCCTTCCTAGGGTTAAGGTTTGAGTTATGCCTAGGGTAAGGGCTCTATTAACCAAAAAGCCCTGAGTTGCAAGAACACAGCAGCTGCGAAGGACTAGCCAAGAAGAGCGCAAAAGTAGCACAACATGCCTGCCTCCACAGCTTTTTCCTTGGGGACATGCCTAATTCCTGGCTGATTTGCCTTTCTCGTCTTAGGGTTGGGGTTCGGCCTAGGGCTAGGATTTTTAAAATCAGGAAGCCCTGAGTTCCAGGCACACTGCAGCTGTGAAAGGCATCCAAAAGGGAGTGCAAAAGTGCCACAACATGGCTGCTTTCACGGCTTTTTC
This sequence comes from Ammospiza caudacuta, assembly GCF_027887145.1. Taxonomy (NCBI): domain Eukaryota; kingdom Metazoa; phylum Chordata; class Aves; order Passeriformes; family Passerellidae; genus Ammospiza; species Ammospiza caudacuta. The sequence continues at coordinate 122,496 of NW_026682912.1, forward strand.
CTTGGCAAGAAGCCTAACACCAGGCTGATTTACCTTCCCAGGGTTACTGTTAGGCTTAGGCCTAGGGCTAGGATTTTTGAAACTAGGAAGCCCTGGGCTCCAGGCACACTGCAGCTGTTCAAGGCATCCCAAGGGGAGTACAAAAGTGCAACAACATGGCAGCTTTCACAGCTTTTTCCTTGGCACCATCCCTATACCTAGGCTGATTTATCTGCCTAGGGTTAGGGTTAGGGTTCAGCCTAGGGCTTGGATTTCTTTAACCAGGAAGCCCTGAGTTCCAGGCTTACTTCATCTGCCAAAGGCATCCCAAAGGGAGTGCAGAAGTGCCACAACATGGCTGCTTTCACGGCTTTTCCCTTAGGAAGAACCCTAATACCCGGCTGATTTACCTTCCTAGGGTTACTGTTAGGCTTAGGCCTAGGACTTTTAAAACCAGGAAGCCCTGGGCTCCAGGCACACTGCAGCTGCGAAAGGCATCCCAAGGGGAGCGCAAAAGTGACGCAACTTGGCTGCCACCACTGATATTTCCATGAGACCATCCCGAACCATAGGCTGATTTTCCTTCCTAGGGTTAAGGTTTGAGTTACGCCTAGGGTAAGGGCTCTATTAACCAGAAAGCCCTGAGTTCCAAGAACACAGCAGCTGCGAAGGACTAGCCAAGAAGAGCGCAAAAGTAGCACAACATGCCTGCCTCCACAGCTTTTTCCTTGGGGACATGCCTAATTCCTGGCTGATTTGCCTTTCTCGTCTTAGGGTTGGGGTTTGGCCTAGGGCTAGGATTTTTAAAATCAGGAAGCCCTGAGTTCCAGGCACACTGGAGCTGTGAAAGGCATCCAAAAGGGAGTGCAAAAGTGCCACAACATGGCTGCTTTCACGGCTTTTTCCTTGGCAAGAAGCCTAACACCAGGCTGATTTCCCTTCCCAGGGTTACTGTTAGGCTTAGGCCTAGGGCTAGGATTTTTGAAACTAGGAAGCCCTTAGCTCCAGGCACACTGCAGCTGTTCAAGGCATCCCAAGGGGAGTACAAAAGTGCAACAACATGGCAGCTTTCACAGCTTTTTCCTTGGCACCATTCCTATACCTAGGCTGATTTATCTGCCTAGGGTTAGGGTTAGGCTTCAGCCTAGGGCTTGGATTTCTTTAACCAGGAAGCCCTGAGTTCCAGGCTTACTTCATCTGCCAAAGGCATCCCAAAGGGAGTGCAGAAGTGCCACAACATGGCTGCTTTCACGGCTTTTCCCTTAGGAAGAACCCTAATACCCGGCTGATTTACCTTCCTAGGGTTACTGTTAGGCTTAGGCCTAGGACTTTTAAAACCAAGAAGCCCTGGGCTCCAGGCACACTGCAGCTGCGAAAGGCATCCCAAGGGGAGCGCAAAAGTGACGCAACTTGGCTGCCACCACTGATATTTCCATGAGACCATCCCGAAACATAGGTTGATTTTCCTTCCTAGGGTTAAGGTTTGAGTTATGCCTAGGGTAAGGGCTCTATTAACCAAAAAGCCCTGAGTTGCAAGAACACAGCAGCTGCGAAGGACTAGCCAAGAAGAGCGCAAAAGTAGCACAACATGCCTGCCTCCACAGCTTTTTCCTTGGGGACATGCCTAATTCCTGGCTGATTTGCCTTTCTCGTCTTAGGGTTGGGGTTCGGCCTAGGGCTAGGATTTTTAAAATCAGGAAGCCCTGAGTTCCAGGCACACTGCAGCTGTGAAAGGCATCCAAAAGGGAGTGCAAAAGTGCCACAACATGGCTGCTTTCACGGCTTTTTCCTTGGCAAGAAGCCTAACACCAGGCTGATTTACCTTCCCAGGGTTACTGTTAGGCTTAGGCCTAGGGCTAGGATTTTTGAAACTAGGAAGCCCTGGGCTCCAGGCACACTGCAGCTGTTCAAGGCATCCCAAGGGGAGTACAAAAGTGCAACAACATGGCAGCTTTCACAGCTTTTTCCTTGGCACCATCCCTATACCTAGGCTGATTTATCTGCCTAGGGTTAGGGTTAGGGTTCAGCCTAGGGCTTGGATTTCTTTAACCAGGAAGCCCTGAGTTCCAGGCTTACTTCATCTGCCAAAGGCATCCCAAAGGGAGTGCAGAAGTGCCACAACATGGCTGCTTTCACGGCTTTTCCCTTAGGAAGAACCCTAATACCCGGCTGATTTACCTTCCTAGGGTTACTGTTAGGCTTAGGCCTAGGACTTTTAAAACCAGGAAGCCCTGGGCTCCAGGCACACTGCAGCTGCGAAAGGCATCCCAAGGGGAGCGCAAAAGTGACGCAACTTGGCTGCCACCACTGATATTTCCATGAGACCATCCCGAACCATAGGTTGATTTTCCTTCCTAGGGTTAAGGTTTGAGTTATGCCTAGGGTAAGGGCTCTATTAACCAGAAAGCCCTGAGTTCCAAGAACACAGCAGCTGCGAAGGACTAGCCAAGAAGAGCGCAAAAGTAGCACAACATGCCTGCCTCCACAGCTTTTTCCTTGGGGACATGCCTAATTCCTGGCTGATTTGCCTTTCTCGTCTTAGGGTTGGGGTTCGGCCTAGGGCTAGGATTTTTAAAATCAGGAAGCCCTGAGTTCCAGGCACACTGGAGCTGTGAAAGGCATCCAAAAGGGAGTGCAAAAGTGCCACAACATGGCTGCTTTCACGGCTTTTTCCTTGGCAAGAAGCCTAACACCAGGCTGATTTACCTTCCCAGGGTTACTGTTAGGCTTAGGCCTAGGGCTAGGATTTTTGAAACTAGGAAGCCCTGGGCTCCAGGCACACTGCAGCTGTTCAAGGCATCCCAAGGGGAGTACAAAAGTGCAACAACATGGCAGCTTTCACAGCTTTTTCCTTGGCACCATCCCTATACCTAGGCTGATTTATCTGCCTAGGGTTAGGGTTAGGGTTCAGCCTAGGGCTTGGATTTCTTTAACCAGGAAGCCCTGAGTTCCAGGCTTACTTCATCTGCCAAAGGCATCCCAAAGGGAGTGCAGAAGTGCCACAACATGGCTGCTTTCACGGCTTTTCCCTTAGGAAGAACCCTAATACCCGGCTGATTTACCTTCCTAGGGTTACTGTTAGGCTTAGGCCTAGGACTTTTAAAACCAGGAAGCCCTGGGCTCCAGGCACACTGCAGCTGCGAAAGGCATCCCAAGGGGAGCGCAAAAGTGACGCAACTTGGCTGCCACCACTGATATTTCCATGAGACCATCCCGAACCATAGGCTGATTTTCCTTCCTAGGGTTAAGGTTTGAGTTACGCCTAGGGTAAGGGTTCTATTAACCAGAAAGCCCTGAGTTCCAAGAACACAGCAGCTGCGAAGGACTAGCCAAGAAGAGCGCAAAAGTACCACAACATGCCTGCCTCCACAGCTTTTTCCTTGGGGACATGCCTAATTCCTGGCTGATTTGCCTTTCTCGTCTTAGGGTTGGGGTTCGGCCTAGGGCTAGGATTTTTAAAATCAGGAAGCCCTGAGTTCCAGGCACACTGGAGCTGTGAAAGGCATCCAAAAGGGAGTGCAAAAGTGCCACAACATGGCTGCTTTCACGGCTTTTTCCTTGGCAAGAAGCCTAACACCAGGCTGATTTACCTTCCCAGGGTTACTGTTAGGCTTAGGCCTAGGGCTAGGATTTTTGAAACTAGGAAGCCCTGGGCTCCAGGCACACTGCAGCTGTTCAAGGCATCCCAAGGGGAGTACAAAAGTGCAACAACATGGCAGCTTTCACAGCTTTTTCCTTGGCACCATCCCTATACCTAGGCTGATTTATCTGCCTAGGGTTAGGGTTAGGGTTCAGCCTAGGGCTTGGATTTCTTTAACCAGGAAGCCCTGAGTTCCAGGCTTACTTCATCTGCCAAAGGCATCCCAAAGGGAGTGCAGAAGTGCCACAACATGGCTGCTTTCACGGCTTTTCCCTTAGGAAGAACCCTAATACCCGGCTGATTTACCTTCCTAGGGTTACTGTTAGGCTTAGGCCTAGGACTTTTAAAACCAGGAAGCCCTGGGCTCCAGGCACACTGCAGCTGCGAAAGGCATCCCAAGGGGAGCGCAAAAGTGACGCAACTTGGCTGCCACCACTGATATTTCCATGAGAGCATCCCGAACCATAGGTTGATTTTCCTTCCTAGGGTTAAGGTTTGAGTTATGCCTAGGGTAAGGGCTCTATTAACCAGAAAGCCCTGAGTTCCAAGAACACAGCAGCTGCGAAGGACTAGCCAAGAAGAGCGCAAAAGTAGCACAACATGCCTGCCTCCACAGCTTTTTCCTTGGGGACATGCCTAATTCCTGGCTGATTTGCCTTTCTCGTCTTAGGGTTGGGGTTTGGCCTAGGGCTAGGATTTTTAAAATCAGGAAGCCCTGAGTTCCAGGCACACTGGAGCTGTGAAAGGCATCCAAAAGGGAGTGCAAAAGTGCCACAACATGGCTGCTTTCACGGCTTTTTCCTTGGCAAGAAGCCTAACACCAGGCTGATTTACCTTCCCAGGGTTACTGTTAGGCTTAGGCCTAGGGCTAGGATTTTTGAAACTAGGAAGCCCTGGGCTCCAGGCACACTGCAGCTGTTCAAGGCATCCCAAGGGGAGTACAAAAGTGCAACAACATGGCAGCTTTCACAGCTTTTTCCTTGGCACCATTCCTATACCTAGGCTGATTTATCTGCCTAGGGTTAGGGTTAGGGTTCAGCCTAGGGCTTGGATTTCTTTAACCAGGAAGCCCTGAGTTCCAGGCTTACTTCATCTGCCAAAGGCATCCCAAAGGGAGTGCAGAAGTGCCACAACATGGCTGCTTTCACGGCTTTTCCCTTAGGAAGAACCCTAATACCCGGCTGATTTACCTTCCTAGGGTTACTGTTAGGCTTAGGCCTAGGACTTTTAAAACCAGGAAGCCCTGGGCTCCAGGCACACTGCAGCTGCGAAAGGCATCCCAAGGGGAGCGCAAAAGTGACGCAACTTGGCTGCCACCACTGATATTTCCATGAGACCATCCCGAACCATAGGTTGATTTTCCTTCCTAGGGTTAAGGTTTGAGTTATGCCTAGGGTAAGGGCTCTATTAACCAGAAAGCCCTGAGTTCCAAGAACACAGCAGCTGCGAAGGACTAGCCAAGAAGAGCGCAAAAGTAGCACAACATGCCTGCCTCCACAGCTTTTTCCTTGGGGACATGCCTAATTCCTGGCTGATTTGCCTTTCTCGTCTTAGGGTTGGGGTTCGGCCTAGGGCTAGGATTTTTAAAATCAGGAAGCCCTGAGTTCCAGGCACACTGGAGCTGTGAAAGGCATCCAAAAGGGAGTGCAAAAGTGCCACAACATGGCTGCTTTCACGGCTTTTTCCTTGGCAAGAAGCCTAACACCAGGCTGATTTACCTTCCCAGGGTTACTGTTAGGCTTAGGCCTAGGGCTAGGATTTTTGAAACTAGGAAGCCCTGGGCTCCAGGCACACTGCAGCTGTTCAAGGCATCCCAAGGGGAGTACAAAAGTGCAACAACATGGCAGCTTTCACAGCTTTTTCCTTGGCACCATCCCTATACCTAGGCTGATTTATCTGCCTAGGGTTAGGGTTAGGGTTCAGCCTAGGGCTTGGATTTCTTTAACCAGGAAGCCCTGAGTTCCAGGCTTACTTCATCTGCCAAAGGCATCCCAAAGGGAGTGCAGAAGTGCCACAACATGGCTGCTTTCACGGCTTTTCCCTTAGGAAGAACCCTAATACCCGGCTGATTTACCTTCCTAGGGTTACTGTTAGGCTTAGGCCTAGGACTTTTAAAACCAGGAAGCCCTGGGCTCCAGGCACACTGCAGCTGCGAAAGGCATCCCAAGGGGAGCGCAAAAGTGACGCAACTTGGCTGCCACCACTGATATTTCCATGAGACCATCCCGAACCATAGGCTGATTTTCCTTCCTAGGGTTAAGGTTTGAGTTACGCCTAGGGTAAGGGCTCTATTAACCAGAAAGCCCTGAGTTCCAAGAACACAGCAGCTGCGAAGGACTAGCCAAGAAGAGCGCAAAAGTAGCACAACATGCCTGCCTCCACAGCTTTTTCCTTGGGGACATGCCTAATTCCTGGCTGATTTGCCTTTCTCGTCTTAGGGTTGGGGTTTGGCCTAGGGCTAGGATTTTTAAAATCAGGAAGCCCTGAGTTCCAGGCACACTGGAGCTGTGAAAGGCATCCAAAAGGGAGTGCAAAAGTGCCACAACATGGCTGCTTTCACGGCTTTTTCCTTGGCAAGAAGCCTAACACCAGGCTGATTTCCCTTCCCAGGGTTACTGTTAGGCTTAGGCCTAGGGCTAGGATTTTTGAAACTAGGAAGCCCTGGGCTCCAGGCACACTGCAGCTGTTCAAGGCATCCCAAGGGGAGTACAAAAGTGCAACAACATGGCAGCTTTCACAGCTTTTTCCTTGGCACCATTCCTATACCTAGGCTGATTTATCTGCCTAGGGTTAGGGTTAGGGTTCAGCCTAGGGCTTGGATTTCTTTAACCAGGAAGCCCTGAGTTCCAGGCTTACTTCATCTGCCAAAGGCATCCCAAAGGGAGTGCAGAAGTGCCACAACATGGCTGCTTTCACGGCTTTTCCCTTAGGAAGAACCCTAATACCCGGCTGATTTACCTTCCTAGGGTTACTGTTAGGCTTAGGCCTAGGACTTTTAAAACCAAGAAGCCCTGGGCTCCAGGCACACTGCAGCTGCGAAAGGCATCCCAAGGGGAGCGCAAAAGTGACGCAACTTGGCTGCCACCACTGATATTTCCATGAGACCATCCCGAAACATAGGTTGATTTTCCTTCCTAGGGTTAAGGTTTGAGTTATGCCTAGGGTAAGGGCTCTATTAACCAAAAAGCCCTGAGTTGCAAGAACACAGCAGCTGCGAAGGACTAGCCAAGAAGAGCGCAAAAGTAGCACAACATGCCTGCCTCCACAGCTTTTTCCTTGGGGACATGCCTAATTCCTGGCTGATTTGCCTTTCTCGTCTTAGGGTTGGGGTTCGGCCTAGGGCTAGGATTTTTAAAATCAGGAAGCCCTGAGTTCCAGGCACACTGCAGCTGTGAAAGGCATCCAAAAGGGAGTGCAAAAGTGCCACAACATGGCTGCTTTCACGGCTTTTTCCTTGGCAAGAAGCCTAACACCAGGCTGATTTACCTTCCCAGGGTTACTGTTAGGCTTAGGCCTAGGGCTAGGATTTTTGAAACTAGGAAGCCCTGGGCTCCAGGCACACTGCAGCTGTTCAAGGCATCCCAAGGGGAGTACAAAAGTGCAACAACATGGCAGCTTTCACAGCTTTTTCCTTGGCACCATCCCTATACCTAGGCTGATTTATCTGCCTAGGGTTAGGGTTAGGGTTCAGCCTAGGGCTTGGATTTCTTTAACCAGGAAGCCCTGAGTTCCAGGCTTACTTCATCTGCCAAAGGCATCCCAAAGGGAGTGCAGAAGTGCCACAACATGGCTGCTTTCACGGCTTTTCCCTTAGGAAGAACCCTAATACCCGGCTGATTTACCTTCCTAGGGTTACTGTTAGGCTTAGGCCTAGGACTTTTAAAACCAGGAAGCCCTGGGCTCCAGGCACACTGCAGCTGCGAAAGGCATCCCAAGGGGAGCGCAAAAGTGACGCAACTTGGCTGCCACCACTGATATTTCCATGAGACCATCCCGAACCATAGGTTGATTTTCCTTCCTAGGGTTAAGGTTTGAGTTACGCCTAGGGTAAGGGCTCTATTAACCAGAAAGCCCTGAGTTCCAAGAACACAGCAGCTGCGAAGGACTAGCCAAGAAGAGCGCAAAAGTAGCACAACATGCCTGCCTCCACAGCTTTTTCCTTGGGGACATGCCTAATTCCTGGCTGATTTGCCTTTCTCGTCTTAGGGTTGGGGTTCGGCCTAGGGCTAGGATTTTTAAAATCAGGAAGCCCTGAGTTCCAGGCACACTGGAGCTGTGAAAGGCATCCAAAAGGGAGTGCAAAAGTGCCACAACATGGCTGCTTTCACGGCTTTTTCCTTGGCAAGAAGCCTAACACCAGGCTGATTTACCTTCCCAGGGTTACTGTTAGGCTTAGGCCTAGGGCTAGGATTTTTGAAACTAGGAAGCCCTGGGCTCCAGGCACACTGCAGCTGTTCAAGGCATCCCAAGGGGAGTACAAAAGTGCAACAACATGGCAGCTTTCACAGCTTTTTCCTTGGCACCATCCCTATACCTAGGCTGATTTATCTGCCTAGGGTTAGGGTTAGCGTTAAGCCTAGGGCTTGGATTTCTTTAACCAGGAAGCCCTGAGTTCCAGGCTTACTTCATCTGCCAAAGGCATCCCAAAGGGAGTGCAGAAGTGCCACAACATGGCTGCTTTCACGGCTTTTCCCTTAGGAAGAACCCTAATACCCGGCTGATTTACCTTCCTAGGGTTACTGTTAGGCTTAGGCCTAGGACTTTTAAAACCAGGAAGCCCTGGGCTCCAGGCACACTGCAGCTGCGAAAGGCATCCCAAGGGGAGCGCAAAAGTGACGCAACTTGGCTGCCACCACTGATATTTCCATGAGACCATCCCGAACCATAGGCTGATTTTCCTTCCTAGGGTTAAGGTTTGAGTTACGCCTAGGGTAAGGGCTCTATTAACCAGAAAGCCCTGAGTTCCAAGAACACAGCAGCTGCGAAGGACTAGCCAAGAAGAGCGCAAAAGTAGCACAACATGCCTGCCTCCACAGCTTTTTCCTTGGGGACATGCCTAATTCCTGGCTGATTTGCCTTTCTCGTCTTAGGGTTGGGGTTTGGCCTAGGGCTAGGATTTTTAAAATCAGGAAGCCCTGAGTTCCAGGCACACTGGAGCTGTGAAAGGCATCCAAAAGGGAGTGCAAAAGTGCCACAACATGGCTGCTTTCACGGCTTTTTCCTTGGCAAGAAGCCTAACACCAGGCTGATTTCCCTTCCCAGGGTTACTGTTAGGCTTAGGCCTAGGGCTAGGATTTTTAAAACTAGGAAGCCCTGGGCTCCAGGCACACTGCAGCTGTTCAAGGCATCCCAAGGGGAGTACAAAAGTGCAACAACATGGCAGCTTTCACAGCTTTTTCCTTGGCACCATTCCTATACCTAGGCTGATTTATCTGCCTAGGGTTAGGGTTAGGCTTCAGCCTAGGGCTTGGATTTCTTTAACCAGGAAGCCCTGAGTTCCAGGCTTACTTCATCTGCCAAAGGCATCCCAAAGGGAGTGCAGAAGTGCCACAACATGGCTGCTTTCACGGCTTTTCCCTTAGGAAGAACCCTAATACCCGGCTGATTTACCTTCCTAGGGTTACTGTTAGGCTTAGGCCTAGGACTTTTAAAACCAAGAAGCCCTGGGCTCCAGGCACACTGCAGCTGCGAAAGGCATCCCAAGGGGAGCGCAAAAGTGACGCAACTTGGCTGCCACCACTGATATTTCCATGAGACCATCCCGAAACATAGGTTGATTTTCCTTCCTAGGGTTAAGGTTTGAGTTATGCCTAGGGTAAGGGCTCTATTAACCAAAAAGCCCTGAGTTGCAAGAACACAGCAGCTGCGAAGGACTAGCCAAGAAGAGCGCAAAAGTAGCACAACATGCCTGCCTCCACAGCTTTTTCCTTGGGGACATGCCTAATTCCTGGCTGATTTGCCTTTCTCGTCTTAGGGTTGGGGTTCGGCCTAGGGCTAGGATTTTTAAAATCAGGAAGCCCTGAGTTCCAGGCACACTGCAGCTGTGAAAGGCATCCAAAAGGGAGTGCAAAAGTGCCACAACATGGCTGCTTTCACGGCTTTTTCCTTGGCAAGAAGCCTAACACCAGGCTGATTTACCTTCCCAGGGTTACTGTTAGGCTTAGGCCTAGGGCTAGGATTTTTGAAACTAGGAAGCCCTGGGCTCCAGGCACACTGCAGCTGTTCAAGGCATCCCAAGGGGAGTACAAAAGTGCAACAACATGGCAGCTTTCACAGCTTTTTCCTTGGCACCATCCCTATACCTAGGCTGATTTATCTGCCTAGGGTTAGGGTTAGGGTTCAGCCTAGGGCTTGGATTTCTTTAACCAGGAAGCCCTGAGTTCCAGGCTTACTTCATCTGCCAAAGGCATCCCAAAGGGAGTGCAGAAGTGCCACAACATGGCTGCTTTCACGGCTTTTCCCTTAGGAAGAACCCTAATACCCGGCTGATTTACCTTCCTAGGGTTACTGTTAGGCTTAGGCCTAGGACTTTTAAAACCAGGAAGCCCTGGGCTCCAGGCACACTGCAGCTGCGAAAGGCATCCCAAGGGGAGCGCAAAAGTGACGCAACTTGGCTGCCACCACTGATATTTCCATGAGACCATCCCGAACCATAGGTTGATTTTCCTTCCTAGGGTTAAGGTTTGAGTTATGCCTAGGGTAAGGGCTCTATTAACCAGAAAGCCCTGAGTTCCAAGAACACAGCAGCTGCGAAGGACTAGCCAAGAAGAGCGCAAAAGTAGCACAACATGCCTGCCTCCACAGCTTTTTCCTTGGGGACATGCCTAATTCCTGGCTGATTTGCCTTTCTCGTCTTAGGGTTGGGGTTCGGCCTAGGGCTAGGATTTTTAAAATCAGGAAGCCCTGAGTTCCAGGCACACTGGAGCTGTGAAAGGCATCCAAAAGGGAGTGCAAAAGTGCCACAACATGGCTGCTTTCACGGCTTTTTCCTTGGCAAGAAGCCTAACACCAGGCTGATTTACCTTCCCAGGGTTACTGTTAGGCTTAGGCCTAGGGCTAGGATTTTTGAAACTAGGAAGCCCTTAGCTCCAGGCACACTGCAGCTGTTCAAGGCATCCCAAGGGGAGTACAAAAGTGCAACAACATGGCAGCTTTCACAGCTTTTTCCTTGGCACCATCCCTATACCTAGGCTGATTTATCTGCCTAGGGTTAGGGTTAGCGTTAAGCCTAGGGCTTGGATTTCTTTAACCAGGAAGCCCTGAGTTCCAGGCTTACTTCATCTGCCAAAGGCATCCCAAAGGGAGTGCAGAAGTGCCACAACATGGCTGCTTTCACGGCTTTTCCCTTAGGAAGAACCCTAATACCCGGCTGATTTACCTTCCTAGGGTTACTGTTAGGCTTAGGCCTAGGACTTTTAAAACCAGGAAGCCCTGGGCTCCAGGCACACTGCAGCTGCGAAAGGCATCCCAAGGGGAGCGCAAAAGTGACGCAACTTGGCTGCCACCACTGATATTTCCATGAGACCATCCCGAACCATAGGCTGATTTTCCTTCCTAGGGTTAAGGTTTGAGTTACGCCTAGGGTAAGGGTTCTATTAACCAGAAAGCCCTGAGTTCCAAGAACACAGCAGCTGCGAAGGACTAGCCAAGAAGAGCGCAAAAGTAGCACAACATGCCTGCCTCCACAGCTTTTTCCTTGGGGACATGCCTAATTCCTGGCTGATTTGCCTTTCTCGTCTTAGGGTTGGGGTTCGGCCTAGGGCTAGGATTTTTAAAATCAGGAAGCCCTGAGTTCCAGGCACACTGGAGCTGTGAAAGGCATCCAAAAGGGAGTGCAAAAGTGCCACAACATGGCTGCTTTCACGGCTTTTTCCTTGGCAAGAAGCCTAACACCAGGCTGATTTACCTTCCCAGGGTTACTGTTAGGCTTAGGCCTAGGGCTAGGATTTTTGAAACTAGGAAGCCCTGGGCTCCAGGCACACTGCAGCTGTTCAAGGCATCCCAAGGGGAGTACAAAAGTGAAACAACATGGCAGCTTTCACAGCTTTTTCCTTGGCACCATCCCTATACCTAGGCTGATTTATCTGCCTAGGGTTAGGGTTAGGGTTCAGCCTAGGGCTTGGATTTCTTTAACCAGGAAGCCCTGAGTTCCAGGCTTACTTCATCTGCCAAAGGCATCCCAAAGGGAGTGCAGAAGTGCCACAACATGGCTGCTTTCACGGCTTTTCCCTTAGGAAGAACCCTAATACCCGGCTGATTTACCTTCCTAGGGTTACTGTTAGGCTTAGGCCTAGGACTTTTAAAACCAGGAAGCCCTGGGCTCCAGGCACACTGCAGCTGCGAAAGGCATCCCAAGGGGAGCGCAAAAGTGACGCAACTTGGCTGCCACCACTGATATTTCCATGAGAGCATCCCGAACCATAGGTTGATTTTCCTTCCTAGGGTTAAGGTTTGAGTTATGCCTAGGGTAAGGGCTCTATTAACCAGAAAGCCCTGAGTTCCAAGAACACAGCAGCTGCGAAGGACTAGCCAAGAAGTGCGCAAAAGTAGCACAACATGCCTGCCTCCACAGCTTTTTCCTTGGGGACATGCCTAATTCCTGGCTGATTTGCCTTTCTCGTCTTAGGGTTGGGGTTTGGCCTAGGGCTAGGATTTTTAAAATCAGGAAGCCCTGAGTTCCAGGCACACTGGAGCTGTGAAAGGCATCCAAAAGGGAGTGCAAAAGTGCCACAACATGGCTGCTTTCACGGCTTTTTCCTTGGCAAGAAGCCTAACACCAGGCTGATTTACCTTCCCAGGGTTACTGTTAGGCTTAGGCCTAGGGCTAGGATTTTTGAAACTAGGAAGCCCTGGGCTCCAGGCACACTGCAGCTGTTCAAGGCATCCCAAGGGGAGTACAAAAGTGCAACAACATGGCAGCTTTCACAGCTTTTTCCTTGGCACCATCCCTATACCTAGGCTGATTTATCTGCCTAGGGTTAGGGTTAGGGTTCAGCCTAGGGCTTGGATTTCTTTAACCAGGAAGCCCTGAGTTCCAGGCTTACTTCATCTGCCAAAGGCATCCCAAAGGGAGTGCAGAAGTGCCACAACATGGCTGCTTTCACGGCTTTTCCCTTAGGAAGAACCCTAATACCCGGCTGATTTACCTTCCTAGGGTTACTGTTAGGCTTAGGCCTAGGACTTTTAAAACCAGGAAGCCCTGGGCTCCAGGCACACTGCAGCTGCGAAAGGCATCCCAAGGGGAGCGCAAAAGTGACGCAACTTGGCTGCCACCACTGATATTTCCATGAGACCATCCCGAACCATAGGTTGATTTTCCTTCCTAGGGTTAAGGTTTGAGTTATGCCTAGGGTAAGGGCTCTATTAACCAGAAAGCCCTGAGTTCCAAGAACACAGCAGCTGCGAAGGACTAGCCAAGAAGAGCGCAAAAGTAGCACAACATGCCTGCCTCCACAGCTTTTTCCTTGGGGACATGCCTAATTCCTGGCTGATTTGCCTTTCTCGTCTTAGGGTTGGGGTTCGGCCTAGGGCTAGGATTTTTAAAATCAGGAAGCCCTGAGTTCCAGGCACACTGGAGCTGTGAAAGGCATCCAAAAGGGAGTGCAAAAGTGCCACAACATGGCTGCTTTCACGGCTTTTTCCTTGGCAAGAAGCCTAACACCAGGCTGATTTACCTTCCCAGGGTTACTGTTAGGCTTAGGCCTAGGGCTAGGATTTTTGAAACTAGGAAGCCCTGGGCTCCAGGCACACTGCAGCTGTTCAAGGCATCCCAAGGGGAGTACAAAAGTGCAACAACATGGCAGCTTTCACAGCTTTTTCCTTGGCACCATCCCTATACCTAGGCTGATTTATCTGCCTAGGGTTAGGGTTAGCGTTAAGCCTAGGGCTTGGATTTCTTTAACCAGGAAGCCCTGAGTTCCAGGCTTACTTCATCTGCCAAAGGCATCCCAAAGGGAGTGCAGAAGTGCCACAACATGGCTGCTTTCACGGCTTTTCCCTTAGGAAGAACCCTAATACCCGGCTGATTTACCTTCCTAGGGTTACTGTTAGGCTTAGGCCTAGGACTTTTAAAACCAGGAAGCCCTGGGCTCCAGGCACACTGCAGCTGCGAAAGGCATCCCAAGGGGAGCGCAAAAGTGACGCAACTTGGCTGCCACCACTGATATTTCCATGAGACCATCCCGAACCATAGGCTGATTTTCCTTCCTAGGGTTAAGGTTTGAGTTACGCCTAGGGTAAGGGCTCTATTAACCAGAAAGCCCTGAGTTCCAAGAACACAGCAGCTGCGAAGGACTAGCCAAGAAGAGCGCAAAAGTAGCACAACATGCCTGCCTCCACAGCTTTTTCCTTGGGGACATGCCTAATTCCTGGCTGATTTGCCTTTCTCGTCTTAGGGTTGGGGTTCGGCCTAGGGCTAGGATTTTTAAAATCAGGAAGCCCTGAGTTCCAGGCACACTGGAGCTGTGAAAGGCATCCAAAAGGGAGTGCAAAAGTGCCACAACATGGCTGCTTTCACGGCTTTTTCCTTGGCAAGAAGCCTAACACCAGGCTGATTTACCTTCCCAGGGTTACTGTTAGGCTTAGGCCTAGGGCTAGGATTTTTGAAACTAGGAAGCCCTGGGCTCCAGGCACACTGCAGCTGTTCAAGGCATCCCAAGGGGAGTACAAAAGTGCAACAACATGGCAGCTTTCACAGCTTTTTCCTTGGCACCATCCCTATACCTAGGCTGATTTATCTGCCTAGGGTTAGGGTTAGGGTTCAGCCTAGGGCTTGGATTTCTTTAACCAGGAAGCCCTGAGTTCCAGGCTTACTTCATCTGCCAAAGGCATCCCAAAGGGAGTGCAGAAGTGCCACAACATGGCTGCTTTCACGGCTTTTCCCTTAGGAAGAACCCTAATACCCGGCTGATTTACCTTCCTAGGGTTACTGTTAGGCTTAGGCCTAGGACTTTTAAAACCAGGAAGCCCTGGGCTCCAGGCACACTGCAGCTGCGAAAGGCATCCCAAGGGGAGCGCAAAAGTGACGCAACTTGGCTGCCACCACTGATATTTCCATGAGACCATCCCGAACCATAGGTTGATTTTCCTTCCTAGGGTTAAGGTTTGAGTTATGCCTAGGGTAAGGGCTCTATTAACCAGAAAGCCCTGAGTTCCAAGAACACAGCAGCTGCGAAGGACTAGCCAAGAAGAGCGCAAAAGTAGCACAACATGCCTGCCTCCACAGCTTTTTCCTTGGGGACATGCCTAATTCCTGGCTGATTTGCCTTTCTCGTCTTAGGGTTGGGGTTCGGCCTAGGGCTAGGATTTTTAAAATCAGGAAGCCCTGAGTTCCAGGCACACTGGAGCTGTGAAAGGCATCCAAAAGGGAGTGCAAAAGTGCCACAACATGGCTGCTTTCACGGCTTTTTCCTTGGCAAGAAGCCTAACACCAGGCTGATTTACCTTCCCAGGGTTACTGTTAGGCTTAGGCCTAGGGCTAGGATTTTTGAAACTAGGAAGCCCTGGGCTCCAGGCACACTGCAGCTGTTCAAGGCATCCCAAGGGGAGTACAAAAGTGCAACAACATGGCAGCTTTCACAGCTTTTTCCTTGGCACCATCCCTATACCTAGGCTGATTTATCTGCCTAGGGTTAGGGTTAGCGTTAAGCCTAGGGCTTGGATTTCTTTAACCAGGAAGCCCTGAGTTCCAGGCTTACTTCATCTGCCAAAGGCATCCCAAAGGGAGTGCAGAAGTGCCACAACATGGCTGCTTTCACGGCTTTTCCCTTAGGAAGAACCCTAATACCCGGCTGATTTACCTTCCTAGGGTTACTGTTAGGCTTAGGCCTAGGACTTTTAAAACCAGGAAGCCCTGGGCTCCAGGCACACTGCAGCTGCGAAAGGCATCCCAAGGGGAGCGCAAAAGTGACGCAACTTGGCTGCCACCACTGATATTTCCATGAGACCATCCCGAACCATAGGCTGATTTTCCTTCCTAGGCTTAAGGTTTGAGTTACGCCTAGGGTAAGGGTTCTATTAACCAGAAAGCCCTGAGTTCCAAGAACACAGCAGCTGCGAAGGACTAGCCAAGAAGAGCGCAAAAGTAGCACAACATGCCTGCCTCCACAGCTTTTTCCTTGGGGACATGCCTAATTCCTGGCTGATTTGCCTATCTCGTCTTAGGGTTGGGGTTTGGCCTAGGGCTAGGATTTTTAAAATCAGGAAGCCCTGAGTTCCAGGCACACTGGAGCTGTGAAAGGCATCCAAAAGGGAGTGCAAAAGTGCCACAACATGGCTGCTTTCACGGCTTTTTCCTTGGCAAGAAGCCTAACACCAGGCTGATTTACCTTCCCAGGGTTACTGTTAGGCTTAGGCCTAGGGCTAGGATTTTTGAAACTAGGAAGCCCTGGGCTCCAGGCACACTGCAGCTGTTCAAGGCATCCCAAGGGGAGTACAAAAGTGCAACAACATGGCAGCTTTCACAGCTTTTTCCTTGGCACCATCCCTATACCTAGGCTGATTTATCTGCCTAGGGTTAGGGTTCAGCCTAGGGCTTGGATTTCTTTAACCAGGAAGCCCTGAGTTCCAGGCTTACTTCATCTGCCAAAGGCATCCCAAAGGGAGTGCAGAAGTGCCACAACATGGCTGCTTTCACGGCTTTTCCCTTAGGAAGAACCCTAATACCCGGCTGATTTACCTTCCTAGGGTTACTGTTAGGCTTAGGCCTAGGACTTTTAAAACCAGGAAGCCCTGGGCTCCAGGCACACTGCAGCTGCGAAAGGCATCCCAAGGGGAGCGCAAAAGTGACGCAACTTGGCTGCCACCACTGATATTTCCATGAGACCATCCCGAACCATAGGCTGATTTTCCTTCCTAGGCTTAAGGTTTGAGTTACGCCTAGGGTAAGGGCTCTATTAACCAGAAAGCCCTGAGTTCCAAGAACACAGCAGCTGCGAAGGACTAGCCAAGAAGAGCGCAAAAGTAGCACAACATGCCTGCCTCCACAGCTTTTTCCTTGGGGACATGCCTAATTCCTGGCTGATTTGCCTTTCTCGTCTTAGGGTTGGGGTTCGGCCTAGGGCTAGGATTTTTAAAATCAGGAAGCCCTGAGTTCCAGGCACACTGCAGCTGTGAAAGGCATCCAAAAGGGAGTGCAAAAGTGCCACAACATGGCTGCTTTCACGGCTTTTTCCTTGGCAAGAAGCCTAACACCAGGCTGATTTACCTTCCCAGGGTTACTGTTAGGCTTAGGCCTAGGGCTAGGATTTTTGAAACTAGGAAGCCCTGGGCTCCAGCCACACTGCAGCTGTTCAAGGCATCCCAAGGGGAGTACAAAAGTGCAACAACATGGCAGCTTTCACCGCTTTTTCCTTGGCACCATCCCTATACCTAGGCTGATTTATCTGCCTAGGGTTAGGGTTAGGGTTCAGCCTAGGGCTTGGATTTCTTTAACCAGGAAGCCCTGAGTTCCAGGCTTACTTCATCTGCCAAAGGCATCCCAAAGGGAGTGCAGAAGTGCCACAACATGGCTGCTTTCACGGCTTTTCCCTTAGGAAGAACCCTAATACCCGGCTGATTTACCTTCCTAGGGTTACTGTTAGGCTTAGGCCTAGGACTTTTAAAACCAGGAAGCCCTGGGCTCCAGGCACACTGCAGCTGCGAAAGGCATCCCAAGGGGAGCGCAAAAGTGACGCAACTTGGCTGCCACCACTGATATTTCCATGAGACCATCCCGAACCTTAGGCTGATTTTCCTTCCTAGGGTTAAGGTTTGAGTTATGCCTAGGGTAAGGGCTCTATTAACCAGAAAGCCCTGAGTTCCAAGAACACAGCAGCTGCGAAGGACTAGCCAAGAAGAGCGCAAAAGTAGCACAACATGCCTGCCTCCACAGCTTTTTCCTTGGGGACATGCCTAATTCCTGGCTGATTTGCCTTTCTCGTCTTAGGGTTGGGGTTCGGCCTAGGGCTAGGATTTTTAAAATCAGGAAGCCCTGAGTTCCAGGCACACTGGAGCTGTGAAAGGCATCCAAAAGGGAGTGCAAAAGTGCCACAACATGGCTGCTTTCACGGCTTTTTCCTTGGCAAGAAGCCTAACACCAGGCTGATTTACCTTCCCAGGGTTACTGTTAGGCTTAGGCCTAGGGCTAGGATTTTTAAAACTAGGAAGCCCTGGGCTCCAGCCACACTGCAGCTGTTCAAGGCATCCCAAGGGGAGTACAAAAGTGCAACAACATGGCAGCTTTCACAGCTTTTTCCTTGGCACCATCCCTATACCTAGGCTGATTTATCTGCCTAGGGTTAGGGTTAGGGTTCAGCCTAGGGCTTGGATTTCTTTAACCAGGAAGCCCTGAGTTCCAGGCTTACTTCATCTGCCAAAGGCATCCCAAAGGGAGTGCAGAAGTGCCACAACATGGCTGCTTTCACGGCTTTTCCCTTAGGAAGAACCCTAATACCCGGCTGATTTACCTTCCTAGGGTTACTGTTAGGCTTAGGCCTAGGACTTTTAAAACCAGGAAGCCCTGGGCTCCAGGCACACTGCAGCTGCGAAAGGCATCCCAAGGGGAGCGCAAAAGTGACGCAACTTGGCTGCCACCACTGATATTTCCATGAGACCATCCCGAACCATAGGTTGATTTTCCTTCCTAGGGTTAAGGTTTGAGTTATGCCTAGGGTAAGGGCTCTATTAACCAGAAAGCCCTGAGTTCCAAGAACACAGCAGCTGCGAAGGACTAGCCAAGAAGAGCGCAAAAGTACCACAACATGCCTGCCTCCACAGCTTTTTCCTTGGGGACATGCCTAATTCCTGGCTGATTTGCCTTTCTCGTCTTAGGGTTGGGGTTCGGCCTAGGGCTAGGATTTTTAAAATCAGGAAGCCCTGAGTTCCAGGCACACTGGAGCTGTGAAAGGCATCCAAAAGGGAGTGCAAAAGTGCCACAACATGGCTGCTTTCACGGCTTTTTCCTTGGCAAGAAGCCTAACACCAGGCTGATTTACCTTCCCAGGGTTACTGTTAGGCTTAGGCCTAGGGCTAGGATTTTTGAAACTAGGAAGCCCTGGGCTCCAGGCACACTGCAGCTGTTCAAGGCATCCCAAGGGGAGTACAAAAGTGCAACAACATGGCAGCTTTCACAGCTTTTTCCTTGGCACCATCCCTATACCTAGGCTGATTTATCTGCCTAGGGTTAGGGTTAGCGTTAAGCCTAGGGCTTGGATTTCTTTAACCAGGAAGCCCTGAGTTCCAGGCTTACTTCATCTGCCAAAGGCATCCCAAAGGGAGTGCAGAAGTGCCACAACATGGCTGCTTTCACGGCTTTTCCCTTAGGAAGAACCCTAATACCCGGCTGATTTACCTTCCTAGGTTTACTGTTAGGCTTAGGCCTAGGACTTTTAAAACCAGGAAGCCCTGGGCTCCAGGCACACTGCAGCTGCGAAAGGCATCCCAAGGGGAGCGCAAAAGTGACGCAACTTGGCTGCCACCACTGATATTTCCATGAGACCATCCCGAACCTTAGGCTGATTTTCCTTCCTAGGGTTAAGGTTTGAGTTATGCCTAGGGTAAGGGCTCTATTAACCAGAAAGCCCTGAGTTCCAAGAACACAGCAGCTGCGAAGGACTAGCCAAGAAGAGCGCAAAAGTAGCACAACATGCCTGCCTCCACAGCTTTTTCCTTGGGGACATGCCTAATTCCTGGCTGATTTGCCTTTCTCGTCTTAGGGTTGGGGTTCGGCCTAGGGCTAGGATTTTTAAAATCAGGAAGCCCTGAGTTCCAGGCACACTGGAGCTGTGAAAGGCATCCAAAAGGGAGTGCAAAAGTGCCACAACATGGCTGCTTTCACGGCTTTTTCCTTGGCAAGAAGCCTAACACCAGGCTGATTTACCTTCCCAGGGTTACTGTTAGGCTTAGGCCTAGGGCTAGGATTTTTGAAACTAGGAAGCCCTGGGCTCCAGCCACACTGCAGCTGTTCAAGGCATCCCAAGGGGAGTACAAAAGTGCAACAACATGGCAGCTTTCACCGCTTTTTCCTTGGCACCATCCCTATACCTAGGCTGATTTATCTGCCTAGGGTTAGGGTTAGGGTTCAGCCTAGGGCTTGGATTTCTTTAACCAGGAAGCCCTGAGTTCCAGGCTTACTTCATCTGCCAAAGGCATCCCAAAGGGAGTGCAGAAGTGCCACAACATGGCTGCTTTCACGGCTTTTCCCTTAGGAAGAACCCTAATAGCCGGCTGATTTACCTTCCTAGGGTTACTGTTAGGCTTAGGCCTAGGACTTTTAAAACCAGGAAGCCCTGGGCTCCAGGCACACTGCAGCTGCGAAAGGCATCCCAAGGGGAGCGCAAAAGTGACGCAACTTGGCTGCCACCACTGATATTTCCATGAGACCATCCCGAACCATAGGTTGATTTTCCTTCCTAGGGTTAAGGTTTGAGTTATGCCTAGGGTAAGGGCTCTATTAACCAGAAAGCCCTGAGTTCCAAGAACACAGCAGCTGCGAAGGACTAGCCAAGAAGAGCGCAAAAGTACCACAACATGCCTGCCTCCACAGCTTTTTCCTTGGGGACATGCCTAATTCCTGGCTGATTTGCCTTTCTCGTCTTAGGGTTGGGGTTCGGCCTAGGGCTAGGATTTTTAAAATCAGGAAGCCCTGAGTTCCAGGCACACTGGAGCTGTGAAAGGCATCCAAAAGGGAGTGCAAAAGTGCCACAACATGGCTGCTTTCACGGCTTTTTCCTTGGCAAGAAGCCTAACACCAGGCTGATTTACCTTCCCAGGGTTACTGTTAGGCTTAGGCCTAGGGCTAGGATTTTTGAAACTAGGAAGCCCTGGGCTCCAGGCACACTGCAGCTGTTCAAGGCATCCCAAGGGGAGTACAAAAGTGCAACAACATGGCAGCTTTCACAGCTTTTTCCTTGGCACCATCCCTATACCTAGGCTGATTTATCTGCCTAGGGTTAGGGTTAGCGTTAAGCCTAGGGCTTGGATTTCTTTAACCAGGAAGCCCTGAGTTCCAGGCTTACTTCATCTGCCAAAGGCATCCCAAAGGGAGTGCAGAAGTGCCACAACATGGCTGCTTTCACGGCTTTTCCCTTAGGAAGAACCCTAATACCCGGCTGATTTACCTTCCTAGGTTTACTGTTAGGCTTAGGCCTAGGACTTTTAAAACCAGGAAGCCCTGGGCTCCAGGCACACTGCAGCTGCGAAAGGCATCCCAAGGGGAGCGCAAAAGTGACGCAACTTGGCTGCCACCACTGATATTTCCATGAGACCATCCCGAACCATAGGCTGATTTTCCTTCCTAGGCTTAAGGTTTGAGTTACGCCTAGGGTAAGGGCTCTATTAACCAGAAAGCCCTGAGTTCCAAGAACACAGCAGCTGCGAAGGACTAGCCAAGAAGAGCGCAAAAGTAGCACAACATGCCTGCCTCCACAGCTTTTTCCTTGGGGACATGCCTAATTCCTGGCTGATTTGCCTTTCTCGTCTTAGGGTTGGGGTTCGGCCTAGGGCTAGGATTTTTAAAATCAGGAAGCCCTGAGTTCCAGGCACACTGCAGCTGTGAAAGGCATCCAAAAGGGAGTGCAAAAGTGCCACAACATGGCTGCTTTCACGGCTTTTTCCTTGGCAAGAAGCCTAACACCAGGCTGATTTACCTTCCCAGGGTTACTGTTAGGCTTAGGCCTAGGGCTAGGATTTTTGAAACTAGGAAGCCCTGGGCTCCAGGCACACTGCAGCTGTTCAAGGCATCCCAAGGGGAGTACAAAAGTGCAACAACATGGCAGCTTTCACCGCTTTTTCCTTGGCACCATCCCTATACCTAGGCTGATTTATCTGCCTAGGGTTAGGGTTAGGGTTCAGCCTAGGGCTTGGATTTCTTTAACCAGGAAGCCCTGAGTTCCAGGCTTACTTCATCTGCCAAAGGCATCCCAAAGGGAGTGCAGAAGTGCCACAACATGGCTGCTTTCACGGCTTTTCCCTTAGGAAGAACCCTAATACCCGGCTGATTTACCTTCCTAGGGTTACTGTTAGGCTTAGGCCTAGGACTTTTAAAACCAGGAAGCCCTGGGCTCCAGGCACACTGCAGCTGCGAAAGGCATCCCAAGGGGAGCGCAAAAGTGACGCAACTTGCCTGCCACCACTGATATTTCCATGAG
This sequence comes from Ammospiza caudacuta, assembly GCF_027887145.1. Classification (NCBI taxonomy): domain Eukaryota; kingdom Metazoa; phylum Chordata; class Aves; order Passeriformes; family Passerellidae; genus Ammospiza; species Ammospiza caudacuta. The sequence goes on from NW_026682912.1 coordinate 144,240, forward strand.
ACCATCCCGAACCATAGGCTGATTTTCCTTCCTAGGCTTAAGGTTTGAGTTACGCCTAGGGTAAGGGCTCTATTAACCAGAAAGCCCTGAGTTCCAAGAACACAGCAGCTGCGAAGGACTAGCCAAGAAGAGCGCAAAAGTAGCACAACATGCCTGCCTCCACAGCTTTTTCCTTGGGGACATGCCTAATTCCTGGCTGATTTGCCTTTCTCGTCTTAGGGTTGGGGTTCGGCCTAGGGCTAGGATTTTTAAAATCAGGAAGCCCTGAGTTCCAGGCACACTGCAGCTGTGAAAGGCATCCAAAAGGGAGTGCAAAAGTGCCACAACATGGCTGCTTTCACGGCTTTTTCCTTGGCAAGAAGCCTAACACCAGGCTGATTTACCTTCCCAGGGTTACTGTTAGGCTTAGGCCTAGGGCTAGGATTTTTGAAACTAGGAAGCCCTGGGCTCCAGGCACACTGCAGCTGTTCAAGGCATCCCAAGGGGAGTACAAAAGTGCAACAACATGGCAGCTTTCACAGCTTTTTCCTTGGCACCATCCCTATACCTAGGCTGATTTATCTGCCTAGGGTTAGGTATAGGGTTCAGCCTAGGGCTTGGATTTCTTTAACCAGGAAGCCCTGAGTTCCAGGCTTACTTCATCTGCCAAAGGCATCCCAAAGGGAGTGCAGAAGTGCCACAACATGGCTGCTTTCACGGCTTTTCCCTTAGGAAGAACCCTAATACCCGGCTGATTTACCTTCCTAGGGTTACTGTTAGGCTTAGGCCTAGGACTTTTAAAACCAGGAAGCCCTGGGCTCCAGGCACACTGCAGCTGCGAAAGGCATCCCAAGGGGAGCCCAAAAGTGATGCAACTTGGCTGCCACCACTGATATTTCCATGAGACCATCCCGAACCATAGGCTGATTTTCCTTCCTAGGGTTAAAGTTTGAGTTATGCCTAGGGTAAGGGCTCTATTAACCAGAAAGCCCTGAGTTCCAAGAACACAGCAGCTGCGAAGGACTAGCCAAGAAGAGCGCAAAAGTAGCACAACATGCCTGCCTCCACAGCTTTTTCCTTGGGGACATGCCTAATTCCTGGCTGATTTGCCTTTCTCGTCTTAGGGTTGGGGTTCGGCCTAGGGCTAGGATTTTTAAAATCAGGAAGCCCTGAGTTCCAGGCACACTGGAGCTGTGAAAGGCATCCAAAAGGGAGTGCAAAAGTGCCACAACATGGCTGCTTTCACGGCTTTTTCCTTGGCAAGAAGCCTAACACCAGGCTGATTTCCCTTCCCAGGGTTACTGTTAGGCTTAGGCCTAGGGCTAGGATTTTTGAAACTAGGAAGCCCTGGGCTCCAGCCACACTGCAGCTGTTCAAGGCATCCCAAGGGGAGTACAAAAGTGCAACAACATGGCAGCTTTCACAGCTTTTTCCTTGGCACCATCCCTATACCTAGGCTGATTTATCTGTCTAGGGTTAGGGTTAGCGTTAAGCCTAGGGCTTGGATTTCATTAACCAGGAAGCCCTGAGTTCCAGGCTTACTTCATCTGCCAAAGGCATCCCAAAGGGAGTGCAGAAGTGCCACAACATGGCTGCTTTCACGGCTTTTCCCTTAGGAAGAACCCTAATACCCGGCTGATTTACCTTCCTAGGGTTACTGTTAGGCTTAGGCCTAGGACTTTTAAAACCAGGAAGCCCTGGGCTCCAGGCACACTGCAGCTGCGAAAGGCATCCCAAGGGGAGCGCAAAAGTGACGCAACTTGGCTGCCACCACTGATATTTCCATGAGACCATCCCGAACCATAGGCTGATTTTCCTTCCTAGGGTTAAGGTTTGAGTTACGCCTAGGGTAAGGGCTCTATTAACCAGAAAGCCCTGAGTTCCAAGAACACAGCAGCTGCGAAGGACTAGCCAAGAAGAGCGCAAAAGTAGCACAACATGCCTGCCTCCACAGCTTTTTCCTTGGGGACATGCCTAATTCCTGGCTGATTTGCCTTTCTCGTCTTAGGGTTGGGGTTCGGCCTAGGGCTAGGATTTTTAAAATCAGGAAGCCCTGAGTTCCAGGCACACTGCAGCTGTGAAAGGCATCCAAAAGGGAGTGCAAAAGTGCCACAACATGGCTGCTTTCACGGCTTTTTCCTTGGCAAGAAGCCTAACACCAGGCTGATTTACCTTCCCAGGGTTACTGTTAGGCTTAGGCCTAGGGCTAGGATTTTTGAAACTAGGAAGCCCTGGGCTCCAGGCACACTGCAGCTGTTCAAGGCATCCCAAGGGGAGTACAAAAGTGCAACAACATGGCAGCTTTCACAGCTTTTTCCTTGGCACCATCCCTATACCTAGGCTGATTTATCTGCCTAGGGTTAGGGTTAGGGTTCAGCCTAGGGCTTGGATTTCTTTAACCAGGAAGCCCTGAGTTCCAGGCTTACTTCATCTGCCAAAGGCATCCCAAAGGGAGTGCAGAAGTGCCACAACATGGCTGCTTTCACGGCTTTTCCCTTAGGAAGAACCCTAATACCCGGCTGATTTACCTTCCTAGGGTTACTGTTAGGCTTAGGCCTAGGACTTTTAAAACCAGGAAGCCCTGGGCTCCAGGCACACTGCAGCTGCGAAAGGCATCCCAAGGGGAGCGCAAAAGTGATGCAACTTGGCTGCCACCACTGATATTTCCATGAGACCATCCCGAACCATAGGTTGATTTTCCTTCCTAGGGTTAAGGTTTGAGTTATGCCTAGGGTAAGGGCTCTATTAACCAGAAAGCCCTGAGTTCCAAGAACACAGCAGCTGCGAAGGACTAGCCAAGAAGAGCGCAAAAGTAGCACAACATGCCTGCCTCCACAGCTTTTTCCTTGGGGACATGCCTAATTCCTGGCTGATTTGCCTTTCTCGTCTTAGGGTTGGGGTTCGGCCTAGGGCTAGGATTTTTAAAATCAGGAAGCCCTGAGTTCCAGGCACACTGGAGCTGTGAAAGGCATCCAAAAGGGAGTGCAAAAGTGCCACAACATGGCTGCTTTCACGGCTTTTTCCTTGGCAAGAAGCCTAACACCAGGCTGATTTACCTTCCCAGGGTTACTGTTAGGCTTAGGCCTAGGGCTAGGATTTTTGAAATTAGGAAGCCCTTAGCTCCAGGCACACTGCAGCTGTTCAAGGCATCCCAAGGGGAGTACAAAAGTGCAACAACATGGCAGCTTTCACAGCTTTTTCCTTGGCACCATCCCTATACCTAGGCTGATTTATCTGCCTAGGGTTAGGGTTCAGCCTAGGGCTTGGATTTCTTTAACCAGGAAGCCCTGAGTTCCAGGCTTACTTCATCTGCCAAAGGCATCCCAAAGGGAGTGCAGAAGTGCCACAACATGGCTGCTTTCACGGCTTTTCCCTTAGGAAGAACCCTAATACCCGGCTGATTTACCTTCCTAGGGTTACTGTTAGGCTTAGGCCTAGGACTTTTAAAACCAGGAAGCCCTGGGCTCCAGGCACACTGCAGCTGCGAAAGGCATCCCAAGGGGAGCCCAAAAGTGATGCAACTTGGCTGCCACCACTGATATTTCCATGAGAGCATCCCGAACCATAGGCTGATTTTCCTTCCTAGGGTTAAAGTTTGAGTTATGCCTAGGGTAAGGGCTCTATTAACCAGAAAGCCCTGAGTTCCAAGAACACAGCAGCTGCGAAGGACTAGCCAAGAAGAGCGCAAAAGTAGCACAACATGCCTGCCTCCACAGCTTTTTCCTTGGGGACATGCCTAATTCCTGGCTGATTTGCCTTTCTCGTCTTAGGGTTGGGGTTCGGCCTAGGGGTAGGATTTTTAAAAGCAGGAAGCCCTGAGTTCCAGGCACACTGGAGCTGTGAAAGGCATCCAAAAGGGAGTGCAAAAGTGCCACAACATGGCTGCTTTCACGGCTTTTTCCTTGGCAAGAAGCCTAACACCAGGCTGATTTACCTTCCCAGGGTTACTGTTAGGCTTAGGCCTAGGGCTAGGATTTTTGAAACTAGGAAGCCCTGGGCTCCAGCCACACTGCAGCTGTTCAAGGCATCCCAAGGGGAGTACAAAAGTGCAACAACATGGCAGCTTTCACAGCTTTTTCCTTGGCACCATCCCTATACCTAGGCTGATTTATCTGTCTAGGGTTAGGGTTAGGCTTCAGCCTAGGGCTTGGATTTCTTTAACCAGGAAGCCCTGAGTTCCAGGCTTACTTCATCTGCCAAAGGCATCCCAAAGGGAGTGCAGAAGTGCCACAACATGGCTGCTTTCACGGCTTTTCCCTTAGGAAGAACCCTAATACCCGGCTGATTTACCTTCCTAGGGTTACTGTTAGGCTTAGGCCTAGGACTTTTAAAACCAGGAAGCCCTGGGCTCCAGGCACACTGCAGCTGCGAAAGGCATCCCAAGGGGAGCGCAAAAGTGACGCAACTTGGCTGCCACCACTGATATTTCCATGAGAGCATCCCGAACCATAGGCTGATTTTCCTTCCTAGGGTTAAGGTTTGAGTTATGCCTAGGGTAAGGGCTCTATTAACCAGAAAGCCCTGAGTTCCAAGAACACAGCAGCTGCGAAGGACTAGCCAAGAAGAGCGCAAAAGTAGCACAACATGCCTGCCTCCACAGCTTTTTCCTTGGGGACATGCCTAATTCCTGGCTGATTTGCCTTTCTCGTCTTAGGGTTGGGGTTCGGCCTAGGGCTAGGATTTTTAAAATCAGGAAGCCCTGAGTTCCAGGCACACTGCAGCTGTGAAAGGCATCCAAAAGGGAGTGCAAAAGTGCCACAACATGGCTGCTTTCACGGCTTTTTCCTTGGCAAGAAGCCTAACACCAGGCTGATTTACCTTCCCAGGGTTACTGTTAGGCTTAGGCCTAGGGCTAGGATTTTTGAAACTAGGAAGCCCAGGGCTCCAGCCACACTGCAGCTGTTCAAGGCATCCCAAGGGGAGTACAAAAGTGCAACAACATGGCAGCTTTCACAGCTTTTTCCTTGGCACCATCCCTATACCTAGGCTGATTTATCTGCCTAGGGTTAGGGTTAGGGTTCAGCCTAGGGCTTGGATTTCTTTAACCAGGAAGCCCTGAGTTCCAGGCTTACTTCATCTGCCAAAGGCATCCCAAAGGGAGTGCAGAAGTGCCACAACATGGCTGCTTTCACGGCTTTTCCCTTAGGAAGAACCCTAATAGCCGGCTGATTTACCTTCCTAGGGTTACTGTTAGGCTTAGGCCTAGGACTTTTAAAACCAGGAAGCCCTGGGCTCCAGGCACACTGCAGCTGCGAAAGGCATCCCAAGGGGAGCGCAAAAGTGACGCAACTTGGCTGCCACCACTGATATTTCCATGAGACCATCCCGAACCATAGGTTGATTTTCCTTCCTAGGGTTAAGGTTTGAGTTATGCCTAGGGTAAGGGCTCTATTAACCAGAAAGCCCTGAGTTCCAAGAACACAGCAGCTGCGAAGGACTAGCCAAGAAGAGCGCAAAAGTAGCACAACATGCCTGCCTCCACAGCTTTTTCCTTGGGGACATGCCTAATTCCTGGCTGATTTGCCTTTCTCGTCTTAGGGTTGGGGTTCGGCCTAGGGCTAGGATTTTTAAAATCAGGAAGCCCTGAGTTCCAGGCACACTGGAGCTGTGAAAGGCATCCAAAAGGGAGTGCAAAAGTGCCACAACATGGCTGCTTTCACGGCTTTTTCCTTGGCAAGAAGCCTAACACCAGGCTGATTTACCTTCCCAGGGTTACTGTTAGGCTTAGGCCTAGGGCTAGGATTTTTGAAATTAGGAAGCCCTTAGCTCCAGGCACACTGCAGCTGTTCAAGGCATCCCAAGGGGAGTACAAAAGTGCAACAACATGGCAGCTTTCACAGCTTTTTCCTTGGCACCATCCCTATACCTAGGCTGATTTATCTGCCTAGGGTTAGGGTTAGGGTTCAGCCTAGGGCTTGGATTTCTTTAACCAGGAAGCCCTGAGTTCCAGGCTTACTTCATCTGCCAAAGGCATCCCAAAGGGAGTGCAGAAGTGCCACAACATGGCTGCTTTCACGGCTTTTCCCTTAGGAAGAACCCTAATACCCGGCTGATTTACCTTCCTAGGGTTACTGTTAGGCTTAGGCCTAGGACTTTTAAAACCAGGAAGCCCTGGGCTCCAGGCACACTGCAGCTGCGAAAGGCATCCCAAGGGGAGCGCAAAAGTGACGCAACTTGGCTGCCACCACTGATATTTCCATGAGACCATCCCGAACCATAGGCTGATTTTCCTTCCTAGGGTTAAGGTTTGAGTTACGCCTAGGGTAAGGGTTCTATTAACCAGAAAGCCCTGAGTTCCAAGAACACAGCAGCTGCGAAGGACTAGCCAAGAAGAGCGCAAAAGTAGCACAACATGCCTGCCTCCACAGCTTTTTCCTTGGGGACATGCCTAATTCCTGGCTGATTTGCCTTTCTCGTCTTAGGGTTGGGGTTCGGCCTAGGGCTAGGATTTTTAAAATCAGGAAGCCCTGAGTTCCAGGCACACTGGAGCTGTGAAAGGCATCCAAAAGGGAGTGCAAAAGTGCCACAACATGGCTGCTTTCACGGCTTTTTCCTTGGCAAGAAGCCTAACACCAGGCTGATTTCCCTTCCCAGGGTTACTGTTAGGCTTAGGCCTAGGGCTAGGATTTTTGAAACTAGGAAGCCCTGGGCTCCAGCCACACTGCAGCTGTTCAAGGCATCCCAAGGGGAGTACAAAAGTGCAACAACATGGCAGCTTTCACAGCTTTTTCCTTGGCACCATCCCTATACCTAGGCTGATTTATCTGCCTAGGGTTAGGGTTAGGCTTCAGCCTAGGGCTTGGATTTCTTTAACCAGGAAGCCCTGAGTTCCAGGCTTACTTCATCTGCCAAAGGCATCCCAAAGGGAGTGCAGAAGTGCCACAACATGGCTGCTTTCACGGCTTTTCCCTTAGGAAGAACCCTAATACCCGGCTGATTTACCTTCCTAGGGTTACTGTTAGGCTTAGGCCTAGGACTTTTAAAACCAGGAAGCCCTGGGCTCCAGGCACACTGCAGCTGCGAAAGGCATCCCAAGGGGAGCGCAAAAGTGACGCAACTTGGCTGCCACCACTGATATTTCCATGAGACCATCCCGAACCATAGGCTGATTTTCCTTCCTAGGGTTAAGGTTTGAGTTACGCCTAGGGTAAGGGCTCTATTAACCAGAAAGCCCTGAGTTCCAAGAACACAGCAGCTGCGAAGGACTAGCCAAGAAGAGCGCAAAAGTAGCACAACATGCCTGCCTCCACAGCTTTTTCCTTGGGGACATGCCTAATTCCTGGCTGATTTGCCTTTCTCGTCTTAGGGTTGGGGTTCGGCCTAGGGCTAGGATTTTTAAAATCAGGAAGCCCTGAGTTCCAGGCACACTGGAGCTGTGAAAGGCATCCAAAAGGGAGTGCAAAAGTGCCACAACATGGCTGCTTTCACGGCTTTTTCCTTGGCAAGAAGCCTAACACCAGGCTGATTTCCCTTCCCAGGGTTACTGTTAGGCTTAGGCCTAGGGCTAGGATTTTTGAAACTAGGAAGCCCTGGGCTCCAGCCACACTGCAGCTGTTCAAGGCATCCCAAGGGGAGTACAAAAGTGCAACAACATGGCAGCTTTCACAGCTTTTTCCTTGGCACCATCCCTATACCTAGGCTGATTTATCTGCCTAGGGTTAGGGTTAGGCTTCAGCCTAGGGCTTGGATTTCTTTAACCAGGAAGCCCTGAGTTCCAGGCTTACTTCATCTGCCAAAGGCATCCCAAAGGGAGTGCAGAAGTGCCACAACATGGCTGCTTTCACGGCTTTTCCCTTAGGAAGAACCCTAATACCCGGCTGATTTACCTTCCTAGGGTTACTGTTAGGCTTAGGCCTAGGACTTTTAAAACCAGGAAGCCCTGGGCTCCAGGCACACTGCAGCTGCGAAAGGCATCCCAAGGGGAGCGCAAAAGTGACGCAACTTGGCTGCCACCACTGATATTTCCATGAGACCATCCCGAACCATAGGCTGATTTTCCTTCCTAGGGTTAAGGTTTGAGTTACGCCTAGGGTAAGGGCTCTATTAACCAGAAAGCCCTGAGTTCCAAGAACACAGCAGCTGCGAAGGACTAGCCAAGAAGAGCGCAAAAGTAGCACAACATGCCTGCCTCCACAGCTTTTTCCTTGGGGACATGCCTAATTCCTGGCTGATTTGCCTTTCTCGTCTTAGGGTTGGGGTTCGGCCTAGGGCTAGGATTTTTAAAATCAGGAAGCCCTGAGTTCCAGGCACACTGGAGCTGTGAAAGGCATCCAAAAGGGAGTGCAAAAGTGCCACAACATGGCTGCTTTCACGGCTTTTTCCTTGGCAAGAAGCCTAACACCAGGCTGATTTACCTTCCCAGGGTTACTGTTAGGCTTAGGCCTAGGGCTAGGATTTTTGAAACTAGGAAGCCCTGGGCTCCAGGCACACTGCAGCTGTTCAAGGCATCCCAAGGGGAGTACAAAAGTGCAACAACATGGCAGCTTTCACAGCTTTTTCCTTGGCACCATCCCTATACCTAGGCTGATTTATCTGCCTAGGGTTAGGGTTAGCGTTAAGCCTAGGGCTTGGATTTCTTTAACCAGGAAGCCCTGAGTTCCAGGCTTACTTCATCTGCCAAAGGCATCCCAAAGGGAGTGCAGAAGTGCCACAACATGGCTGCTTTCACGGCTTTTCCCTTAGGAAGAACCCTAATACCCGGCTGATTTACCTTCCTAGGGTTACTGTTAGGCTTAGGCCTAGGACTTTTAAAACCAGGAAGCCCTGGGCTCCAGGCACACTGCAGCTGCGAAAGGCATCCCAAGGGGAGCGCAAAAGTGACGCAACTTGCCTGCCACCACTGATATTTCCATGAGACCATCCCGAACCTTAGGCTGATTTTCCTTCCTAGGGTTAAGGTTTGAGTTATGCCTAGGGTAAGGGCTCTATTAACCAGAAAGCCCTGAGTTCCAAGAACACAGCAGCTGCGAAGGACTAGCCAAGAAGAGCGCAAAAGTACCACAACATGCCTGCCTCCACAGCTTTTTCCTTGGGGACATGCCTAATTCCTGGCTGATTTGCCTTTCTCGTCTTAGGGTTGGGGTTCGGCCTAGGGCTAGGATTTTTAAAATCAGGAAGCCCTGAGTTCCAGGCACACTGGAGCTGTGAAAGGCATCCAAAAGGGAGTGCAAAAGTGCCACAACATGGCTGCTTTCACGGCTTTTTCCTTGGCAAGAAGCCTAACACCAGGCTGATTTCCCTTCCCAGGGTTACTGTTAGGCTTAGGCCTAGGGCTAGGATTTTTGAAACTAGGAAGCCCTGGGCTCCAGCCACACTGCAGCTGTTCAAGGCATCCCAAGGGGAGTACAAAAGTGCAACAACATGGCAGCTTTCACCGCTTTTTCCTTGGCACCATCCCTATACCTAGGCTGATTTATCTGCCTAGGGTTAGGGTTAGGGTTCAGCCTAGGGCTTGGATTTCTTTAACCAGGAAGCCCTGAGTTCCAGGCTTACTTCATCTGCCAAAGGCATCCCAAAGGGAGTGCAGAAGTGCCACAACATGGCTGCTTTCACGGCTTTTCCCTTAGGAAGAACCCTAATACCCGGCTGATTTACCTTCCTAGGGTTACTGTTAGGCTTAGGCCTAGGACTTTTAAAACCAGGAAGCCCTGGGCTCCAGGCACACTGCAGCTGCGAAAGGCATCCCAAGGGGAGCGCAAAAGTGATGCAACTTGGCTGCCACCACTGATATTTCCATGAGACCATCCCGAACCATAGGTTGATTTTCCTTCCTAGGGTTAAGGTTTGAGTTATGCCTAGGGTAAGGGCTCTATTAACCAGAAAGCCCTGAGTTCCAAGAACACAGCAGCTGCGAAGGACTAGCCAAGAAGAGCGCAAAAGTAGCACAACATGCCTGCCTCCACAGCTTTTTCCTTGGGGACATGCCTAATTCCTGGCTGATTTGCCTTTCTCGTCTTAGGGTTGGGGTTCGGCCTAGGGCTAGGATTTTTAAAATCAGGAAGCCCTGAGTTCCAGGCACACTGGAGCTGTGAAAGGCATCCAAAAGGGAGTGCAAAAGTGCCACAACATGGCTGCTTTCACGGCTTTTTCCTTGGCAAGAAGCCTAACACCAGGCTGATTTACCTTCCCAGGGTTACTGTTAGGCTTAGGCCTAGGGCTAGGATTTTTGAAACTAGGAAGCCCTGGGCTCCAGGCACACTGCAGCTGTTCAAGGCATCCCAAGGGGAGTACAAAAGTGCAACAACATGGCAGCTTTCACAGCTTTTTCCTTGGCACCATCCCTATACCTAGGCTGATTTATCTGCCTAGGGTTAGGGTTAGGGTTCAGCCTAGGGCTTGGATTTCTTTAACCAGGAAGCCCTGAGTTCCAGGCTTACTTCATCTGCCAAAGGCATCCCAAAGGGAGTGCAGAAGTGCCACAACATGGCTGCTTTCACGGCTTTTCCCTTAGGAAGAACCCTAATAGCCGGCTGATTTACCTTCCTAGGGTTACTGTTAGGCTTAGGCCTAGGACTTTTAAAACCAGGAAGCCCTGGGCTCCAGGCACACTGCAGCTGCGAAAGGCATCCCAAGGGGAGCGCAAAAGTGACGCAACTTGGCTGCCACCACTGATATTTCCATGAGACCATCCCGAACCTTAGGCTGATTTTCCTTCCTAGGGTTAAGGTTTGAGTTATGCCTAGGGTAAGGGCTCTATTAACCAGAAAGCCCTGAGTTCCAAGAACACAGCAGCTGCGAAGGACTAGCCAAGAAGAGCGCAAAAGTAGCACAACATGCCTGCCTCCACAGCTTTTTCCTTGGGGACATGCCTAATTCCTGGCTGATTTGCCTTTCTCGTCTTAGGGTTGGGGTTCGGCCTAGGGCTAGGATTTTTAAAATCAGGAAGCCCTGAGTTCCAGGCACACTGGAGCTGTGAAAGGCATCCAAAAGGGAGTGCAAAAGTGCCACAACATGGCTGCTTTCACGGCTTTTTCCTTGGCAAGAAGCCTAACACCAGGCTGATTTACCTTCCCAGGGTTACTGTTAGGCTTAGGCCTAGGGCTAGGATTTTTGAAACTAGGAAGCCCTGGGCTCCAGGCACACTGCAGCTGTTCAAGGCATCCCAAGGGGAGTACAAAAGTGCAACAACATGGCAGCTTTCACAGCTTTTTCCTTGGCACCATCCCTATACCTAGGCTGATTTATCTGCCTAGGGTTAGGGTTAGGGTTCAGCCTAGGGCTTGGATTTCTTTAACCAGGAAGCCCTGAGTTCCAGGCTTACTTCATCTGCCAAAGGCATCCCAAAGGGAGTGCAGAAGTGCCACAACATGGCTGCTTTCACGGCTTTTCCCTTAGGAAGAACCCTAATACCCGGCTGATTTACCTTCCTAGGGTTACTGTTAGGCTTAGGCCTAGGACTTTTAAAACCAGGAAGCCCTGGGCTCCAGGCACACTGCAGCTGCGAAAGGCATCCCAAGGGGAGCGCAAAAGTGACGCAACTTGGCTGCCACCACTGATATTTCCATGAGACCATCCCGAACCATAGGTTGATTTTCCTTCCTAGGGTTAAGGTTTGAGTTATGCCTAGGGTAAGGGCTCTATTAACCAGAAAGCCCTGAGTTCCAAGAACACAGCAGCTGCGAAGGACTAGCCAAGAAGAGCGCAAAAGTAGCACAACATGCCTGCCTCCACAGCTTTTTCCTTGGGGACATGCCTAATTCCTGGCTGATTTGCCTTTCTCGTCTTAGGGTTGGGGTTCGGCCTAGGGCTAGGATTTTTAAAATCAGGAAGCCCTGAGTTCCAGGCACACTGGAGCTGTGAAAGGCATCCAAAAGGGAGTGCAAAAGTGCCACAACATGGCTGCTTTCACGGCTTTTTCCTTGGCAAGAAGCCTAACACCAGGCTGATTTACCTTCCCAGGGTTACTGTTAGGCTTAGGCCTAGGGCTAGGATTTTTGAAACTAGGAAGCCCTGGGCTCCAGCCACACTGCAGCTGTTCAAGGCATCCCAAGGGGAGTACAAAAGTGCAACAACATGGCAGCTTTCACAGCTTTTTCCTTGGCACCATCCCTATACCTAGGCTGATTTATCTGCCTAGGGTTAGGGTTAGGGTTCAGCCTAGGGCTTGGATTTCTTTAACCAGGAAGCCCTGAGTTCCAGGCTTACTTCATCTGCCAAAGGCATCCCAAAGGGAGTGCAGAAGTGCCACAACATGGCTGCTTTCACGGCTTTTCCCTTAGGAAGAACCCTAATAGCCGGCTGATTTACCTTCCTAGGGTTACTGTTAGGCTTAGGCCTAGGACTTTTAAAACCAGGAAGCCCTGGGCTCCAGGCACACTGCAGCTGCGAAAGGCATCCCAAGGGGAGCGCAAAAGTGACGCAACTTGGCTGCCACCACTGATATTTCCATGAGAGCATCCCGAACCATAGGCTGATTTTCCTTCCTAGGGTTAAGGTTTGAGTTACGCCTAGGGTAAGGGCTCTATTAACCAGAAAGCCCTGAGTTCCAAGAACACAGCAGCTGCGAAGGACTAGCCAAGAAGAGCGCAAAAGTAGCACAACATGCCTGCCTCCACAGCTTTTTCCTTGGGGACATGCCTAATTCCTGGCTGATTTGCCTATCTCGTCTTAGGGTTGGGGTTTGGCCTAGGGCTAGGATTTTTAAAATCAGGAAGCCCTGAGTTCCAGGCACACTGGAGCTGTGAAAGGCATCCAAAAGGGAGTGCAAAAGTGCCACAACATGGCTGCTTTCACGGCTTTTTCCTTGGCAAGAAGCCTAACACCAGGCTGATTTACCTTCCCAGGGTTACTGTTAGGCTTAGGCCTAGGGCTAGGATTTTTGAAACTAGGAAGCCCTGGGCTCCAGGCACACTGCAGCTGTTCAAGGCATCCCAAGGGGAGTACAAAAGTGCAACAACATGGCAGCTTTCACAGCTTTTTCCTTGGCACCATCCCTATACCTAGGCTGATTTATCTGCCTAGGGTTAGGGTTCAGCCTAGGGCTTGGATTTCTTTAACCAGGAAGCCCTGAGTTCCAGGCTTACTTCATCTGCCAAAGGCATCCCAAAGGGAGTGCAGAAGTGCCACAACATGGCTGCTTTCACGGCTTTTCCCTTAGGAAGAACCCTAATACCCGGCTGATTTACCTTCCTAGGGTTACTGTTAGGCTTAGGCCTAGGACTTTTAAAACCAGGAAGCCCTGGGCTCCAGGCACACTGCAGCTGCGAAAGGCATCCCAAGGGGAGCGCAAAAGTGACGCAACTTGGCTGCCACCACTGATATTTCCATGAGACCATCCCGAACCATAGGCTGATTTTCCTTCCTAGGGTTAAGGTTTGAGTTACGCCTAGGGTAAGGGCTCTATTAACCAGAAAGCCCTGAGTTCCAAGAACACAGCAGCTGCGAAGGACTAGCCAAGAAGAGCGCAAAAGTAGCACAACATGCCTGCCTCCACAGCTTTTTCCTTGGGGACATGCCTAATTCCTGGCTGATTTGCCTTTCTCGTCTTAGGGTTGGGGTTCGGCCTAGGGCTAGGATTTTTAAAATCAGGAAGCCCTGAGTTCCAGGCACACTGCAGCTGTGAAAGGCATCCAAAAGGGAGTGCAAAAGTGCCACAACATGGCTGCTTTCACGGCTTTTTCCTTGGCAAGAAGCCTAACACCAGGCTGATTTACCTTCCCAGGGTTACTGTTAGGCTTAGGCCTAGGGCTAGGATTTTTGAAACTAGGAAGCCCTGGGCTCCAGGCACACTGCAGCTGTTCAAGGCATCCCAAGGGGAGTACAAAAGTGCAACAACATGGCAGCTTTCACAGCTTTTTCCTTGGCACCATCCCTATACCTAGGCTGATTTATCTGCCTAGGGTTAGGGTTAGGGTTCAGCCTAGGGCTTGGATTTCTTTAACCAGGAAGCCCTGAGTTCCAGGCTTACTTCATCTGCCAAAGGCATCCCAAAGGGAGTGCAGAAGTGCCACAACATGGCTGCTTTCACGGCTTTTCCCTTAGGAAGAACCCTAATAGCCGGCTGATTTACCTTCCTAGGGTTACTGTTAGGCTTAGGCCTAGGACTTTTAAAACCAGGAAGCCCTGGGCTCCAGGCACACTGCAGCTGCGAAAGGCATCCCAAGGGGAGCGCAAAAGTGACGCAACTTGGCTGCCACCACTGATATTTCCATGAGACCATCCCGAACCTTAGGCTGATTTTCCTTCCTAGGGTTAAGGTTTGAGTTATGCCTAGGGTAAGGGCTCTATTAACCAGAAAGCCCTGAGTTCCAAGAACACAGCAGCTGCGAAGGACTAGCCAAGAAGAGCGCAAAAGTAGCACAACATGCCTGCCTCCACAGCTTTTTCCTTGGGGACATGCCTAATTCCTGGCTGATTTGCCTTTCTCGTCTTAGGGTTGGGGTTCGGCCTAGGGCTAGGATTTTTAAAATCAGGAAGCCCTGAGTTCCAGGCACACTGGAGCTGTGAAAGGCATCCAAAAGGGAGTGCAAAAGTGCCACAACATGGCTGCTTTCACGGCTTTTTCCTTGGCAAGAAGCCTAACACCAGGCTGATTTACCTTCCCAGGGTTACTGTTAGGCTTAGGCCTAGGGCTAGGATTTTTGAAACTAGGAAGCCCTGGGCTCCAGGCACACTGCAGCTGTTCAAGGCATCCCAAGGGGAGTACAAAAGTGCAACAACATGGCAGCTTTCACCGCTTTTTCCTTGGCACCATCCCTATACCTAGGCTGATTTATCTGCCTAGGGTTAGGGTTAGGGTTCAGCCTAGGGCTTGGATTTCTTTAACCAGGAAGCCCTGAGTTCCAGGCTTACTTCATCTGCCAAAGGCATCCCAAAGGGAGTGCAGAAGTGCCACAACATGGCTGCTTTCACGGCTTTTCCCTTAGGAAGAACCCTAATACCCGGCTGATTTACCTTCCTAGGGTTACTGTTAGGCTTAGGCCTAGGACTTTTAAAACCAGGAAGCCCTGGGCTCCAGGCACACTGCAGCTGCGAAAGGCATCCCAAGGGGAGCCCAAAAGTGATGCAACTTGGCTGCCACCACTGATATTTCCATGAGACCATCCCGAACCATAGGCTGATTTTCCTTCCTAGGGTTAAAGTTTGAGTTATGCCTAGGGTAAGGGCTCTATTAACCAGAAAGCCCTGAGTTCCAAGAACACAGCAGCTGCGAAGGACTAGCCAAGAAGAGCGCAAAAGTAGCACAACATGCCTGCCTCCACAGCTTTTTCCTTGGGGACATGCCTAATTCCTGGCTGATTTGCCTTTCTCGTCTTAGGGTTGGGGTTCGGCCTAGGGCTAGGATTTTTAAAATCAGGAAGCCCTGAGTTCCAGGCACACTGCAGCTGTGAAAGGCATCCAAAAGGGAGTGCAAAAGTGCCACAACATGGCTGCTTTCACGGCTTTTTCCTTGGCAAGAAGCCTAACACCAGGCTGATTTACCTTCCCAGGGTTACTGTTAGGCTTAGGCCTAGGGCTAGGATTTTTGAAACTAGGAAGCCCTGGGCTCCAGCCACACTGCAGCTGTTCAAGGCATCCCAAGGGGAGTACAAAAGTGCAACAACATGGCAGCTTTCACAGCTTTTTCCTTGGCACCATCCCTATACCTAGGCTGATTTATCTGTCTAGGGTTAGGGTTAGCGTTAAGCCTAGGGCTTGGATTTCTTTAACCAGGAAGCCCTGAGTTCCAGGCTTACTTCATCTGCCAAAGGCATCCCAAAGGGAGTGCAGAAGTGCCACAACATGGCTGCTTTCACGGCTTTTCCCTTAGGAAGAACCCTAATACCCGGCTGATTTACCTTCCTAGGGTTACTGTTAGGCTTAGGCCTAGGACTTTTAAAACCAGGAAGCCCTGGGCTCCAGGCACACTGCAGCTGCGAAAGGCATCCCAAGGGGAGCGCAAAAGTGACGCAACTTGGCTGCCACCACTGATATTTCCATGAGACCATCCCGAACCATAGGCTGATTTTCCTTCCTAGGGTTAAGGTTTGAGTTACGCCTAGGGTAAGGGCTCTATTAACCAGAAAGCCCTGAGTTCCAAGAACACAGCAGCTGCGAAGGACTAGCCAAGAAGAGCGCAAAAGTAGCACAACATGCCTGCCTCCACAGCTTTTTCCTTGGGGACATGCCTAATTCCTGGCTGATTTGCCTTTCTCGTCTTAGGGTTGGGGTTCGGCCTAGGGCTAGGATTTTTAAAATCAGGAAGCCCTGAGTTCCAGGCACACTGCAGCTGTGAAAGGCATCCAAAAGGGAGTGCAAAAGTGCCACAACATGGCTGCTTTCACGGCTTTTTCCTTGGCAAGAAGCCTAACACCAGGCTGATTTACCTTCCCAGGGTTACTGTTAGGCTTAGGCCTAGGGCTAGGATTTTTGAAACTAGGAAGCCCTTAGCTCCAGGCACACTGCAGCTGTTCAAGGCATCCCAAGGGGAGTACAAAAGTGCAACAACATGGCAGCTTTCACAGCTTTTTCCTTGGCACCATCCCTATACCTAGGCTGATTTATCTGCCTAGGGTTAGGGTTAGGGTTCAGCCTAGGGCTTGGATTTCTTTAACCAGGAAGCCCTGAGTTCCAGGCTTACTTCATCTGCCAAAGGCATCCCAAAGGGAGTGCAGAAGTGCCACAACATGGCTGCTTTCACGGCTTTTCCCTTAGGAAGAACCCTAATACCCAGCTGATTTACCTTCCTAGGGTTACTGTTAGGCTTAGGCCTAGGACTTTTAAAACCAGGAAGCCCTGGGCTCCAGGCACACTGCAGCTGCGAAAGGCATCCCAAGGGGAGCGCAAAAGTGACGCAACTTGGCTGCCACCACTGATATTTCCATGAGACCATCCCGAACCATAGGTTGATTTTCCTTCCTAGGGTTAAGGTTTGAGTTATGCCTAGGGTAAGGGCTCTATTAACCAGAAAGCCCTGAGTTCCAAGAACACAGCAGCTGCGAAGGACTAGCCAAGAAGAGCGCAAAAGTAGCACAACATGCCTGCCTCCACAGCTTTTTCCTTGGGGACATGCCTAATTCCTGGCTGATTTGCCTTTCTCGTCTTAGGGTTGGGGTTCGGCCTAGGGCTAGGATTTTTAAAATCAGGAAGCCCTGAGTTCCAGGCACACTGCAGCTGTGAAAGGCATCCAAAAGGGAGTGCAAAAGTGCCACAACATGGCTGCTTTCACGGCTTTTTCCTTGGCAAGAAGCCTAACACCAGGCTGATTTACCTTCCCAGGGTTACTGTTAGGCTTAGGCCTAGGGCTAGGATTTTTGAAATTAGGAAGCCCTTAGCTCCAGGCACACTGCAGCTGTTCAAGGCATCCCAAGGGGAGTACAAAAGTGCAACAACATGGCAGCTTTCACAGCTTTTTCCTTGGCACCATCCCTATACCTAGGCTGATTTATCTGCCTAGGGTTAGGGTTAGGGTTCAGCCTAGGGCTTGGATTTCTTTAACCAGGAAGCCCTGAGTTCCAGGCTTACTTCATCTGCCAAAGGCATCCCAAAGGGAGTGCAGAAGTGCCACAACATGGCTGCTTTCACGGCTTTTCCCTTAGGAAGAACCCTAATACCCGGCTGATTTACCTTCCTAGGGTTACTGTTAGGCTTAGGCCTAGGACTTTTAAAACCAGGAAGCCCTGGGCTCCAGGCACACTGCAGCTGCGAAAGGCATCCCAAGGGGAGCGCAAAAGTGACGCAACTTGGCTGCCACCACTGATATTTCCATGAGACCATCCCGAACCATAGGCTGATTTTCCTTCCTAGGGTTAAGGTTTGAGTTACGCCTAGGGTAAGGGTTCTATTAACCAGAAAGCCCTGAGTTCCAAGAACACAGCAGCTGCGAAGGACTAGCCAAGAAGAGCGCAAAAGTAGCACAACATGCCTGCCTCCACAGCTTTTTCCTTGGGGACATGCCTAATTCCTGGCTGATTTGCCTTTCTCGTCTTAGGGTTGGGGTTCGGCCTAGGGCTAGGATTTTTAAAATCAGGAAGCCCTGAGTTCCAGGCACACTGGAGCTGTGAAAGGCATCCAAAAGGGAGTGCAAAAGTGCCACAACATGGCTGCTTTCACGGCTTTTTCCTTGGCAAGAAGCCTAACACCAGGCTGATTTACCTTCCCAGGGTTACTGTTAGGCTTAGGCCTAGGGCTAGGATTTTTGAAACTAGGAAGCCCTGGGCTCCAGCCACACTGCAGCTGTTCAAGGCATCCCAAGGGGAGTACAAAAGTGCAACAACATGGCAGCTTTCACAGCTTTTTCCTTGGCACCATCCCTATACCTAGGCTGATTTATCTGCCTAGGGTTAGGGTTAGGGTTCAGCCTAGGGCTTGGATTTCTTTAACCAGGAAGCCCTGAGTTCCAGGCTTACTTCATCTGCCAAAGGCATCCCAAAGGGAGTGCAGAAGTGCCACAACATGGCTGCTTTCACGGCTTTTCCCTTAGGAAGAACCCTAATACCCGGCTGATTTACCTTCCTAGGGTTACTGTTAGGCTTAGGCCTAGGACTTTTAAAACCAGGAAGCCCTGGGCTCCAGGCACACTGCAGCTGCGAAAGGCATCCCAAGGGGAGCGCAAAAGTGACGCAACTTGGCTGCCACCACTGATATTTCCATGAGACCATCCCGAACCATAGGCTGATTTTCCTTCCTAGGCTTAAGGTTTGAGTTGCGCCTAGGGTAAGGGCTCTATTAACCAGAAAGCCCTGAGTTCCAAGAACACAGCAGCTGCGAAGGACTAGCCAAGAAGAGCGCAAAAGTAGCACAACATGCCTGCCTCCACAGCTTTTTCCTTGGGGACATGCCTAATTCCTGGCTGATTTGCCTTTCTCGTCTTAGGGTTGGGGTTCGGCCTAGGGCTAGGATTTTTAAAATCAGGAAGCCCTGAGTTCCAGGCACACTGCAGCTGTGAAAGGCATCCAAAAGGGAGTGCAAAAGTGCCACAACATGGCTGCTTTCACGGCTTTTTCCTTGGCAAGAAGCCTAACACCAGGCTGATTTACCTTCCCAGGGTTACTGTTAGGCTTAGGCCTAGGGCTAGGATTTTTGAAACTAGGAAGCCCTGGGCTCCAGGCACACTGCAGCTGTTCAAGGCATCCCAAGGGGAGTACAAAAGTGCAACAACATGGCAGCTTTCACAGCTTTTTCCTTGGCACCATCCCTATACCTAGGCTGATTTATCTGCCTAGGGTTAGGGTTAGCGTTAAGCCTAGGGCTTGGATTTCTTTAACCAGGAAGCCCTGAGTTCCAGGCTTACTTCATCTGCCAAAGGCATCCCAAAGGGAGTGCAGAAGTGCCACAACATGGCTGCTTTCACGGCTTTTCCCTTAGGAAGAACCCTAATACCCGGCTGATTTACCTTCCTAGGGTTACTGTTAGGCTTAGGCCTAGGACTTTTAAAACCAGGAAGCCCTGGGCTCCAGGCACACTGCAGCTGCGAAAGGCATCCCAAGGGGAGCGCAAAAGTGACGCAACTTGCCTGCCACCACTGATATTTCCATGAGACCATCCCGAACCTTAGGCTGATTTTCCTTCCTAGGGTTAAGGTTTGAGTTATGCCTAGGGTAAGGGCTCTATTAACCAGAAAGCCCTGAGTTCCAAGAACACAGCAGCTGCGAAGGACTAGCCAAGAAGAGCGCAAAAGTAGCACAACATGCCTGCCTCCACAGCTTTTTCCTTGGGGACATGCCTAATTCCTGGCTGATTTGCCTTTCTCGTCTTAGGGTTGGGGTTCGGCCTAGGGCTAGGATTTTTAAAATCAGGAAGCCCTGAGTTCCAGGCACACTGCAGCTGTGAAAGGCATCCAAAAGGGAGTGCAAAAGTGCCACAACATGGCTGCTTTCACGGCTTTTTCCTTGGCAAGAAGCCTAACACCAGGCTGATTTACCTTCCCAGGGTTACTGTTAGGCTTAGGCCTAGGGCTAGGATTTTTGAAACTAGGAAGCCCTGGGCTCCAGCCACACTGCAGCTGTTCAAGGCATCCCAAGGGGAGTACAAAAGTGCAACAACATGGCAGCTTTCACCGCTTTTTCCTTGGCACCATCCCTATACCTAGGCTGATTTATCTGCCTAGGGTTAGGGTTAGGGTTCAGCCTAGGGCTTGGATTTCTTTAACCAGGAAGCCCTGAGTTCCAGGCTTACTTCATCTGCCAAAGGCATCCCAAAGGGAGTGCAGAAGTGCCACAACATGGCTGCTTTCACGGCTTTTCCCTTAGGAAGAACCCTAATACCCGGCTGATTTACCTTCCTAGGGTTACTGTTAGGCTTAGGCCTAGGACTTTTAAAACCAGGAAGCCCTGGGCTCCAGGCACACTGCAGCTGCGAAAGGCATCCCAAGGGGAGCGCAAAAGTGACGCAACTTGGCTGCCACCACTGATATTTCCATGAGACCATCCCGAACCATAGGTTGATTTTCCTTCCTAGGGTTAAGGTTTGAGTTACGCCTAGGGTAAGGGCTCTATTAACCAGAAAGCCCTGAGTTCCAAGAACACAGCAGCTGCGAAGGACTAGCCAAGAAGAGCGCAAAAGTAGCACAACATGCCTGCCTCCACAGCTTTTTCCTTGGGGACATGCCTAATTCCTGGCTGATTTGCCTTTCTCGTCTTAGGGTTGGGGTTCGGCCTAGGGCTAGGATTTTTAAAATCAGGAAGCCCTGAGTTCCAGGCACACTGGAGCTGTGAAAGGCATCCAAAAGGGAGTGCAAAAGTGCCACAACATGGCTGCTTTCACGGCTTTTTCCTTGGCAAGAAGCCTAACACCAGGCTGATTTACCTTCCCAGGGTTACTGTTAGGCTTAGGCCTAGGGCTAGGATTTTTGAAACTAGGAAGCCCTGGGCTCCAGCCACACTGCAGCTGTTCAAGGCATCCCAAGGGGAGTACAAAAGTGCAACAACATGGCAGCTTTCACAGCTTTTTCCTTGGCACCATCCCTATACCTAGGCTGATTTATCTGCCTAGGGTTAGGGTTAGGGTTCAGCCTAGGGCTTGGATTTCTTTAACCAGGAAGCCCTGAGTTCCAGGCTTACTTCATCTGCCAAAGGCATCCCAAAGGGAGTGCAGAAGTGCCACAACATGGCTGCTTTCACGGCTTTTCCCTTAGGAAGAACCCTAATAGCCGGCTGATTTACCTTCCTAGGGTTACTGTTAGGCTTAGGCCTAGGACTTTTAAAACCAGGAAGCCCTGGGCTCCAGGCACACTGCAGCTGCGAAAGGCATCCCAAGGGGAGCGCAAAAGTGACGCAACTTGGCTGCCACCACTGATATTTCCATGAGAGCATCCCGAACCATAGGCTGATTTTCCTTCCTAGGGTTAAGGTTTGAGTTACGCCTAGGGTAAGGGCTCTATTAACCAGAAAGCCCTGAGTTCCAAGAACACAGCAGCTGCGAAGGACTAGCCAAGAAGAGCGCAAAAGTAGCACAACATGCCTGCCTCCACAGCTTTTTCCTTGGGGACATGCCTAATTCCTGGCTGATTTGCCTATCTCGTCTTAGGGTTGGGGTTTGGCCTAGGGCTAGGATTTTTAAAATCAGGAAGCCCTGAGTTCCAGGCACACTGGAGCTGTGAAAGGCATCCAAAAGGGAGTGCAAAAGTGCCACAACATGGCTGCTTTCACGGCTTTTTCCTTGGCAAGAAGCCTAACACCAGGCTGATTTACCTTCCCAGGGTTACTGTTAGGCTTAGGCCTAGGGCTTGGATTTTTGAAACTAGGAAGCCCTGGGCTCCAGGCACACTGCAGCTGTTCAAGGCATCCCAAGGGGAGTACAAAAGTGCAACAACATGGCAGCTTTCACAGCTTTTTCCTTGGCACCATCCCTATACCTAGGCTGATTTATCAGCCTAGGGTTAAGGTTAGGGTTCAGCCTAGGGCTTGGATTTCTTTAACCAGGAAGCCCTGAGTTCCAGGCTTACTTCATCTGCCAAAGGCATCCCAAAGGGAGTGCAGAAGTGCCACAACATGGCTGCTTTCACGGCTTTTCCCTTAGGAAGAACCCTAATACCCGGCTGATTTACCTTCCTAGGGTTACTGTTAGGCTTAGGCCTAGGACTTTTAAAACCAGGAAGCCCTGGGCTCCAGGCACACTGCAGCTGCGAAAGGCATCCCAAGGGGAGCGCAAAAGTGACGCAACTTGGCTGCCACCACTGATATTTCCATGAGACCATCCCGAACCATAGGTTGATTTTCCTTCCTAGGGTTAAGGTTTGAGTTATGCCTAGGGTAAGGGCTCTATTAACCAGAAAGCCCTGAGTTCCAAGAACACAGCAGCTGCGAAGGACTAGCCAAGAAGAGCGCAAAAGTACCACAACATGCCTGCCTCCACAGCTTTTTCCTTGGGGACATGCCTAATTCCTGGCTGATTTGCCTTTCTCGTCTTAGGGTTGGGGTTCGGCCTAGGGCTAGGATTTTTAAAATCAGGAAGCCCTGAGTTCCAGGCACACTGGAGCTGTGAAAGGCATCCAAAAGGGAGTGCAAAAGTGCCACAACATGGCTGCTTTCACGGCTTTTTCCTTGGCAAGAAGCCTAACACCAGGCTGATTTCCCTTCCCAGGGTTACTGTTAGGCTTAGGCCTAGGGCTAGGATTTTTGAAACTAGGAAGCCCTGGGCTCCAGGCACACTGCAGCTGTTCAAGGCATCCCAAGGGGAGTACAAAAGTGCAACAACATGGCAGCTTTCACAGCTTTTTCCTTGGCACCATCCCTATACCTAGGCTGATTTATCTGCCTAGGGTTAGGGTTAGGCTTCAGCCTAGGGCTTGGATTTCTTTAACCAGGAAGCCCTGAGTTCCAGGCTTACTTCATCTGCCAAAGGCATCCCAAAGGGAGTGCAGAAGTGCCACAACATGGCTGCTTTCACGGCTTTTCCCTTAGGAAGAACCCTAATACCCGGCTGATTTACCTTCCTAGGGTTACTGTTAGGCTTAGGCCTAGGACTTTTAAAACCAGGAAGCCCTGGGCTCCAGGCACACTGCAGCTGCGAAAGGCATCCCAAGGGGAGCGCAAAAGTGACGCAACTTGGCTGCCACCACTGATATTTCCATGAGAGCATCCCGAACCATAGGCTGATTTTCCTTCCTAGGGTTAAGGTTTGAGTTATGCCTAGGGTAAGGGCTCTATTAACCAGAAAGCCCTGAGTTCCAAGAACACAGCAGCTGCGAAGGACTAGCCAAGAAGAGCGCAAAAGTAGCACAACATGCCTGCCTCCACAGCTTTTTCCTTGGGGACATGCCTAATTCCTGGCTGATTTGCCTTTCTCGTCTTAGGGTTGGGGTTTGGCCTAGGGCTAGGATTTTTAAAATCAGGAAGCCCTGAGTTCCAGGCACACTGGAGCTGTGAAAGGCATCCAAAAGGGAGTGCAAAAGTGCCACAACATGGCTGCTTTCACGGCTTTTTCCTTGGCAAGAAGCCTAACACCAGGCTGATTTACCTTCCCAGGGTTACTGTTAGGCTTAGGCCTAGGGCTAGGATTTTTGAAACTAGGAAGCCCTGGGCTCCAGGCACACTGCAGCTGTTCAAGGCATCCCAAGGGGAGTACAAAAGTGCAACAACATGGCAGCTTTCACAGCTTTTTCCTTGGCACCATCCCTATACCTAGGCTGATTTATCTGCCTAGGGTTAGGGTTCAGCCTAGGGCTTGGATTTCTTTAACCAGGAAGCCCTGAGTTCCAGGCTTACTTCATCTGCCAAAGGCATCCCAAAGGGAGTGCAGAAGTGCCACAACATGGCTGCTTTCACGGCTTTTCCCTTAGGAAGAACCCTAATACCCGGCTGATTTACCTTCCTAGGGTTACTGTTAGGCTTAGGCCTAGGACTTTTAAAACCAGGAAGCCCTGGGCTCCAGGCACACTGCAGCTGCGAAAGGCATCCCAAGGGGAGCGCAAAAGTGACGCAACTTGGCTGCCACCACTGATATTTCCATGAGACCATCCCGAACCATAGGCTGATTTTCCTTCCTAGGCTTAAGGTTTGAGTTACGCCTAGGGTAAGGGCTCTATTAACCAGAAAGCCCTGAGTTCCAAGAACACAGCAGCTGCGAAGGACTACCCAAGAAGAGCGCAAAAGTAGCACAACATGCCTGCCTCCACAGCTTTTTCCTTGGGGACATGCCTAATTCCTGGCTGATTTGCCTTTCTCGTCTTAGGGTTGGGGTTCGGCCTAGGGCTAGGATTTTTAAAATCAGGAAGCCCTGAGTTCCAGGCACACTGGAGCTGTGAAAGGCATCCAAAAGGGAGTGCAAAAGTGCCACAACATGGCTGCTTTCACGGCTTTTTCCTTGGCAAGAAGCCTAACACCAGGCTGATTTACCTTCCCAGGGTTACTGTTAGGCTTAGGCCTAGGGCTAGGATTTTTGAAACTAGGAAACCCTGGGCTCCAGCGTCACTGCAGCTGTTCAAGGCATCCCAAGGGGAGTACAAAAGTGCAACAACATGGCAGCTTTCACAGCTTTTTCCTTGGCACCATCCCTATACCTAGGCTGATTTATCTGCCTAGGGTTAGGGTTCAGCCTAGGGCTTGGATTTCTTTAACCAGGAAGCCCTGAGTTCCAGGCTTACTTCATCTGCCAAAGGCATCCCAAAGGGAGTGCAGAAGTGCCACAACATGGCTGCTTTCACGGCTTTTCCCTTAGGAAGAACCCTAATACCCGGCTGATTTACCTTCCTAGGGTTACTGTTAGGCTTAGGCCTAGGACTTTTAAAACCAGGAAGCCCTGGGCTCCAGGCACACTGCAGCTGCGAAAGGCATCCCAAGGGGAGCGCAAAAGTGACGCAACTTGGCTGCCACCACTGATATTTCCATGAGACCATCCCGAACCATAGGTTGATTTTCCTTCCTAGGGTTAAGGTTTGAGTTATGCCTAGGGTAAGGGCTCTATTAACCAGAAAGCCCTGAGTTCCAAGAACACAGCAGCTGCGAAGGACTAGCCAAGAAGAGCGCAAAAGTAGCACAACATGCCTGCCTCCACAGCTTTTTCCTTGGGGACATGCCTAATTCCTGGCTGATTTGCCTTTCTCGTCTTAGGGTTGGGGTTCGGCCTAGGGCTAGGATTTTTAAAATCAGGAAGCCCTGAGTTCCAGGCACACTGGAGCTGTGAAAGGCATCCAAAAGGGAGTGCAAAAGTGCCACAACATGGCTGCTTTCACGGCTTTTTCCTTGGCAAGAAGCCTAACACCAGGCTGATTTACCTTCCCAGGGTTACTGTTAGGCTTAGGCCTAGGGCTAGGATTTTTGAAACTAGGAAGCCCTGGGCTCCAGGCACACTGCAGCTGTTCAAGGCATCCCAAGGGGAGTACAAAAGTGCAACAACATGGCAGCTTTCACAGCTTTTTCCTTGGCACCATCCCTATACCTAGGCTGATTTATCTGCCTAGGGTTAGGGTTCAGCCTAGGGCTTGGATTTCTTTAACCAGGAAGCCCTGAGTTCCAGGCTTACTTCATCTGCCAAAGGCATCCCAAAGGGAGTGCAGAAGTGCCACAACATGGCTGCTTTCACGGCTTTTCCCTTAGGAAGAACCCTAATACCCGGCTGATTTACCTTCCTAGGGTTACTGTTAGGCTTAGGCCTAGGACTTTTAAAACCAGGAAGCCCTGGGCTCCAGGCACACTGCAGCTGCGAAAGGCATCCCAAGGGGAGCGCAAAAGTGACGCAACTTGGCTGCCACCACTGATATTTCCATGAGACCATCCCGAACCATAGGCTGATTTTCCTTCCTAGGCTTAAGGTTTGAGTTACGCCTAGGGTAAGGGCTCTATTAACCAGAAAGCCCTGAGTTCCAAGAACACAGCAGCTGCGAAGGACTAGCCAAGAAGAGCGCAAAAGTAGCACAACATGCCTGCCTCCACAGCTTTTTCCTTGGGGACATGCCTAATTCCTGGCTGATTTGCCTTTCTCGTCTTAGGGTTGGGGTTCGGCCTAGGGCTAGGATTTTTAAAATCAGGAAGCCCTGAGTTCCAGGCACACTGCAGCTGTGAAAGGCATCCAAAAGGGAGTGCAAAAGTGCCACAACATGGCTGCTTTCATGGCTTTTTCCTTGGCAAGAAGCCTAACACCAGGCTGATTTCCCTTCCCAGGGTTACTGTTAGGCTTAGGCCTAGGGCTAGGATTTTTGAAACTAGGAAGCCCTGGGCTCCAGGCACACTGCAGCTGTTCAAGGCATCCCAAGGGGAGTACAAAAGTGCAACAACATGGCAGCTTTCACAGCTTTTTCCTTGGCACCATCCCTATACCTAGGCTGATTTATCAGCCTAGGGTTAAGGTTAGGGTTCAGCCTAGGGCTTGGATTTCTTTAACCAGGAAGCCCTGAGTTCCAGGCTTACTTCATCTGCCAAAGGCATCCCAAAGGGAGTGCAGAAGTGCCACAACATGGCTGCTTTCACGGCTTTTCCCTTAGGAAGAACCCTAATACCCGGCTGATTTACCTTCCTAGGGTTACTGTTAGGCTTAGGCCTAGGACTTTTAAAACCAGGAAGCCCTGGGCTCCAGGCACACTGCAGCTGCGAAAGGCATCCCAAGGGGAGCGCAAAAGTGACGCAACTTGGCTGCCACCACTGATATTTCCATGAGACCATCCCGAACCATAGGTTGATTTTCCTTCCTAGGGTTAAGGTTTGAGTTATGCCTAGGGTAAGGGCTCTATTAACCAGAAAGCCCTGAGTTCCAAGAACACAGCAGCTGCGAAGGACTAGCCAAGAAGAGCGCAAAAGTACCACAACATGCCTGCCTCCACAGCTTTTTCCTTGGGGACATGCCTAATTCCTGGCTGATTTGCCTTTCTCGTCTTAGGGTTGGGGTTCGGCCTAGGGCTAGGATTTTTAAAATCAGGAAGCCCTGAGTTCCAGGCACACTGGAGCTGTGAAAGGCATCCAAAAGGGAGTGCAAAAGTGCCACAACATGGCTGCTTTCACGGCTTTTTCCTTGGCAAGAAGCCTAACACCAGGCTGATTTCCCTTCCCAGGGTTACTGTTAGGCTTAGGCCTAGGGCTAGGATTTTTGAAACTAGGAAGCCCTGGGCTCCAGGCACACTGCAGCTGTTCAAGGCATCCCAAGGGGAGTACAAAAGTGCAACAACATGGCAGCTTTCACAGCTTTTTCCTTGGCACCATCCCTATACCTAGGCTGATTTATCTGCCTAGGGTTAGGGTTAGGCTTCAGCCTAGGGCTTGGATTTCTTTAACCAGGAAGCCCTGAGTTCCAGGCTTACTTCATCTGCCAAAGGCATCCCAAAGGGAGTGCAGAAGTGCCACAACATGGCTGCTTTCACGGCTTTTCCCTTAGGAAGAACCCTAATACCCGGCTGATTTACCTTCCTAGGGTTACTGTTAGGCTTAGGCCTAGGACTTTTAAAACCAGGAAGCCCTGGGCTCCAGGCACACTGCAGCTGCGAAAGGCATCCCAAGGGGAGCGCAAAAGTGACGCAACTTGGCTGCCACCACTGATATTTCCATGAGAGCATCCCGAACCATAGGCTGATTTTCCTTCCTAGGGTTAAGGTTTGAGTTATGCCTAGGGTAAGGGCTCTATTAACCAGAAAGCCCTGAGTTCCAAGAACACAGCAGCTGCGAAGGACTAGCCAAGAAGAGCGCAAAAGTAGCACAACATGCCTGCCTCCACAGCTTTTTCCTTGGGGACATGCCTAATTCCTGGCTGATTTGCCTTTCTCGTCTTAGGGTTGGGGTTTGGCCTAGGGCTAGGATTTTTAAAATCAGGAAGCCCTGAGTTCCAGGCACACTGGAGCTGTGAAAGGCATCCAAAAGGGAGTGCAAAAGTGCCACAACATGGCTGCTTTCACGGCTTTTTCCTTGGCAAGAAGCCTAACACCAGGCTGATTTACCTTCCCAGGGTTACTGTTAGGCTTAGGCCTAGGGCTAGGATTTTTGAAACTAGGAAGCCCTGGGCTCCAGGCACACTGCAGCTGTTCAAGGCATCCCAAGGGGAGTACAAAAGTGCAACAACATGGCAGCTTTCACAGCTTTTTCCTTGGCACCATCCCTATACCTAGGCTGATTTATCTGCCTAGGGTTAGGGTTCAGCCTAGGGCTTGGATTTCTTTAACCAGGAAGCCCTGAGTTCCAGGCTTACTTCATCTGCCAAAGGCATCCCAAAGGGAGTGCAGAAGTGCCACAACATGGCTGCTTTCACGGCTTTTCCCTTAGGAAGAACCCTAATACCCGGCTGATTTACCTTCCTAGGGTTACTGTTAGGCTTAGGCCTAGGACTTTTAAAACCAGGAAGCCCTGGGCTCCAGGCACACTGCAGCTGCGAAAGGCATCCCAAGGGGAGCGCAAAAGTGACGCAACTTGCCTGCCACCACTGATATTTCCATGAGACCATCCCGAACCATAGGCTGATTTTCCTTCCTAGGCTTAAGGTTTGAGTTACGCCTAGGGTAAGGGCTCTATTAACCAGAAAGCCCTGAGTTCCAAGAACACAGCAGCTGCGAAGGACTAGCCAAGAAGAGCGCAAAAGTAGCACAACATGCCTGCCTCCACAGCTTTTTCCTTGGGGACATGCCTAATTCCTGGCTGATTTGCCTTTCTCGTCTTAGGGTTGGGGTTCGGCCTAGGGCTAGGATTTTTAAAATCAGGAAGCCCTGAGTTCCAGGCACACTGGAGCTGTGAAAGGCATCCAAAAGGGAGTGCAAAAGTGCCACAACATGGCTGCTTTCACGGCTTTTTCCTTGGCAAGAAGCCTAACACCAGGCTGATTTACCTTCCCAGGGTTACTGTTAGGCTTAGGCCTAGGGCTAGGATTTTTGAAACTAGGAAACCCTGGGCTCCAGCGTCACTGCAGCTGTTCAAGGCATCCCAAGGGGAGTACAAAAGTGCAACAACATGGCAGCTTTCACAGCTTTTTCCTTGGCACCATCCCTATACCTAGGCTGATTTATCTGCCTAGGGTTAGGGTTCAGCCTAGGGCTTGGATTTCTTTAACCAGGAAGCCCTGAGTTCCAGGCTTACTTCATCTGCCAAAGGCATCCCAAAGGGAGTGCAGAAGTGCCACAACATGGCTGCTTTCACGGCTTTTCCCTTAGGAAGAACCCTAATACCCGGCTGATTTACCTTCCTAGGGTTACTGTTAGGCTTAGGCCTAGGACTTTTAAAACCAGGAAGCCCTGGGCTCCAGGCACACTGCAGCTGCGAAAGGCATCCCAAGGGGAGCGCAAAAGTGACGCAACTTGGCTGCCACCACTGATATTTCCATGAGACCATCCCGAACCATAGGTTGATTTTCCTTCCTAGGGTTAAGGTTTGAGTTATGCCTAGGGTAAGGGCTCTATTAACCAGAAAGCCCTGAGTTCCAAGAACACAGCAGCTGCGAAGGACTAGCCAAGAAGAGCGCAAAAGTAGCACAACATGCCTGCCTCCACAGCTTTTTCCTTGGGGACATGCCTAATTCCTGGCTGATTTGCCTTTCTCGTCTTAGGGTTGGGGTTCGGCCTAGGGCTAGGATTTTTAAAATCAGGAAGCCCTGAGTTCCAGGCACACTGGAGCTGTGAAAGGCATCCAAAAGGGAGTGCAAAAGTGCCACAACATGGCTGCTTTCACGGCTTTTTCCTTGGCAAGAAGCCTAACACCAGGCTGATTTACCTTCCCAGGGTTACTGTTAGGCTTAGGCCTAGGGCTAGGATTTTTGAAACTAGGAAGCCCTGGGCTCCAGGCACACTGCAGCTGTTCAAGGCATCCCAAGGGGAGTACAAAAGTGCAACAACATGGCAGCTTTCACAGCTTTTTCCTTGGCACCATCCCTATACCTAGGCTGATTTATCTGCCTAGGGTTAGGGTTCAGCCTAGGGCTTGGATTTCTTTAACCAGGAAGCCCTGAGTTCCAGGCTTACTTCATCTGCCAAAGGCATCCCAAAGGGAGTGCAGAAGTGCCACAACATGGCTGCTTTCACGGCTTTTCCCTTAGGAAGAACCCTAATACCCGGCTGATTTACCTTCCTAGGGTTACTGTTAGGCTTAGGCCTAGGACTTTTAAAACCAGGAAGCCCTGGGCTCCAGGCACACTGCAGCTGCGAAAGGCATCCCAAGGGGAGCGCAAAAGTGACGCAACTTGCCTGCCACCACTGATATTTCCATGAGACCATCCCGAACCATAGGCTGATTTTCCTTCCTAGGCTTAAGGTTTGAGTTACGCCTAGGGTAAGGGCTCTATTAACCAGAAAGCCCTGAGTTCCAAGAACACAGCAGCTGCGAAGGACTAGCCAAGAAGAGCGCAAAAGTAGCACAACATGCCTGCCTCCACAGCTTTTTCCTTGGGGACATGCCTAATTCCTGGCTGATTTGCCTTTCTCGTCTTAGGGTTGGGGTTCGGCCTAGGGCTAGGATTTTTAAAATCAGGAAGCCCTGAGTTCCAGGCACACTGCAGCTGTGAAAGGCATCCAAAAGGGAGTGCAAAAGTGCCACAACATGGCTGCTTTCATGGCTTTTTCCTTGGCAAGAAGCCTAACACCAGGCTGATTTCCCTTCCCAGGGTTACTGTTAGGCTTAGGCCTAGGGCTAGGATTTTTGAAACTAGGAAGCCCTGGGCTCCAGGCACACTGCAGCTGTTCAAGGCATCCCAAGGGGAGTACAAAAGTGCAACAACATGGCAGCTTTCACAGCTTTTTCCTTGGCACCATCCCTATACCTAGGCTGATTTATCAGCCTAGGGTTAAGGTTAGGGTTCAGCCTAGGGCTTGGATTTCTTTAACCAGGAAGCCCTGAGTTCCAGGCTTACTTCATCTGCCAAAGGCATCCCAAAGGGAGTGCAGAAGTGCCACAACATGGCTGCTTTCACGGCTTTTCCCTTAGGAAGAACCCTAATACCCGGCTGATTTACCTTCCTAGGGTTACTGTTAGGCTTAGGCCTAGGACTTTTAAAACCAGGAAGCCCTGGGCTCCAGGCACACTGCAGCTGCGAAAGGCATCCCAAGGGGAGCGCAAAAGTGACGCAACTTGGCTGCCACCACTGATATTTCCATGAGACCATCCCGAACCATAGGTTGATTTTCCTTCCTAGGGTTAAGGTTTGAGTTATGCCTAGGGTAAGGGCTCTATTAACCAGAAAGCCCTGAGTTCCAAGAACACAGCAGCTGCGAAGGACTAGCCAAGAAGAGCGCAAAAGTACCACAACATGCCTGCCTCCACAGCTTTTTCCTTGGGGACATGCCTAATTCCTGGCTGATTTGCCTTTCTCGTCTTAGGGTTGGGGTTCGGCCTAGGGCTAGGATTTTTAAAATCAGGAAGCCCTGAGTTCCAGGCACACTGGAGCTGTGAAAGGCATCCAAAAGGGAGTGCAAAAGTGCCACAACATGGCTGCTTTCACGGCTTTTTCCTTGGCAAGAAGCCTAACACCAGGCTGATTTCCCTTCCCAGGGTTACTGTTAGGCTTAGGCCTAGGGCTAGGATTTTTGAAACTAGGAAGCCCTGGGCTCCAGGCACACTGCAGCTGTTCAAGGCATCCCAAGGGGAGTACAAAAGTGCAACAACATGGCAGCTTTCACAGCTTTTTCCTTGGCACCATCCCTATACCTAGGCTGATTTATCTGCCTAGGGTTAGGGTTAGGCTTCAGCCTAGGGCTTGGATTTCTTTAACCAGGAAGCCCTGAGTTCCAGGCTTACTTCATCTGCCAAAGGCATCCCAAAGGGAGTGCAGAAGTGCCACAACATGGCTGCTTTCACGGCTTTTCCCTTAGGAAGAACCCTAATACCCGGCTGATTTACCTTCCTAGGGTTACTGTTAGGCTTAGGCCTAGGACTTTTAAAACCAGGAAGCCCTGGGCTCCAGGCACACTGCAGCTGCGAAAGGCATCCCAAGGGGAGCGCAAAAGTGACGCAACTTGGCTGCCACCACTGATATTTCCATGAGAGCATCCCGAACCATAGGCTGATTTTCCTTCCTAGGGTTAAGGTTTGAGTTATGCCTAGGGTAAGGGCTCTATTAACCAGAAAGCCCTGAGTTCCAAGAACACAGCAGCTGCGAAGGACTAGCCAAGAAGAGCGCAAAAGTAGCACAACATGCCTGCCTCCACAGCTTTTTCCTTGGGGACATGCCTAATTCCTGGCTGATTTGCCTTTCTCGTCTTAGGGTTGGGGTTTGGCCTAGGGCTAGGATTTTTAAAATCAGGAAGCCCTGAGTTCCAGGCACACTGGAGCTGTGAAAGGCATCCAAAAGGGAGTGCAAAAGTGCCACAACATGGCTGCTTTCACGGCTTTTTCCTTGGCAAGAAGCCTAACACCAGGCTGATTTACCTTCCCAGGGTTACTGTTAGGCTTAGGCCTAGGGCTAGGATTTTTGAAACTAGGAAGCCCTGGGCTCCAGGCACACTGCAGCTGTTCAAGGCATCCCAAGGGGAGTACAAAAGTGCAACAACATGGCAGCTTTCACAGCTTTTTCCTTGGCACCATCCCTATACCTAGGCTGATTTATCTGCCTAGGGTTAGGGTTCAGCCTAGGGCTTGGATTTCTTTAACCAGGAAGCCCTGAGTTCCAGGCTTACTTCATCTGCCAAAGGCATCCCAAAGGGAGTGCAGAAGTGCCACAACATGGCTGCTTTCACGGCTTTTCCCTTAGGAAGAACCCTAATACCCGGCTGATTTACCTTCCTAGGGTTACTGTTAGGCTTAGGCCTAGGACTTTTAAAACCAGGAAGCCCTGGGCTCCAGGCACACTGCAGCTGCGAAAGGCATCCCAAGGGGAGCGCAAAAGTGACGCAACTTGGCTGCCACCACTGATATTTCCATGAGACCATCCCGAACCATAGGCTGATTTTCCTTCCTAGGCTTAAGGTTTGAGTTACGCCTAGGGTAAGGGCTCTATTAACCAGAAAGCCCTGAGTTCCAAGAACACAGCAGCTGCGAAGGACTAGCCAAGAAGAGCGCAAAAGTAGCACAACATGCCTGCCTCCACAGCTTTTTCCTTGGGGACATGCCTAATTCCTGGCTGATTTGCCTTTCTCGTCTTAGGGTTGGGGTTCGGCCTAGGGCTAGGATTTTTAAAATCAGGAAGCCCTGAGTTCCAGGCACACTGGAGCTGTGAAAGGCATCCAAAAGGGAGTGCAAAAGTGCCACAACATGGCTGCTTTCACGGCTTTTTCCTTGGCAAGAAGCCTAACACCAGGCTGATTTACCTTCCCAGGGTTACTGTTAGGCTTAGGCCTAGGGCTAGGATTTTTGAAACTAGGAAACCCTGGGCTCCAGCGTCACTGCAGCTGTTCAAGGCATCCCAAGGGGAGTACAAAAGTGCAACAACATGGCAGCTTTCACAGCTTTTTCCTTGGCACCATCCCTATACCTAGGCTGATTTATCTGCCTAGGGTTAGGGTTCAGCCTAGGGCTTGGATTTCTTTAACCAGGAAGCCCTGAGTTCCAGGCTTACTTCATCTGCCAAAGGCATCCCAAAGGGAGTGCAGAAGTGCCACAACATGGCTGCTTTCACGGCTTTTCCCTTAGGAAGAACCCTAATACCCGGCTGATTTACCTTCCTAGGGTTACTGTTAGGCTTAGGCCTAGGACTTTTAAAACCAGGAAGCCCTGGGCTCCAGGCACACTGCAGCTGCGAAAGGCATCCCAAGGGGAGCGCAAAAGTGACGCAACTTGGCTGCCACCACTGATATTTCCATGAGACCATCCCGAACCATAGGCTGATTTTCCTTCCTAGGCTTAAGGTTTGAGTTACGCCTAGGGTAAGGGCTCTATTAACCAGAAAGCCCTGAGTTCCAAGAACACAGCAGCTGCGAAGGACTAGCCAAGAAGAGCGCAAAAGTACCACAACATGCCTGCCTCCACAGCTTTTTCCTTGGGGACATGCCTAATTCCTGGCTGATTTGCCTTTCTCGTCTTAGGGTTGGGGTTCGGCCTAGGGCTAGGATTTTTAAAATCAGGAAGCCCTGAGTTCCAGGCACACTGCAGCTGTGAAAGGCATCCAAAAGGGAGTGCAAAAGTGCCACAACATGGCTGCTTTCACGGCTTTTTCCTTGGCAAGAAGCCTAACACCAGGCTGATTTCCCTTCCCAGGGTTACTGTTAGGCTTAGGCCTAGGGCTAGGATTTTTGAAACTAGGAAGCCCTGGGCTCCAGGCACACTGCAGCTGTTCAAGGCATCCCAAGGGGAGTACAAAAGTGCAACAACATGGCAGCTTTCACAGCTTTTTCCTTGGCACCATCCCTATACCTAGGCTGATTTATCTGCCTAGGGTTAGGGTTAGGCTTCAGCCTAGGGCTTGGATTTCTTTAACCAGGAAGCCCTGAGTTCCAGGCTTACTTCATCTGCCAAAGGCATCCCAAAGGGAGTGCAGAAGTGCCACAACATGGCTGCTTTCACGGCTTTTCCCTTAGGAAGAACCCTAATACCCGGCTGATTTACCTTCCTAGGGTTACTGTTAGGCTTAGGCCTAGGACTTTTAAAACCAGGAAGCCCTGGGCTCCAGGCACACTGCAGCTGCGAAAGGCATCCCAAGGGGAGCGCAAAAGTGACGCAACTTGGCTGCCACCACTGATATTTCCATGAGAGCATCCCGAACCATAGGCTGATTTTCCTTCCTAGGGTTAAGGTTTGAGTTATGCCTAGGGTAAGGGCTCTATTAACCAGAAAGCCCTGAGTTCCAAGAACACAGCAGCTGCGAAGGACTAGCCAAGAAGAGCGCAAAAGTAGCACAACATGCCTGCCTCCACAGCTTTTTCCTTGGGGACATGCCTAATTCCTGGCTGATTTGCCTTTCTCGTCTTAGGGTTGGGGTTTGGCCTAGGGCTAGGATTTTTAAAATCAGGAAGCCCTGAGTTCCAGGCACACTGGAGCTGTGAAAGGCATCCAAAAGGGAGTGCAAAAGTGCCACAACATGGCTGCTTTCACGGCTTTTTCCTTGGCAAGAAGCCTAACACCAGGCTGATTTACCTTCCCAGGGTTACTGTTAGGCTTAGGCCTAGGGCTAGGATTTTTGAAACTAGGAAGCCCTGGGCTCCAGGCACACTGCAGCTGTTCAAGGCATCCCAAGGGGAGTACAAAAGTGCAACAACATGGCAGCTTTCACAGCTTTTTCCTTGGCACCATCCCTATACCTAGGCTGATTTATCTGCCTAGGGTTAGGGTTCAGCCTAGGGCTTGGATTTCTTTAACCAGGAAGCCCTGAGTTCCAGGCTTACTTCATCTGCCAAAGGCATCCCAAAGGGAGTGCAGAAGTGCCACAACATGGCTGCTTTCACGGCTTTTCCCTTAGGAAGAACCCTAATACCCGGCTGATTTACCTTCCTAGGGTTACTGTTAGGCTTAGGCCTAGGACTTTTAAAACCAGGAAGCCCTGGGCTCCAGGCACACTGCAGCTGCGAAAGGCATCCCAAGGGGAGCGCAAAAGTGACGCAACTTGGCTGCCACCACTGATATTTCCATGAGACCATCCCGAACCATAGGCTGATTTTCCTTCCTAGGCTTAAGGTTTGAGTTACGCCTAGGGTAAGGGCTCTATTAACCAGAAAGCCCTGAGTTCCAAGAACACAGCAGCTGCGAAGGACTAGCCAAGAAGAGCGCAAAAGTAGCACAACATGCCTGCCTCCACAGCTTTTTCCTTGGGGACATGCCTAATTCCTGGCTGATTTGCCTTTCTCGTCTTAGGGTTGGGGTTCGGCCTAGGGCTAGGATTTTTAAAATCAGGAAGCCCTGAGTTCCAGGCACACTGGAGCTGTGAAAGGCATCCAAAAGGGAGTGCAAAAGTGCCACAACATGGCTGCTTTCACGGCTTTTTCCTTGGCAAGAAGCCTAACACCAGGCTGATTTACCTTCCCAGGGTTACTGTTAGGCTTAGGCCTAGGGCTAGGATTTTTGAAACTAGGAAACCCTGGGCTCCAGCGTCACTGCAGCTGTTCAAGGCATCCCAAGGGGAGTACAAAAGTGCAACAACATGGCAGCTTTCACAGCTTTTTCCTTGGCACCATCCCTATACCTAGGCTGATTTATCTGCCTAGGGTTAGGGTTCAGCCTAGGGCTTGGATTTCTTTAACCAGGAAGCCCTGAGTTCCAGGCTTACTTCATCTGCCAAAGGCATCCCAAAGGGAGTGCAGAAGTGCCACAACATGGCTGCTTTCACGGCTTTTCCCTTAGGAAGAACCCTAATACCCGGCTGATTTACCTTCCTAGGGTTACTGTTAGGCTTAGGCCTAGGACTTTTAAAACCAGGAAGCCCTGGGCTCCAGGCACACTGCAGCTGCGAAAGGCATCCCAAGGGGAGCGCAAAAGTGACGCAACTTGGCTGCCACCACTGATATTTCCATGAGACCATCCCGAACCATAGGCTGATTTTCCTTCCTAGGCTTAAGGTTTGAGTTACGCCTAGGGTAAGGGCTCTATTAACCAGAAAGCCCTGAGTTCCAAGAACACAGCAGCTGCGAAGGACTAGCCAAGAAGAGCGCAAAAGTACCACAACATGCCTGCCTCCACAGCTTTTTCCTTGGGGACATGCCTAATTCCTGGCTGATTTGCCTTTCTCGTCTTAGGGTTGGGGTTCGGCCTAGGGCTAGGATTTTTAAAATCAGGAAGCCCTGAGTTCCAGGCACACTGCAGCTGTGAAAGGCATCCAAAAGGGAGTGCAAAAGTGCCACAACATGGCTGCTTTCACGGCTTTTTCCTTGGCAAGAAGCCTAACACCAGGCTGATTTACCTTCCCAGGGTTACTGTTAGGCTTAGGCCTAGGGCTAGGATTTTTGAAACTAGGAAGCCCTGGGCTCCAGGCACACTGCAGCTGTTCAAGGCATCCCAAGGGGAGTACAAAAGTGCAACAACATGGCAGCTTTCACAGCTTTTTCCTTGGCACCATCCCTATACCTAGGCTGATTTATCTGCCTAGGGTTAGGGTTAGCGTTAAGCCTAGGGCTTGGATTTCTTTAACCAGGAAGCCCTGAGTTCCAGGCTTACTTCATCTGCCAAAGGCATCCCAAAGGGAGTGCAGAAGTGCCACAACATGGCTGCTTTCACGGCTTTTCCCTTAGGAAGAACCCTAATAGCCGGCTGATTTACCTTCCTAGGGTTACTGTTAGGCTTAGGCCTAGGACTTTTAAAACCAGGAAGCCCTGGGCTCCAGGCACACTGCAGCTGCGAAAGGCATCCCAAGGGGAGCGCAAAAGTGACGCAACTTGGCTGCCACCACTGATATTTCCATGAGACCATCCCGAACCTTAGGCTGATTTTCCTTCCTAGGGTTAAGGTTTGAGTTATGCCTAGGGTAAGGGCTCTATTAACCAGAAAGCCCTGAGTTCCAAGAACACAGCAGCTGCGAAGGACTAGCCAAGAAGAGCGCAAAAGTAGCACAACATGCCTGCCTCCACAGCTTTTTCCTTGGGGACATGCCTAATTCCTGGCTGATTTGCCTTTCTCGTCTTAGGGTTGGGGTTCGGCCTAGGGCTAGGATTTTTAAAATCAGGAAGCCCTGAGTTCCAGGCACACTGGAGCTGTGAAAGGCATCCAAAAGGGAGTGCAAAAGTGCCACAACATGGCTGCTTTCACGGCTTTTTCCTTGGCAAGAAGCCTAACACCAGGCTGATTTACCTTCCCAGGGTTACTGTTAGGCTTAGGCCTAGGGCTAGGATTTTTGAAACTAGGAAGCCCTGGGCTCCAGCCACACTGCAGCTGTTCAAGGCATCCCAAGGGGAGTACAAAAGTGCAACAACATGGCAGCTTTCACAGCTTTTTCCTTGGCACCATCCCTATACCTAGGCTGATTTATCTGCCTAGGGTTAGGGTTAGGCTTCAGCCTAGGGCTTGGATTTCTTTAACCAGGAAGCCCTGAGTTCCAGGCTTACTTCATCTGCCAAAGGCATCCCAAAGGGAGTGCAGAAGTGCCACAACATGGCTGCTTTCACGGCTTTTCCCTTAGGAAGAACCCTAATACCCGGCTGATTTACCTTCCTAGGGTTACTGTTAGGCTTAGGCCTAGGACTTTTAAAACCAGGAAGCCCTGGGCTCCAGGCACACTGCAGCTGCGAAAGGCATCCCAAGGGGAGCGCAAAAGTGACGCAACTTGGCTGCCACCACTGATATTTCCATGAGAGCATCCCGAACCATAGGCTGATTTTCCTTCCTAGGGTTAAGGTTTGAGTTACGCCTAGGGTAAGGGCTCTATTAACCAGAAAGCCCTGAGTTCCAAGAACACAGCAGCTGCGAAGGACTAGCCAAGAAGAGCGCAAAAGTAGCACAACATGCCTGCCTCCACAGCTTTTTCCTTGGGGACATGCCTAATTCCTGGCTGATTTGCCTATCTCGTCTTAGGGTTGGGGTTTGGCCTAGGGCTAGGATTTTTAAAATCAGGAAGCCCTGAGTTCCAGGCACACTGGAGCTGTGAAAGGCATCCAAAAGGGAGTGCAAAAGTGCCACAACATGGCTGCTTTCACGGCTTTTTCCTTGGCAAGAAGCCTAACACCAGGCTGATTTACCTTCCCAGGGTTACTGTTAGGCTTAGGCCTAGGGCTAGGATTTTTGAAACTAGGAAGCCCTGGGCTCCAGGCACACTGCAGCTGTTCAAGGCATCCCAAGGGGAGTACAAAAGTGCAACAACATGGCAGCTTTCACAGCTTTTTCCTTGGCACCATCCCTATACCTAGGCTGATTTATCTGCCTAGGGTTAGGGTTCAGCCTAGGGCTTGGATTTCTTTAACCAGGAAGCCCTGAGTTCCAGGCTTACTTCATCTGCCAAAGGCATCCCAAAGGGAGTGCAGAAGTGCCACAACATGGCTGCTTTCACGGCTTTTCCCTTAGGAAGAACCCTAATACCCGGCTGATTTACCTTCCTAGGGTTACTGTTAGGCTTAGGCCTAGGACTTTTAAAACCAGGAAGCCCTGGGCTCCAGGCACACTGCAGCTGCGAAAGGCATCCCAAGGGGAGCGCAAAAGTGACGCAACTTGCCTGCCACCACTGATATTTCCATGAGACCATCCCGAACCATAGGCTGATTTTCCTTCCTAGGCTTAAGGTTTGAGTTACGCCTAGGGTAAGGGCTCTATTAACCAGAAAGCCCTGAGTTCCAAGAACACAGCAGCTGCGAAGGACTAGCCAAGAAGAGCGCAAAAGTAGCACAACATGCCTGCCTCCACAGCTTTTTCCTTGGGGACATGCCTAATTCCTGGCTGATTTGCCTTTCTCGTCTTAGGGTTGGGGTTCGGCCTAGGGCTAGGATTTTTAAAATCAGGAAGCCCTGAGTTCCAGGCACACTGCAGCTGTGAAAGGCATCCAAAAGGGAGTGCAAAAGTGCCACAACATGGCTGCTTTCACGGCTTTTTCCTTGGCAAGAAGCCTAACACCAGGCTGATTTCCCTTCCCAGGGTTACTGTTAGGCTTAGGCCTAGGGCTAGGATTTTTGAAACTAGGAAGCCCTGGGCTCCAGGCACACTGCAGCTGTTCAAGGCATCCCAAGGGGAGTACAAAAGTGCAACAACATGGCAGCTTTCACAGCTTTTTCCTTGGCACCATCCCTATACCTAGGCTGATTTATCTGCCTAGGGTTAAGGTTAGGGTTCAGCCTAGGGCTTGGATTTCTTTAACCAGGAAGCCCTGAGTTCCAGGCTTACTTCATCTGCCAAAGGCATCCCAAAGGGAGTGCAGAAGTGCCACAACATGGCTGCTTTCACGGCTTTTCCCTTAGGAAGAACCCTAATACCCGGCTGATTTACCTTCCTAGGGTTACTGTTAGGCTTAGGCCTAGGACTTTTAAAACCAGGAAGCCCTGGGCTCCAGGCACACTGCAGCTGCAAAAGGCATCCCAAGGGGAGCGCAAAAGTGACGCAACTTGGCTGCCACCACTGATATTTCCATGAGACCATCCCGAACCTTAGGCTGATTTTCCTTCCTAGGGTTAAGGTTTGAGTTATGCCTAGGGTGAGGGCTCTATTAACCAGAAAGCCCTGAGTTCCAAGAACACAGCAGCTGCGAAGGACTAGCCAAGAAGAGCGCAAAAGTAGCACAACATGCCTGCCTCCACAGCTTTTTCCTTGGGGACATGCCTAATTCCTGGCTGATTT
The DNA here is from genome assembly GCF_027887145.1 of Ammospiza caudacuta. Lineage (NCBI taxonomy): Eukaryota > Metazoa > Chordata > Aves > Passeriformes > Passerellidae > Ammospiza > Ammospiza caudacuta. The sequence goes on from NW_026682912.1 coordinate 184,145, forward strand.
GCCTTTCTCGTCTTAGGGTTGGGGTTCGGCCTAGGGCTAGGATTTTTAAAATCAGGAAGCCCTGAGTTCCAGGCACACTGCAGCTGTGAAAGGCATCCAAAAGGGAGTGCAAAAGTGCCACAACATGGCTGCTTTCACGGCTTTTTCCTTGGCAAGAAGCCTAACACCAGGCTGATTTACCTTCCCAGGGTTACTGTTAGGCTTAGGCCTAGGGCTAGGATTTTTGAAACTAGGAAGCCCTGGGCTCCAGCCACACTGCAGCTGTTCAAGGCATCCCAAGGGGAGTACAAAAGTGCAACAACATTGCAGCTTTCACCGCTTTTTCCTTGGCACCATCCCTATACCTAGGCTGATTTATCTGCCTAGGGTTAGGGTTAGGGTTCAGCCTAGGGCTTGGATTTCTTTAACCAGGAAGCCCTGAGTTCCAGGCTTACTTCATCTGCCAAAGGCATCCCAAAGGGAGTGCAGAAGTGCCACAACATGGCTGCTTTCACGGCTTTTCCCTTAGGAAGAACCCTAATACCCGGCTGATTTACCTTCCTAGGGTTACTGTTAGGCTTAGGCCTAGGACTTTTAAAACCAGGAAGCCCTGGGCTCCAGGCACACTGCAGCTGCGAAAGGCATCCCAAGGGGAGCGCAAAAGTGACGCAACTTGGCTGCCACCACTGATATTTCCATGAGACCATCCCGAACCATAGGTTGATTTTCCTTCCTAGGGTTAAGGTTTGAGTTATGCCTAGGGTAAGGGCTCTATTAACCAGAAAGCCCTGAGTTCCAAGAACACAGCAGCTGCGAAGGACTAGCCAAGAAGAGCGCAAAAGTACCACAACATGCCTGCCTCCACAGCTTTTTCCTTGGGGACATGCCTAATTCCTGGCTGATTTGCCTTTCTCGTCTTAGGGTTGGGGTTCGGCCTAGGGCTAGGATTTTTAAAATCAGGAAGCCCTGAGTTCCAGGCACACTGGAGCTGTGAAAGGCATCCAAAAGGGAGTGCAAAAGTGCCACAACATGGCTGCTTTCACGGCTTTTTCCTTGGCAAGAAGCCTAACACCAGGCTGATTTCCCTTCCCAGGGTTACTGTTAGGCTTAGGCCTAGGGCTAGGATTTTTGAAACTAGGAAGCCCTGGGCTCCAGGCACACTGCAGCTGTTCAAGGCATCCCAAGGGGAGTACAAAAGTGCAACAACATGGCAGCTTTCACAGCTTTTTCCTTGGCACCATCCCTATACCTAGGCTGATTTATCTGCCTAGGGTTAGGGTTAGGCTTCAGCCTAGGGCTTGGATTTCTTTAACCAGGAAGCCCTGAGTTCCAGGCTTACTTCATCTGCCAAAGGCATCCCAAAGGGAGTGCAGAAGTGCCACAACATGGCTGCTTTCACGGCTTTTCCCTTAGGAAGAACCCTAATACCCGGCTGATTTACCTTCCTAGGGTTACTGTTAGGCTTAGGCCTAGGACTTTTAAAACCAGGAAGCCCTGGGCTCCAGGCACACTGCAGCTGCGAAAGGCATCCCAAGGGGAGCGCAAAAGTGACGCAACTTGGCTGCCACCACTGATATTTCCATGAGAGCATCCCGAACCATAGGCTGATTTTCCTTCCTAGGGTTAAGGTTTGAGTTACGCCTAGGGTAAGGGCTCTATTAACCAGAAAGCCCTGAGTTCCAAGAACACAGCAGCTGCGAAGGACTAGCCAAGAAGAGCGCAAAAGTAGCACAACATGCCTGCCTCCACAGCTTTTTCCTTGGGGACATGCCTAATTCCTGGCTGATTTGCCTATCTCGTCTTAGGGTTGGGGTTTGGCCTAGGGCTAGGATTTTTAAAATCAGGAAGCCCTGAGTTCCAGGCACACTGGAGCTGTGAAAGGCATCCAAAAGGGAGTGCAAAAGTGCCACAACATGGCTGCTTTCACGGCTTTTTCCTTGGCAAGAAGCCTAACACCAGGCTGATTTCCCTTCCCAGGGTTACTGTTAGGCTTAGGCCTAGGGCTAGGATTTTTGAAACTAGGAAGCCCTGGGCTCCAGGCACACTGCAGCTGTTCAAGGCATCCCAAGGGGAGTACAAAAGTGCAACAACATGGCAGCTTTCACAGCTTTTTCCTTGGCACCATCCCTATACCTAGGCTGATTTATCTGCCTAGGGTTAGGGTTAGGCTTCAGCCTAGGGCTTGGATTTCTTTAACCAGGAAGCCCTGAGTTCCAGGCTTACTTCATCTGCCAAAGGCATCCCAAAGGGAGTGCAGAAGTGCCACAACATGGCTGCTTTCACGGCTTTTCCCTTAGGAAGAACCCTAATACCCGGCTGATTTACCTTCCTAGGGTTACTGTTAGGCTTAGGCCTAGGACTTTTAAAACCAGGAAGCCCTGGGCTCCAGGCACACTGCAGCTGCGAAAGGCATCCCAAGGGGAGCGCAAAAGTGACGCAACTTGGCTGCCACCACTGATATTTCCATGAGAGCATCCCGAACCATAGGCTGATTTTCCTTCCTAGGGTTAAGGTTTGAGTTACGCCTAGGGTAAGGGCTCTATTAACCAGAAAGCCCTGAGTTCCAAGAACACAGCAGCTGCGAAGGACTAGCCAAGAAGAGCGCAAAAGTAGCACAACATGCCTGCCTCCACAGCTTTTTCCTTGGGGACATGCCTAATTCCTGGCTGATTTGCCTATCTCGTCTTAGGGTTGGGGTTTGGCCTAGGGCTAGGATTTTTAAAATCAGGAAGCCCTGAGTTCCAGGCACACTGGAGCTGTGAAAGGCATCCAAAAGGGAGTGCAAAAGTGCCACAACATGGCTGCTTTCACGGCTTTTTCCTTGGCAAGAAGCCTAACACCAGGCTGATTTACCTTCCCAGGGTTACTGTTAGGCTTAGGCCTAGGGCTAGGATTTTTGAAACTAGGAAGCCCTGGGCTCCAGGCACACTGCAGCTGTTCAAGGCATCCCAAGGGGAGTACAAAAGTGCAACAACATGGCAGCTTTCACAGCTTTTTCCTTGGCACCATCCCTATACCTAGGCTGATTTATCTGCCTAGGGTTAGGGTTCAGCCTAGGGCTTGGATTTCTTTAACCAGGAAGCCCTGAGTTCCAGGCTTACTTCATCTGCCAAAGGCATCCCAAAGGGAGTGCAGAAGTGCCACAACATGGCTGCTTTCACGGCTTTTCCCTTAGGAAGAACCCTAATACCCGGCTGATTTACCTTCCTAGGGTTACTGTTAGGCTTAGGCCTAGGACTTTTAAAACCAGGAAGCCCTGGGCTCCAGGCACACTGCAGCTGCGAAAGGCATCCCAAGGGGAGCGCAAAAGTGACGCAACTTGCCTGCCACCACTGATATTTCCATGAGACCATCCCGAACCATAGGCTGATTTTCCTTCCTAGGCTTAAGGTTTGAGTTACGCCTAGGGTAAGGGCTCTATTAACCAGAAAGCCCTGAGTTCCAAGAACACAGCAGCTGCGAAGGACTAGCCAAGAAGAGCGCAAAAGTAGCACAACATGCCTGCCTCCACAGCTTTTTCCTTGGGGACATGCCTAATTCCTGGCTGATTTGCCTTTCTCGTCTTAGGGTTGGGGTTCGGCCTAGGGCTAGGATTTTTAAAATCAGGAAGCCCTGAGTTCCAGGCACACTGCAGCTGTGAAAGGCATCCAAAAGGGAGTGCAAAAGTGCCACAACATGGCTGCTTTCACGGCTTTTTCCTTGGCAAGAAGCCTAACACCAGGCTGATTTCCCTTCCCAGGGTTACTGTTAGGCTTAGGCCTAGGGCTAGGATTTTTGAAACTAGGAAGCCCTGGGCTCCAGGCACACTGCAGCTGTTCAAGGCATCCCAAGGGGAGTACAAAAGTGCAACAACATGGCAGCTTTCACAGCTTTTTCCTTGGCACCATCCCTATACCTAGGCTGATTTATCTGCCTAGGGTTAAGGTTAGGGTTCAGCCTAGGGCTTGGATTTCTTTAACCAGGAAGCCCTGAGTTCCAGGCTTACTTCATCTGCCAAAGGCATCCCAAAGGGAGTGCAGAAGTGCCACAACATGGCTGCTTTCACGGCTTTTCCCTTAGGAAGAACCCTAATACCCGGCTGATTTACCTTCCTAGGGTTACTGTTAGGCTTAGGCCTAGGACTTTTAAAACCAGGAAGCCCTGGGCTCCAGGCACACTGCAGCTGCAAAAGGCATCCCAAGGGGAGCGCAAAAGTGACGCAACTTGGCTGCCACCACTGATATTTCCATGAGACCATCCCGAACCTTAGGCTGATTTTCCTTCCTAGGGTTAAGGTTTGAGTTATGCCTAGGGTGAGGGCTCTATTAACCAGAAAGCCCTGAGTTCCAAGAACACAGCAGCTGCGAAGGACTAGCCAAGAAGAGCGCAAAAGTAGCACAACATGCCTGCCTCCACAGCTTTTTCCTTGGGGACATGCCTAATTCCTGGCTGATTTGCCTTTCTCGTCTTAGGGTTGGGGTTCGGCCTAGGGCTAGGATTTTTAAAATCAGGAAGCCCTGAGTTCCAGGCACACTGCAGCTGTGAAAGGCATCCAAAAGGGAGTGCAAAAGTGCCACAACATGGCTGCTTTCACGGCTTTTTCCTTGGCAAGAAGCCTAACACCAGGCTGATTTACCTTCCCAGGGTTACTGTTAGGCTTAGGCCTAGGGCTAGGATTTTTGAAACTAGGAAGCCCTGGGCTCCAGCCACACTGCAGCTGTTCAAGGCATCCCAAGGGGAGTACAAAAGTGCAACAACATTGCAGCTTTCACCGCTTTTTCCTTGGCACCATCCCTATACCTAGGCTGATTTATCTGCCTAGGGTTAGGGTTAGGGTTCAGCCTAGGGCTTGGATTTCTTTAACCAGGAAGCCCTGAGTTCCAGGCTTACTTCATCTGCCAAAGGCATCCCAAAGGGAGTGCAGAAGTGCCACAACATGGCTGCTTTCACGGCTTTTCCCTTAGGAAGAACCCTAATACCCGGCTGATTTACCTTCCTAGGGTTACTGTTAGGCTTAGGCCTAGGACTTTTAAAACCAGGAAGCCCTGGGCTCCAGGCACACTGCAGCTGCGAAAGGCATCCCAAGGGGAGCGCAAAAGTGACGCAACTTGGCTGCCACCACTGATATTTCCATGAGACCATCCCGAACCATAGGTTGATTTTCCTTCCTAGGGTTAAGGTTTGAGTTATGCCTAGGGTAAGGGCTCTATTAACCAGAAAGCCCTGAGTTCCAAGAACACAGCAGCTGCGAAGGACTAGCCAAGAAGAGCGCAAAAGTACCACAACATGCCTGCCTCCACAGCTTTTTCCTTGGGGACATGCCTAATTCCTGGCTGATTTGCCTTTCTCGTCTTAGGGTTGGGGTTCGGCCTAGGGCTAGGATTTTTAAAATCAGGAAGCCCTGAGTTCCAGGCACACTGGAGCTGTGAAAGGCATCCAAAAGGGAGTGCAAAAGTGCCACAACATGGCTGCTTTCACGGCTTTTTCCTTGGCAAGAAGCCTAACACCAGGCTGATTTCCCTTCCCAGGGTTACTGTTAGGCTTAGGCCTAGGGCTAGGATTTTTGAAACTAGGAAGCCCTGGGCTCCAGGCACACTGCAGCTGTTCAAGGCATCCCAAGGGGAGTACAAAAGTGCAACAACATGGCAGCTTTCACAGCTTTTTCCTTGGCACCATCCCTATACCTAGGCTGATTTATCTGCCTAGGGTTAGGGTTAGGCTTCAGCCTAGGGCTTGGATTTCTTTAACCAGGAAGCCCTGAGTTCCAGGCTTACTTCATCTGCCAAAGGCATCCCAAAGGGAGTGCAGAAGTGCCACAACATGGCTGCTTTCACGGCTTTTCCCTTAGGAAGAACCCTAATACCCGGCTGATTTACCTTCCTAGGGTTACTGTTAGGCTTAGGCCTAGGACTTTTAAAACCAGGAAGCCCTGGGCTCCAGGCACACTGCAGCTGCGAAAGGCATCCCAAGGGGAGCGCAAAAGTGACGCAACTTGGCTGCCACCACTGATATTTCCATGAGAGCATCCCGAACCATAGGCTGATTTTCCTTCCTAGGATTAAGGTTTGAGTTATGCCTAGGGTAAGGGCTCTATTAACCAGAAAGCCCTGAGTTCCAAGAACACAGCAGCTGCGAAGGACTAGCCAAGAAGAGCGCAAAAGTAGCACAACATGCCTGCCTCCACAGCTTTTTCCTTGGGGACATGCCTAATTCCTGGCTGATTTGCCTATCTCGTCTTAGGGTTGGGGTTTGGCCTAGGGCTAGGATTTTTAAAATCAGGAAGCCCTGAGTTCCAGGCACACTGGAGCTGTGAAAGGCATCCAAAAGGGAGTGCAAAAGTGCCACAACATGGCTGCTTTCACGGCTTTTTCCTTGGCAAGAAGCCTAACACCAGGCTGATTTACCTTCCCAGGGTTACTGTTAGGCTTAGGCCTAGGGCTAGGATTTTTGAAACTAGGAAGCCCTGGGCTCCAGGCACACTGCAGCTGTTCAAGGCATCCCAAGGGGAGTACAAAAGTGCAACAACATGGCAGCTTTCACAGCTTTTTCCTTGGCACCATCCCTATACCTAGGCTGATTTATCTGCCTAGGGTTAGGGTTCAGCCTAGGGCTTGGATTTCTTTAACCAGGAAGCCCTGAGTTCCAGGCTTACTTCATCTGCCAAAGGCATCCCAAAGGGAGTGCAGAAGTGCCACAACATGGCTGCTTTCACGGCTTTTCCCTTAGGAAGAACCCTAATACCCGGCTGATTTACCTTCCTAGGGTTACTGTTAGGCTTAGGCCTAGGACTTTTAAAACCAGGAAGCCCTGGGCTCCAGGCACACTGCAGCTGCGAAAGGCATCCCAAGGGGAGCGCAAAAGTGACGCAACTTGGCTGCCACCACTGATATTTCCATGAGACCATCCCGAACCATAGGCTGATTTTCCTTCCTAGGCTTAAGGTTTGAGTTACGCCTAGGGTAAGGGCTCTATTAACCAGAAAGCCCTGAGTTCCAAGAACACAGCAGCTGCGAAGGACTAGCCAAGAAGAGCGCAAAAGTACCACAACATGCCTGCCTCCACAGCTTTTTCCTTGGGGACATGCCTAATTCCTGGCTGATTTGCCTTTCTCGTCTTAGGGTTGGGGTTCGGCCTAGGGCTAGGATTTTTAAAATCAGGAAGCCCTGAGTTCCAGGCACACTGCAGCTGTGAAAGGCATCCAAAAGGGAGTGCAAAAGTGCCACAACATGGCTGCTTTCACGGCTTTTTCCTTGGCAAGAAGCCTAACACCAGGCTGATTTCCCTTCCCAGGGTTACTGTTAGGCTTAGGCCTAGGGCTAGGATTTTTGAAACTAGGAAACCCTGGGCTCCAGCGTCACTGCAGCTGTTCAAGGCATCCCAAGGGGAGTACAAAAGTGCAACAACATGGCAGCTTTCACAGCTTTTTCCTTGGCACCATCCCTATACCTAGGCTGATTTATCTGCCTAGGGTTAGGGTTAGGGTTCAGCCTAGGGCTTGGATTTCTTTAACCAGGAAGCCCTGAGTTCCAGGCTTACTTCATCTGCCAAAGGCATCCCAAAGGGAGTGCAGAAGTGCCACAACATGGCTGCTTTCACGGCTTTTCCCTTAGGAAGAACCCTAATACCCGGCTGATTTACCTTCCTAGGGTTACTGTTAGGCTTAGGCCTAGGACTTTTAAAACCAGGAAGCCCTGGGCTCCAGGCACACTGCAGCTGCGAAAGGCATCCCAAGGGGAGCGCAAAAGTGACGCAACTTGGCTGCCACCACTGATATTTCCATGAGACCATCCCGAACCTTAGGCTGATTTTCCTTCCTAGGGTTAAGGTTTGAGTTATGCCTAGGGTAAGGGCTCTATTAACCAGAAAGCCCTGAGTTCCAAGAACACAGCAGCTGCGAAGGACTAGCCAAGAAGAGCGCAAAAGTAGCACAACATGCCTGCCTCCACAGCTTTTTCCTTGGGGACATGCCTAATTCCTGGCTGATTTGCCTTTCTCGTCTTAGGGTTGGGGTTCGGCCTAGGGCTAGGATTTTTAAAATCAGGAAGCCCTGAGTTCCAGGCACACTGCAGCTGTGAAAGGCATCCAAAAGGGAGTGCAAAAGTGCCACAACATGGCTGCTTTCACGGCTTTTTCCTTGGCAAGAAGCCTAACACCAGGCTGATTTACCTTCCCAGGGTTACTGTTAGGCTTAGGCCTAGGGCTAGGATTTTTGAAACTAGGAAGCCCTGGGCTCCAGGCACACTGCAGCTGTTCAAGGCATCCCAAGGGGAGTACAAAAGTGCAACAACATGGCAGCTTTCACAGCTTTTTCCTTGGCACCATCCCTATACCTAGGCTGATTTATCTGCCTAGGGTTAGGGTTAGGGTTCAGCCTAGGGCTTGGATTTCTTTAACCAGGAAGCCCTGAGTTCCAGGCTTACTTCATCTGCCAAAGGCATCCCAAAGGGAGTGCAGAAGTGCCACAACATGGCTGCTTTCACGGCTTTTCCCTTAGGAAGAACCCTAATAGCCGGCTGATTTACCTTCCTAGGGTTACTGTTAGGCTTAGGCCTAGGACTTTTAAAACCAGGAAGCCCTGGGCTCCAGGCACACTGCAGCTGCGAAAGGCATCCCAAGGGGAGCGCAAAAGTGACGCAACTTGGCTGCCACCACTGATATTTCCATGAGAGCATCCCGAACCATAGGCTGATTTTCCTTCCTAGGGTTAAGGTTTGAGTTACGCCTAGGGTAAGGGCTCTATTAACCAGAAAGCCCTGAGTTCCAAGAACACAGCAGCTGCGAAGGACTAGCCAAGAAGAGCGCAAAAGTAGCACAACATGCCTGCCTCCACAGCTTTTTCCTTGGGGACATGCCTAATTCCTGGCTGATTTGCCTATCTCGTCTTAGGGTTGGGGTTTGGCCTAGGGCTAGGATTTTTAAAAGCAGGAAGCCCTGAGTTCCAGGCACACTGGAGCTGTGAAAGGCATCCAAAAGGGAGTGCAAAAGTGCCACAACATGGCTGCTTTCATGGCTTTTTCCTTGGCAAGAAGCCTAACACCAGGCTGATTTACCTTCCCAGGGTTACTGTTAGGCTTAGGCCTAGGGCTAGGATTTTTGAAACTAGGAAGCCCTGGGCTCCAGGCACACTGCAGCTGTTCAAGGCATCCCAAGGGGAGTACAAAAGTGCAACAACATGGCAGCTTTCACAGCTTTTTCCTTGGCACCATCCCTATACCTAGGCTGATTTATCTGCCTAGGGTTAGGGTTCAGCCTAGGGCTTGGATTTCTTTAACCAGGAAGCCCTGAGTTCCAGGCTTACTTCATCTGCCAAAGGCATCCCAAAGGGAGTGCAGAAGTGCCACAACATGGCTGCTTTCACGGCTTTTCCCTTAGGAAGAACCCTAATACCCGGCTGATTTACCTTCCTAGGGTTACTGTTAGGCTTAGGCCTAGGACTTTTAAAACCAGGAAGCCCTGGGCTCCAGGCACACTGCAGCTGCGAAAGGCATCCCAAGGGGAGCGCAAAAGTGACGCAACTTGCCTGCCACCACTGATATTTCCATGAGACCATCCCGAACCATAGGCTGATTTTCCTTCCTAGGGTTAAGGTTTGAGTTACGCCTAGGGTAAGGGCTCTATTAACCAGAAAGCCCTGAGTTCCAAGAACACAGCAGCTGCGAAGGACTAGCCAAGAAGAGCGCAAAAGTAGCACAACATGCCTGCCTCCACAGCTTTTTCCTTGGGGACATGCCTAATTCCTGGCTGATTTGCCTTTCTCGTCTTAGGGTTGGGGTTCGGCCTAGGGCTAGGATTTTTAAAATCAGGAAGCCCTGAGTTCCAGGCACACTGCAGCTGTGAAAGGCATCCAAAAGGGAGTGCAAAAGTGCCACAACATGGCTGCTTTCACGGCTTTTTCCTTGGCAAGAAGCCTAACACCAGGCTGATTTACCTTCCCAGGGTTACTGTTAGGCTTAGGCCTAGGGCTAGGATTTTTGAAACTAGGAAGCCCTGGGCTCCAGGCACACTGCAGCTGTTCAAGGCATCCCAAGGGGAGTACAAAAGTGCAACAACATGGCAGCTTTCACAGCTTTTTCCTTGGCACCATCCCTATACCTAGGCTGATTTATCTGCCTAGGGTTAGGGTTAGGGTTCAGCCTAGGGCTTGGATTTCTTTAACCAGGAAGCCCTGAGTTCCAGGCTTACTTCATCTGCCAAAGGCATCCCAAAGGGAGTGCAGAAGTGCCACAACATGGCTGCTTTCACGGCTTTTCCCTTAGGAAGAACCCTAATACCCGGCTGATTTACCTTCCTAGGGTTACTGTTAGGCTTAGGCCTAGGACTTTTAAAACCAGGAAGCCCTGGGCTCCAGGCACACTGCAGCTGCGAAAGGCATCCCAAGGGGAGCCCAAAAGTGATGCAACTTGGCTGCCACCACTGATATTTCCATGAGAGCATCCCGAACCATAGGCTGATTTTCCTTCCTAGGGTTAAAGTTTGAGTTATGCCTAGGGTAAGGGCTCTATTAACCAGAAAGCCCTGAGTTCCAAGAACACAGCAGCTGCGAAGGACTAGCCAAGAAGAGCGCAAAAGTAGCACAACATGCCTGCCTCCACAGCTTTTTCCTTGGGGACATGCCTAATTCCTGGCTGATTTGCCTTTCTCGTCTTAGGGTTGGGGTTCGGCCTAGGGCTAGGATTTTTAAAATCAGGAAGCCCTGAGTTCCAGGCACACTGGAGCTGTGAAAGGCATCCAAAAGGGAGTGCAAAAGTGCCACAACATGGCTGCTTTCACGGCTTTTTCCTTGGCAAGAAGCCTAACACCAGGCTGATTTACCTTCCCAGGGTTACTGTTAGGCTTAGGCCTAGGGCTAGGATTTTTGAAACTAGGAAGCCCTGGGCTCCAGGCACACTGCAGCTGTTCAAGGCATCCCAAGGGGAGTACAAAAGTGCAACAACATGGCAGCTTTCACAGCTTTTTCCTTGGCACCATCCCTATACCTAGGCTGATTTATCTGCCTAGGGTTAGGGTTAGGGTTCAGCCTAGGGCTTGGATTTCTTTAACCAGGAAGCCCTGAGTTCCAGGCTTACTTCATCTGCCAAAGGCATCCCAAAGGGAGTGCAGAAGTGCCACAACATGGCTGCTTTCACGGCTTTTCCCTTAGGAAGAACCCTAATACCCGGCTGATTTACCTTCCTAGGGTTACTGTTAGGCTTAGGCCTAGGACTTTTAAAACCAGGAAGCCCTGGGCTCCAGGCACACTGCAGCTGCGAAAGGCATCCCAAGGGGAGCCCAAAAGTGATGCAACTTGGCTGCCACCACTGATATTTCCATGAGAGCATCCCGAACCATAGGCTGATTTTCCTTCCTAGGGTTAAAGTTTGAGTTATGCCTAGGGTAAGGGCTCTATTAACCAGAAAGCCCTGAGTTCCAAGAACACAGCAGCTGCGAAGGACTAGCCAAGAAGAGCGCAAAAGTAGCACAACATGCCTGCCTCCACAGCTTTTTCCTTGGGGACATGCCTAATTCCTGGCTGATTTGCCTTTCTCGTCTTAGGGTTGGGGTTCGGCCTAGGGCTAGGATTTTTAAAATCAGGAAGCCCTGAGTTCCAGGCACACTGGAGCTGTGAAAGGCATCCAAAAGGGAGTGCAAAAGTGCCACAACATGGCTGCTTTCACGGCTTTTTCCTTGGCAAGAAGCCTAACACCAGGCTGATTTCCCTTCCCAGGGTTACTGTTAGGCTTAGGCCTAGGGCTAGGATTTTTGAAACTAGGAAGCCCTGGGCTCCAGCCACACTGCAGCTGTTCAAGGCATCCCAAGGGGAGTACAAAAGTGCAACAACATGGCAGCTTTCACAGCTTTTTCCTTGGCACCATCCCTATACCTAGGCTGATTTATCTGCCTAGGGTTAGGGTTAGGGTTCAGCCTAGGGCTTGGATTTCTTTAACCAGGAAGCCCTGAGTTCCAGGCTTACTTCATCTGCCAAAGGCATCCCAAAGGGAGTGCAGAAGTGCCACAACATGGCTGCTTTCACGGCTTTTCCCTTAGGAAGAACCCTAATACCCGGCTGATTTACCTTCCTAGGGTTACTGTTAGGCTTAGGCCTAGGACTTTTAAAACCAGGAAGCCCTGGGCTCCAGGCACACTGCAGCTGCGAAAGGCATCCCAAGGGGAGCGCAAAAGTGACGCAACTTGGCTGCCACCACTGATATTTCCATGAGACCATCCCGAACCTTAGGCTGATTTTCCTTCCTAGGGTTAAGGTTTGAGTTATGCCTAGGGTAAGGGCTCTATTAACCAGAAAGCCCTGAGTTCCAAGAACACAGCAGCTGCGAAGGACTAGCCAAGAAGAGCGCAAAAGTAGCACAACATGCCTGCCTCCACAGCTTTTTCCTTGGGGACATGCCTAATTCCTGGCTGATTTGCCTTTCTCGTCTTAGGGTTGGGGTTCGGCCTAGGGCTAGGATTTTTAAAATCAGGAAGCCCTGAGTTCCAGGCACACTGCAGCTGTGAAAGGCATCCAAAAGGGAGTGCAAAAGTGCCACAACATGGCTGCTTTCACGGCTTTTTCCTTGGCAAGAAGCCTAACACCAGGCTGATTTCCCTTCCCAGGGTTACTGTTAGGCTTAGGCCTAGGGCTAGGATTTTTGAAACTAGGAAGCCCTGGGCTCCAGGCACACTGCAGCTGTTCAAGGCATCCCAAGGGGAGTACAAAAGTGCAACAACATGGCAGCTTTCACAGCTTTTTCCTTGGCACCATCCCTATACCTAGGCTGATTTATCTGCCTAGGGTTAGGGTTAGGGTTCAGCCTAGGGCTTGGATTTCTTTAACCAGGAAGCCCTGAGTTCCAGGCTTACTTCATCTGCCAAAGGCATCCCAAAGGGAGTGCAGAAGTGCCACAACATGGCTGCTTTCACGGCTTTTCCCTTAGGAAGAACCCTAATAGCCGGCTGATTTACCTTCCTAGGGTTACTGTTAGGCTTAGGCCTAGGACTTTTAAAACCAGGAAGCCCTGGGCTCCAGGCACACTGCAGCTGTGAAAGGCATCCCAAGGGGAGCGCAAAAGTGACGCAACTTGGCTGCCACCACTGATATTTCCATGAGACCATCCCGAACCATAGGTTGATTTTCCTTCCTAGGGTTAAGGTTTGAGTTATGCCTAGGGTAAGGGCTCTATTAACCAGAAAGCCCTGAGTTCCAAGAACACAGCAGCTGCGAAGGACTAGCCAAGAAGAGCGCAAAAGTAGCACAACATGCCTGCCTCCACAGCTTTTTCCTTGGGGACATGCCTAATTCCTGGCTGATTTGCCTTTCTCGTCTTAGGGTTGGGGTTCGGCCTAGGGCTAGGATTTTTAAAATCAGGAAGCCCTGAGTTCCAGGCACACTGCAGCTGTGAAAGGCATCCAAAAGGGAGTGCAAAAGTGCCACAACATGGCTGCTTTCACGGCTTTTTCCTTGGCAAGAAGCCTAACACCAGGCTGATTTACCTTCCCAGGGTTACTGTTAGGCTTAGGCCTAGGGCTAGGATTTTTGAAACTAGGAAGCCCTTAGCTCCAGGCACACTGCAGCTTTTCAAGGCATCCCAAGGGGAGTACAAAAGTGCAACAACATGGCAGCTTTCACAGCTTTTTCCTTGGCACCATCCCTATACCTAGGCTGATTTATCTGCCTAGGGTTAGGGTTAGGGTTCAGCCTAGGGCTTGGATTTCTTTAACCAGGAAGCCCTGAGTTCCAGGCTTACTTCATCTGCCAAAGGCATCCCAAAGGGAGTGCAGAAGTGCCACAACATGGCTGCTTTCACGGCTTTTCCCTTAGGAAGAACCCTAATACCCGGCTGATTTACCTTCCTAGGGTTACTGTTAGGCTTAGGCCTAGGACTTTTAAAACCAGGAAGCCCTGGGCTCCAGGCACACTGCAGCTGCGAAAGGCATCCCAAGGGGAGCCCAAAAGTGATGCAACTTGGCTGCCACCACTGATATTTCCATGAGAGCATCCCGAACCATAGGCTGATTTTCCTTCCTAGGGTTAAAGTTTGAGTTACGCCTAGGGTAAGGGCTCTATTAACCAGAAAGCCCTGAGTTCCAAGAACACAGCAGCTGCGAAGGACTAGCCAAGAAGAGCGCAAAAGTAGCACAACATGCCTGCCTCCACAGCTTTTTCCTTGGGGACATGCCTAATTCCTGGCTGATTTGCCTTTCTCGTCTTAGGGTTGGGGTTCGGCCTAGGGCTAGGATTTTTAAAATCAGGAAGCCCTGAGTTCCAGGCACACTGGAGCTGTGAAAGGCATCCAAAAGGGAGTGCAAAAGTGCCACAACATGGCTGCTTTCACGGCTTTTTCCTTGGCAAGAAGCCTAACACCAGGCTGATTTACCTTCCCAGGGTTACTGTTAGGCTTAGGCCTAGGGCTAGGATTTTTGAAACTAGGAAGCCCTGGGCTCCAGGCACACTGCAGCTGTTCAAGGCATCCCAAGGGGAGTACAAAAGTGCAACAACATGGCAGCTTTCACAGCTTTTTCCTTGGCACCATCCCTATACCTAGGCTGATTTATCTGCCTAGGGTTAGGGTTAGGGTTCAGCCTAGGGCTTGGATTTCTTTAACCAGGAAGCCCTGAGTTCCAGGCTTACTTCATCTGCCAAAGGCATCCCAAAGGGAGTGCAGAAGTGCCACAACATGGCTGCTTTCACGGCTTTTCCCTTAGGAAGAACCCTAATACCCGGCTGATTTACCTTCCTAGGGTTACTGTTAGGCTTAGGCCTAGGACTTTTAAAACCAGGAAGCCCTGGGCTCCAGGCACACTGCAGCTGCGAAAGGCATCCCAAGGGGAGCCCAAAAGTGATGCAACTTGGCTGCCACCACTGATATTTCCATGAGACCATCCCGAACCATAGGCTGATTTTCCTTCCTAGGGTTAAAGTTTGAGTTACGCCTAGGGTAAGGGCTCTATTAACCAGAAAGCCCTGAGTTCCAAGAACACAGCAGCTGCGAAGGACTAGCCAAGAAGAGCGCAAAAGTAGCACAACATGCCTGCCTCCACAGCTTTTTCCTTGGGGACATGCCTAATTCCTGGCTGATTTGCCTTTCTCGTCTTAGGGTTGGGGTTCGGCCTAGGGCTAGGATTTTTAAAATCAGGAAGCCCTGAGTTCCAGGCACACTGGAGCTGTGAAAGGCATCCAAAAGGGAGTGCAAAAGTGCCACAACATGGCTGCTTTCACGGCTTTTTCCTTGGCAAGAAGCCTAACACCAGGCTGATTTACCTTCCCAGGGTTACTGTTAGGCTTAGGCCTAGGGCTAGGATTTTTGAAACTAGGAAGCCCTGGGCTCCAGCCACACTGCAGCTGTTCAAGGCATCCCAAGGGGAGTACAAAAGTGCAACAACATGGCAGCTTTCACAGCTTTTTCCTTGGCACCATCCCTATACCTAGGCTGATTTATCTGCCTAGGGTTAGGGTTAGCGTTAAGCCTAGGGCTTGGATTTCTTTATCCAGGAAGCCCTGAGTTCCAGGCTTACTTCATCTGCCAAAGGCATCCCAAAGGGAGTGCAGAAGTGCCACAACATGGCTGCTTTCACGGCTTTTCCCTTAGGAAGAACCCTAATACCCGGCTGATTTACCTTCCTAGGGTTACTGTTAGGCTTAGGCCTAGGACTTTTAAAACCAGGAAGCCCTGGGCTCCAGGCACACTGCAGCTGCGAAAGGCATCCCAAGGGGAGCGCAAAAGTGACGCAACTTGGCTGCCACCACTGATATTTCCATGAGACCATCCCGAACCATAGGCTGATTTTCCTTCCTAGGGTTAAGGTTTGAGTTATGCCTAGGGTAAGGGCTCTATTAACCAGAAAGCCCTGAGTTCCAAGAACACAGCAGCTGCGAAGGACTAGCCAAGAAGAGCGCAAAAGTAGCACAACATGCCTGCCTCCACAGCTTTTTCCTTGGGGACATGCCTAATTCCTGGCTGATTTGCCTTTCTCGTCTTAGGGTTGGGGTTCGGCCTAGGGCTAGGATTTTTAAAATCAGGAAGCCCTGAGTTCCAGGCACACTGGAGCTGTGAAAGGCATCCAAAAGGGAGTGCAAAAGTGCCACAACATGGCTGCTTTCACGGCTTTTTCCTTGGCAAGAAGCCTAACACCAGGCTGATTTACCTTCCCAGGGTTACTGTTAGGCTTAGGCCTAGGGCTAGGATTTTTGAAACTAGGAAGCCCTGGGCTCCAGGCACACTGCAGCTGTTCAAGGCATCCCAAGGGGAGTACAAAAGTGCAACAACATGGCAGCTTTCACAGCTTTTTCCTTGGCACCATCCCTATACCTAGGCTGATTTATCTGCCTAGGGTTAGGGTTAGGGTTCAGCCTAGGGCTTGGATTTCTTTAACCAGGAAGCCCTGAGTTCCAGGCTTACTTCATCTGCCAAAGGCATCCCAAAGGGAGTGCAGAAGTGCCACAACATGGCTGCTTTCACGGCTTTTCCCTTAGGAAGAACCCTAATAGCCGGCTGATTTACCTTCCTAGGGTTACTGTTAGGCTTAGGCCTAGGACTTTTAAAACCAGGAAGCCCTGGGCTCCAGGCACACTGCAGCTGCGAAAGGCATCCCAAGGGGAGCGCAAAAGTGACGCAACTTGGCTGCCACCACTGATATTTCCATGAGACCATCCCGAACCATAGGCTGATTTTCCTTCCTAGGCTTAAGGTTTGAGTTACGCCTAGGGTAAGGGCTCTATTAACCAGAAAGCCCTGAGTTCCAAGAACACAGCAGCTGCGAAGGACTAGCCAAGAAGAGCGCAAAAGTAGCACAACATGCCTGCCTCCACAGCTTTTTCCTTGGGGACATGCCTAATTCCTGGCTGATTTGCCTATCTCGTCTTAGGGTTGGGGTTCGGCCTAGGGCTAGGATTTTTAAAATCAGGAAGCCCTGAGTTCCAGGCACACTGGAGCTGTGAAAGGCATCCAAAAGGGAGTGCAAAAGTGCCACAACATGGCTGCTTTCACGGCTTTTTCCTTGGCAAGAAGCCTAACACCAGGCTGATTTACCTTCCCAGGGTTACTGTTAGGCTTAGGCCTAGGGCTAGGATTTTTGAAACTAGGAAGCCCTTAGCTCCAGGCACACTGCAGCTGTTCAAGGCATCCCAAGGGGAGTACAAAAGTGCAACAACATGGCAGCTTTCACAGCTTTTTCCTTGGCACCATCCCTATACCTAGGCTGATTTATCTGCCTAGGGTTAGGGTTAGGCTTCAGCCTAGGGCTTGGATTTCTTTAACCAGGAAGCCCTGAGTTCCAGGCTTACTTCATCTGCCAAAGGCATCCCAAAGGGAGTGCAGAAGTGCCACAACATGGCTGCTTTCACGGCTTTTCCCTTAGGAAGAACCCTAATACCCGGCTTATTTACCTTCCTAGGGTTACTGTTAGGCTTAGGCCTAGGACTTTTAAAACCAGGAAGCCCTGGGCTCCAGGCACACTGCAGCTGCGAAAGGCATCCCAAGGGGAGCGCAAAAGTGACGCAACTTGGCTGCCACCACTGATATTTCCATGAGACCATCCCGAACCATAGGCTGATTTTCCTTCCTAGGGTTAAGGTTTGAGTTACGCCTAGGGTAAGGGTTCTATTAACCAGAAAGCCCTGAGTTCCAAGAACACAGCAGCTGCGAAGGACTAGCCAAGAAGAGCGCAAAAGTAGCACAACATGCCTGCCTCCACAGCTTTTTCCTTGGGGACATGCCTAATTCCTGGCTGATTTGCCTTTCTCGTCTTAGGGTTGGGGTTCGGCCTAGGGCTAGGATTTTTAAAATCAGGAAGCCCTGAGTTCCAGGCACACTGGAGCTGTGAAAGGCATCCAAAAGGGAGTGCAAAAGTGCCACAACATGGCTGCTTTCACGGCTTTTTCCTTGGCAAGAAGCATAACACCAGGCTGATTTACCTTCCCAGGGTTACTGTTAGGCTTAGGCCTAGGGCTAGGATTTTTGAAACTAGGAAGCCCTGGGCTCCAGCCACACTGCAGCTGTTCAAGGCATCCCAAGGGGAGTACAAAAGTGCAACAACATGGCAGCTTTCACAGCTTTTTCCTTGGCACCATCCCTATACCTAGGCTGATTTATCTGCCTAGGGTTAGGGTTAGGGTTCAGCCTAGGGCTTGGATTTCTTTAACCAGGAAGCCCTGAGTTCCAGGCTTACTTCATCTGCCAAAGGCATCCCAAAGGGAGTGCAGAAGTGCCACAACATGGCTGCTTTCACGGCTTTTCCCTTAGGAAGAACCCTAATACCCGGCTGATTTACCTTCCTAGGGTTACTGTTAGGCTTAGGCCTAGGACTTTTAAAACCAGGAAGCCCTGGGCTCCAGGCACACTGCAGCTGCGAAAGGCATCCCAAGGGGAGCCCAAAAGTGATGCAACTTGGCTGCCACCACTGATATTTCCATGAGACCACCCCGAACCATAGGCTGATTTTCCTTCCTAGGGTTAAAGTTTGAGTTACGCCTAGGGTAAGGGCTCTATTAACCAGAAAGCCCTGAGTTCCAAGAACACAGCAGCTGCGAAGGACTAGCCAAGAAGAGCGCAAAAGTAGCACAACATGCCTGCCTCCACAGCTTTTTCCTTGGGGACATGCCTAATTCCTGGCTGATTTGCCTTTCTCGTCTTAGGGTTGGGGTTCGGCCTAGGGCTAGGATTTTTAAAATCAGGAAGCCCTGAGTTCCAGGCACACTGCAGCTGTGAAAGGCATCCAAAAGGGAGTGCAAA
Organism: Ammospiza caudacuta; assembly: GCF_027887145.1. NCBI lineage: Eukaryota > Metazoa > Chordata > Aves > Passeriformes > Passerellidae > Ammospiza > Ammospiza caudacuta. The sequence continues at coordinate 202,804 of NW_026682912.1, forward strand.
AGTGCCACAACATGGCTGCTTTCACGGCTTTTTCCTTGGCAAGAAGCCTAACACCAGGCTGATTTACCTTCCCAGGGTTACTGTTAGGCTTAGGCCTAGGGCTAGGATTTTTGAAACTAGGAAGCCCTGGGCTCCAGGCACACTGCAGCTGTTCAAGGCATCCCAAGGGGAGTACAAAAGTGCAACAACATGGCAGCTTTCACAGCTTTTTCCTTGGCACCATCCCTATACCTAGGCTGATTTATCTGCCTAGGTTTAGGGTTAGCGTTAAGCCTAGGGCTTGGATTTCTTTAACCAGGAAGCCCTGAGTTCCAGGCTTACTTCATCTGCCAAAGGCATCCCAAAGGGAGTGCAGAAGTGCCACAACATGGCTGCTTTCACGGCTTTTCCCTTAGGAAGAACCCTAATACCCGGCTGATTTACCTTCCTAGGGTTACTGTTAGGCTTAGGCCTAGGACTTTTAAAACCAGGAAGCCCTGGGCTCCAGGCACACTGCAGCTGCGAAAGGCATCCCAAGGGGAGCGCAAAAGTGACGCAACTTGCCTGCCACCACTGATATTTCCATGAGACCATCCCGAACCATAGGCTGATTTTCCTTCCTAGGCTTAAGGTTTGAGTTACGCCTAGGGTAAGGGCTCTATTAACCAGAAAGCCCTGAGTTCCAAGAACACAGCAGCTGCGAAGGACTAGCCAAGAAGAGCGCAAAAGTAGCACAACATGCCTGCCTCCACAGCTTTTTCCTTGGGGACATGCCTAATTCCTGGCTGATTTGCCTTTCTCGTCTTAGGGTTGGGGTTCGGCCTAGGGCTAGGATTTTTAAAATCAGGAAGCCCTGAGTTCCAGGCACACTGCAGCTGTGAAAGGCATCCAAAAGGGAGTGCAAAAGTGCCACAACATGGCTGCTTTCACGGCTTTTTCCTTGGCAAGAAGCCTAACACCAGGCTGATTTACCTTCCCAGGGTTACTGTTAGGCTTAGGCCTAGGGCTAGGATTTTTGAAACTAGGAAGCCCTGGGCTCCAGGCACACTGCAGCTGTTCAAGGCATCCCAAGGGGAGTACAAAAGTGCAACAACATGGCAGCTTTCACAGCTTTTTCCTTGGCACCATCCCTATACCTAGGCTGATTTATCTGCCTAGGGTTAGGGTTAGGGTTCAGCCTAGGGCTTGGATTTCTTTAACCAGGAAGCCCTGAGTTCCAGGCTTACTTCATCTGCCAAAGGCATCCCAAAGGGAGTGCAGAAGTGCCACAACATGGCTGCTTTCACGGCTTTTCCCTTAGGAAGAACCCTAATAGCCGGCTGATTTACCTTCCTAGGGTTACTGTTAGGCTTAGGCCTAGGACTTTTAAAACCAGGAAGCCCTGGGCTCCAGGCACACTGCAGCTGCGAAAGGCATCCCAAGGGGAGCGCAAAAGTGACGCAACTTGGCTGCCACCACTGATATTTCCATGAGACCATCCCGAACCATAGGTTGATTTTCCTTCCTAGGGTTAAGGTTTGAGTTATGCCTAGGGTAAGGGCTCTATTAACCAGAAAGCCCTGAGTTCCAAGAACACAGCAGCTGCGAAGGACTAGCCAAGAAGAGCGCAAAAGTAGCACAACATGCCTGCCTCCACAGCTTTTTCCTTGGGGACATGCCTAATTCCTGGCTGATTTGCCTTTCTCGTCTTAGGGTTGGGGTTCGGCCTAGGGCTAGGATTTTTAAAATCAGGAAGCCCTGAGTTCCAGGCACACTGCAGCTGTGAAAGGCATCCAAAAGGGAGTGCAAAAGTGCCACAACATGGCTGCTTTCACGGCTTTTTCCTTGGCAAGAAGCCTAACACCAGGCTGATTTACCTTCCCAGGGTTACTGTTAGGCTTAGGCCTAGGGCTAGGATTTTTGAAACTAGGAAGCCCTTAGCTCCAGGCACACTGCAGCTTTTCAAGGCATCCCAAGGGGAGTACAAAAGTGCAACAACATGGCAGCTTTCACAGCTTTTTCCTTGGCACCATCCCTATACCTAGGCTGATTTATCTGCCTAGGGTTAGGGTTAGGGTTCAGCCTAGGGCTTGGATTTCTTTAACCAGGAAGCCCTGAGTTCCAGGCTTACTTCATCTGCCAAAGGCATCCCAAAGGGAGTGCAGAAGTGCCACAACATGGCTGCTTTCACGGCTTTTCCCTTAGGAAGAACCCTAATACCCGGCTGATTTACCTTCCTAGGGTTACTGTTAGGCTTAGGCCTAGGACTTTTAAAACCAGGAAGCCCTGGGCTCCAGGCACACTGCAGCTGCGAAAGGCATCCCAAGGGGAGCCCAAAAGTGATGCAACTTGGCTGCCACCACTGATATTTCCATGAGAGCATCCCGAACCATAGGCTGATTTTCCTTCCTAGGGTTAAAGTTTGAGTTACGCCTAGGGTAAGGGCTCTATTAACCAGAAAGCCCTGAGTTCCAAGAACACAGCAGCTGCGAAGGACTAGCCAAGAAGAGCGCAAAAGTAGCACAACATGCCTGCCTCCACAGCTTTTTCCTTGGGGACATGCCTAATTCCTGGCTGATTTGCCTTTCTCGTCTTAGGGTTGGGGTTCGGCCTAGGGCTAGGATTTTTAAAATCAGGAAGCCCTGAGTTCCAGGCACACTGGAGCTGTGAAAGGCATCCAAAAGGGAGTGCAAAAGTGCCACAACATGGCTGCTTTCACGGCTTTTTCCTTGGCAAGAAGCCTAACACCAGGCTGATTTACCTTCCCAGGGTTACTGTTAGGCTTAGGCCTAGGGCTAGGATTTTTGAAACTAGGAAGCCCTGGGCTCCAGGCACACTGCAGCTGTTCAAGGCATCCCAAGGGGAGTACAAAAGTGCAACAACATGGCAGCTTTCACAGCTTTTTCCTTGGCACCATCCCTATACCTAGGCTGATTTATCTGCCTAGGGTTAGGGTTAGGGTTCAGCCTAGGGCTTGGATTTCTTTAACCAGGAAGCCCTGAGTTCCAGGCTTACTTCATCTGCCAAAGGCATCCCAAAGGGAGTGCAGAAGTGCCACAACATGGCTGCTTTCACGGCTTTTCCCTTAGGAAGAACCCTAATACCCGGCTGATTTACCTTCCTAGGGTTACTGTTAGGCTTAGGCCTAGGACTTTTAAAACCAGGAAGCCCTGGGCTCCAGGCACACTGCAGCTGCGAAAGGCATCCCAAGGGGAGCCCAAAAGTGATGCAACTTGGCTGCCACCACTGATATTTCCATGAGACCATCCCGAACCATAGGCTGATTTTCCTTCCTAGGGTTAAAGTTTGAGTTACGCCTAGGGTAAGGGCTCTATTAACCAGAAAGCCCTGAGTTCCAAGAACACAGCAGCTGCGAAGGACTAGCCAAGAAGAGCGCAAAAGTAGCACAACATGCCTGCCTCCACAGCTTTTTCCTTGGGGACATGCCTAATTCCTGGCTGATTTGCCTTTCTCGTCTTAGGGTTGGGGTTCGGCCTAGGGCTAGGATTTTTAAAATCAGGAAGCCCTGAGTTCCAGGCACACTGGAGCTGTGAAAGGCATCCAAAAGGGAGTGCAAAAGTGCCACAACATGGCTGCTTTCACGGCTTTTTCCTTGGCAAGAAGCCTAACACCAGGCTGATTTACCTTCCCAGGGTTACTGTTAGGCTTAGGCCTAGGGCTAGGATTTTTGAAACTAGGAAGCCCTGGGCTCCAGCCACACTGCAGCTGTTCAAGGCATCCCAAGGGGAGTACAAAAGTGCAACAACATGGCAGCTTTCACAGCTTTTTCCTTGGCACCATCCCTATACCTAGGCTGATTTATCTGCCTAGGGTTAGGGTTAGCGTTAAGCCTAGGGCTTGGATTTCTTTATCCAGGAAGCCCTGAGTTCCAGGCTTACTTCATCTGCCAAAGGCATCCCAAAGGGAGTGCAGAAGTGCCACAACATGGCTGCTTTCACGGCTTTTCCCTTAGGAAGAACCCTAATAGCCGGCTGATTTACCTTCCTAGGGTTACTGTTAGGCTTAGGCCTAGGACTTTTAAAACCAGGAAGCCCTGGGCTCCAGGCACACTGCAGCTGCGAAAGGCATCCCAAGGGGAGCGCAAAAGTGACGCAACTTGGCTGCCACCACTGATATTTCCATGAGACCATCCCGAACCATAGGCTGATTTTCCTTCCTAGGGTTAAGGTTTGAGTTATGCCTAGGGTAAGGGCTCTATTAACCAGAAAGCCCTGAGTTCCAAGAACACAGCAGCTGCGAAGGACTAGCCAAGAAGAGCGCAAAAGTAGCACAACATGCCTGCCTCCACAGCTTTTTCCTTGGGGACATGCCTAATTCCTGGCTGATTTGCCTTTCTCGTCTTAGGGTTGGGGTTCGGCCTAGGGCTAGGATTTTTAAAATCAGGAAGCCCTGAGTTCCAGGCACACTGGAGCTGTGAAAGGCATCCAAAAGGGAGTGCAAAAGTGCCACAACATGGCTGCTTTCACGGCTTTTTCCTTGGCAAGAAGCCTAACACCAGGCTGATTTACCTTCCCAGGGTTACTGTTAGGCTTAGGCCTAGGGCTAGGATTTTTGAAACTAGGAAGCCCTGGGCTCCAGGCACACTGCAGCTGTTCAAGGCATCCCAAGGGGAGTACAAAAGTGCAACAACATGGCAGCTTTCACAGCTTTTTCCTTGGCACCATCCCTATACCTAGGCTGATTTATCTGCCTAGGGTTAGGGTTAGGGTTCAGCCTAGGGCTTGGATTTCTTTAACCAGGAAGCCCTGAGTTCCAGGCTTACTTCATCTGCCAAAGGCATCCCAAAGGGAGTGCAGAAGTGCCACAACATGGCTGCTTTCACGGCTTTTCCCTTAGGAAGAACCCTAATAGCCGGCTGATTTACCTTCCTAGGGTTACTGTTAGGCTTAGGCCTAGGACTTTTAAAACCAGGAAGCCCTGGGCTCCAGGCACACTGCAGCTGCGAAAGGCATCCCAAGGGGAGCGCAAAAGTGACGCAACTTGGCTGCCACCACTGATATTTCCATGAGACCATCCCGAACCATAGGCTGATTTTCCTTCCTAGGCTTAAGGTTTGAGTTACGCCTAGGGTAAGGGCTCTATTAACCAGAAAGCCCTGAGTTCCAAGAACACAGCAGCTGCGAAGGACTAGCCAAGAAGAGCGCAAAAGTAGCACAACATGCCTGCCTCCACAGCTTTTTCCTTGGGGACATGCCTAATTCCTGGCTGATTTGCCTATCTCGTCTTAGGGTTGGGGTTCGGCCTAGGGCTAGGATTTTTAAAATCAGGAAGCCCTGAGTTCCAGGCACACTGGAGCTGTGAAAGGCATCCAAAAGGGAGTGCAAAAGTGCCACAACATGGCTGCTTTCACGGCTTTTTCCTTGGCAAGAAGCCTAACACCAGGCTGATTTACCTTCCCAGGGTTACTGTTAGGCTTAGGCCTAGGGCTAGGATTTTTGAAACTAGGAAGCCCTTAGCTCCAGGCACACTGCAGCTGTTCAAGGCATCCCAAGGGGAGTACAAAAGTGCAACAACATGGCAGCTTTCACAGCTTTTTCCTTGGCACCATCCCTATACCTAGGCTGATTTATCTGCCTAGGGTTAGGGTTAGGCTTCAGCCTAGGGCTTGGATTTCTTTAACCAGGAAGCCCTGAGTTCCAGGCTTACTTCATCTGCCAAAGGCATCCCAAAGGGAGTGCAGAAGTGCCACAACATGGCTGCTTTCACGGCTTTTCCCTTAGGAAGAACCCTAATACCCGGCTTATTTACCTTCCTAGGGTTACTGTTAGGCTTAGGCCTAGGACTTTTAAAACCAGGAAGCCCTGGGCTCCAGGCACACTGCAGCTGCGAAAGGCATCCCAAGGGGAGCGCAAAAGTGACGCAACTTGGCTGCCACCACTGATATTTCCATGAGACCATCCCGAACCATAGGCTGATTTTCCTTCCTAGGGTTAAGGTTTGAGTTACGCCTAGGGTAAGGGTTCTATTAACCAGAAAGCCCTGAGTTCCAAGAACACAGCAGCTGCGAAGGACTAGCCAAGAAGAGCGCAAAAGTAGCACAACATGCCTGCCTCCACAGCTTTTTCCTTGGGGACATGCCTAATTCCTGGCTGATTTGCCTTTCTCGTCTTAGGGTTGGGGTTCGGCCTAGGGCTAGGATTTTTAAAATCAGGAAGCCCTGAGTTCCAGGCACACTGGAGCTGTGAAAGGCATCCAAAAGGGAGTGCAAAAGTGCCACAACATGGCTGCTTTCACGGCTTTTTCCTTGGCAAGAAGCATAACACCAGGCTGATTTACCTTCCCAGGGTTACTGTTAGGCTTAGGCCTAGGGCTAGGATTTTTGAAACTAGGAAGCCCTGGGCTCCAGCCACACTGCAGCTGTTCAAGGCATCCCAAGGGGAGTACAAAAGTGCAACAACATGGCAGCTTTCACAGCTTTTTCCTTGGCACCATCCCTATACCTAGGCTGATTTATCTGCCTAGGGTTAGGGTTAGGGTTCAGCCTAGGGCTTGGATTTCTTTAACCAGGAAGCCCTGAGTTCCAGGCTTACTTCATCTGCCAAAGGCATCCCAAAGGGAGTGCAGAAGTGCCACAACATGGCTGCTTTCACGGCTTTTCCCTTAGGAAGAACCCTAATACCCGGCTGATTTACCTTCCTAGGGTTACTGTTAGGCTTAGGCCTAGGACTTTTAAAACCAGGAAGCCCTGGGCTCCAGGCACACTGCAGCTGCGAAAGGCATCCCAAGGGGAGCCCAAAAGTGATGCAACTTGGCTGCCACCACTGATATTTCCATGAGACCACCCCGAACCATAGGCTGATTTTCCTTCCTAGGGTTAAAGTTTGAGTTACGCCTAGGGTAAGGGCTCTATTAACCAGAAAGCCCTGAGTTCCAAGAACACAGCAGCTGCGAAGGACTAGCCAAGAAGAGCGCAAAAGTAGCACAACATGCCTGCCTCCACAGCTTTTTCCTTGGGGACATGCCTAATTCCTGGCTGATTTGCCTTTCTCGTCTTAGGGTTGGGGTTCGGCCTAGGGCTAGGATTTTTAAAATCAGGAAGCCCTGAGTTCCAGGCACACTGCAGCTGTGAAAGGCATCCAAAAGGGAGTGCAAAAGTGCCACAACATGGCTGCTTTCACGGCTTTTTCCTTGGCAAGAAGCCTAACACCAGGCTGATTTACCTTCCCAGGGTTACTGTTAGGCTTAGGCCTAGGGCTAGGATTTTTGAAACTAGGAAGCCCTGGGCTCCAGCCACACTGCAGCTGTTCAAGGCATCCCAAGGGGAGTACAAAAGTGCAACAACATGGCAGCTTTCACAGCTTTTTCCTTGGCACCATCCCTATACCTAGGCTGATTTATCTGCCTAGGTTTAGGGTTAGCGTTAAGCCTAGGGCTTGGATTTCTTTAACCAGGAAGCCCTGAGTTCCAGGCTTACTTCATCTGCCAAAGGCATCCCAAAGGGAGTGCAGAAGTGCCACAACATGGCTGCTTTCACGGCTTTTCCCTTAGGAAGAACCCTAATAGCCGGCTGATTTACCTTCCTAGGGTTACTGTTAGGCTTAGGCCTAGGACTTTTAAAACCAGGAAGCCCTGGGCTCCAGGCACACTGCAGCTGCGAAAGGCATCCCAAGGGGAGCGCAAAAGTGACGCAACTTGCCTGCCACCACTGATATTTCCATGAGACCATCCCGAACCATAGGCTGATTTTCCTTCCGAGGCTTAAGGTTTGAGTTACGCCTAGGGTAAGGGCTCTATTAACCAGAAAGCCCTGAGTTCCAAGAACACAGCAGCTGCGAAGGACTAGCCAAGAAGAGCGCAAAAGTAGCACAACATGCCTGCCTCCACAGCTTTTTCCTTGGGGACATGCCTAATTCCTGGCTGATTTGCCTTTCTCGTCTTAGGGTTGGGGTTCGGCCTAGGGCTAGGATTTTTAAAATCAGGAAGCCCTGAGTTCCAGGCACACTGCAGCTGTGAAAGGCATCCAAAAGGGAGTGCAAAAGTGCCACAACATGGCTGCTTTCACGGCTTTTTCCTTGGCAAGAAGCCTAACACCAGGCTGATTTACCTTCCCAGGGTTACTGTTAGGCTTAGGCCTAGGGCTAGGATTTTTGAAACTAGGAAGCCCTGGGCTCCAGGCACACTGCAGCTGTTCAAGGCATCCCAAGGGGAGTACAAAAGTGCAACAACATGGCAGCTTTCACAGCTTTTTCCTTGGCACCATCCCTATACCTAGGCTGATTTATCTGCCTAGGGTTAGGGTTAGGGTTCAGCCTAGGGCTTGGATTTCTTTAACCAGGAAGCCCTGAGTTCCAGGCTTACTTCATCTGCCAAAGGCATCCCAAAGGGAGTGCAGAAGTGCCACAACATGGCTGCTTTCACGGCTTTTCCCTTAGGAAGAACCCTAATAGCCGGCTGATTTACCTTCCTAGGGTTACTGTTAGGCTTAGGCCTAGGACTTTTAAAACCAGGAAGCCCTGGGCTCCAGGCACACTGCAGCTGCGAAAGGCATCCCAAGGGGAGCGCAAAAGTGACGCAACTTGGCTGCCACCACTGATATTTCCATGAGACCATCCCGAACCATAGGCTGATTTTCCTTCCTAGGGTTAAGGTTTGAGTTACGCCTAGGGTAAGGGCTCTATTAACCAGAAAGCCCTGAGTTCCAAGAACACAGCAGCTGCGAAGGACTAGCCAAGAAGAGCGCAAAAGTAGCACAACATGCCTGCCTCCACAGCTTTTTCCTTGGGGACATGCCTAATTCCTGGCTGATTTGCCTTTCTCGTCTTAGGGTTGGGGTTCGGCCTAGGGCTAGGATTTTTAAAATCAGGAAGCCCTGAGTTCCAGGCACACTGGAGCTGTGAAAGGCATCCAAAAGGGAGTGCAAAAGTGCCACAACATGGCTGCTTTCACGGCTTTTTCCTTGGCAAGAAGCCTAACACCAGGCTGATTTACCTTCCCAGGGTTACTGTTAGGCTTAGGCCTAGGGCTAGGATTTTTGAAACTAGGAAGCCCTTAGCTCCAGGCACACTGCAGCTGTTCAAGGCATCCCAAGGGGAGTACAAAAGTGCAACAACATGGCAGCTTTCACAGCTTTTTCCTTGGCACCATCCCTATACCTAGGCTGATTTATCTGCCTAGGGTTAGGGTTAGGGTTCAGCCTAGGGCTTGGATTTCTTTAACCAGGAAGCCCTGAGTTCCAGGCTTACTTCATCTGCCAAAGGCATCCCAAAGGGAGTGCAGAAGTGCCACAACATGGCTGCTTTCACGGCTTTTCCCTTAGGAAGAACCCTAATACCCGGCTGATTTACCTTCCTAGGGTTACTGTTAGGCTTAGGCCTAGGACTTTTAAAACCAGGAAGCCCTGGGCTCCAGGCACACTGCAGCTGCGAAAGGCATCCCAAGGGGAGCGCAAAAGTGACGCAACTTGGCTGCCACCACTGATATTTCCATGAGACCATCCCGAACCATAGGCTGATTTTCCTTCCTAGGGTTAAGGTTTGAGTTACGCCTAGGGTAAGGGTTCTATTAACCAGAAAGCCCTGAGTTCCAAGAACACAGCAGCTGCGAAGGACTAGCCAAGAAGAGCGCAAAAGTAGCACAACATGCCTGCCTCCACAGCTTTTTCCTTGGGGACATGCCTAATTCCTGGCTGATTTGCCTTTCTCGTCTTAGGGTTGGGGTTCGGCCTAGGGCTAGGATTTTTAAAAGCAGGAAGCCCTGAGTTCCAGGCACACTGGAGCTGTGAAAGGCATCCAAAAGGGAGTGCAAAAGTGCCACAACATGGCTGCTTTCACGGCTTTTTCCTTGGCAAGAAGCCTAACACCAGGCTGATTTCCCTTCCCAGGGTTACTGTTAGGCTTAGGCCTAGGGCTAGGATTTTTGAAACTAGGAAGCCCTGGGCTCCAGGCACACTGCAGCTGTTCAAGGCATCCCAAGGGGAGTACAAAAGTGCAACAACATGGCAGCTTTCACAGCTTTTTCCTTGGCACCATCCCTATACCTAGGCTGATTTATCTGCCTAGGGTTAGGGTTAGGCTTCAGCCTAGGGCTTGGATTTCTTTAACCAGGAAGCCCTGAGTTCCAGGCTTACTTCATCTGCCAAAGGCATCCCAAAGGGAGTGCAGAAGTGCCACAACATGGCTGCTTTCACGGCTTTTCCCTTAGGAAGAACCCTAATACCCGGCTGATTTACCTTCCTAGGGTTACTGTTAGGCTTAGGCCTAGGACTTTTAAAACCAGGAAGCCCTGGGCTCCAGGCACACTGCAGCTGCGAAAGGCATCCCAAGGGGAGCGCAAAAGTGACGCAACTTGGCTGCCACCACTGATATTTCCATGAGACCATCCCGAACCATAGGTTGATTTTCCTTCCTAGGGTTAAAGTTTGAGTTATGCCTAGGGTAAGGGCTCTATTAACCAGAAAGCCCTGAGTTCCAAGAACACAGCAGCTGCGAAGGACTAGCCAAGAAGAGCGCAAAAGTAGCACAACATGCCTGCCTCCACAGCTTTTTCCTTGGGGACATGCCTAATTCCTGGCTGATTTGCCTTTCTCGTCTTAGGGTTGGGGTTCGGCCTAGGGCTAGGATTTTTAAAATCAGGAAGCCCTGAGTTCCAGGCACACTGGAGCTGTGAAAGGCATCCAAAAGGGAGTGCAAAAGTGCCACAACATGGCTGCTTTCACGGCTTTTTCCTTGGCAAGAAGCCTAACACCAGGCTGATTTACCTTCCCAGGGTTACTGTTAGGCTTAGGCCTAGGGCTAGGATTTTTGAAACTAGGAAGCCCTTAGCTCCAAGCACACTGCAGCTGTTCAAGGCATCCCAAGGGGAGTACAAAAGTGCAACAACATGGCAGCTTTCACAGCTTTTTCCTTGGCACCATCCCTATACCTAGGCTGATTTATCTGCCTAGGGTTAGGGTTAGGCTTCAGCCTAGGGCTTGGATTTCTTTAACCAGGAAGCCCTGAGTTCCAGGCTTACTTCATCTGCCAAAGGCATCCCAAAGGGAGTGCAGAAGTGCCACAACATGGCTGCTTTCACGGCTTTTCCCTTAGGAAGAACCCTAATACCCGGCTGATTTACCTTCCTAGGGTTACTGTTAGGCTTAGGCCTAGGACTTTTAAAACCAGGAAGCCCTGGGCTCCAGGCACACTGCAGCTGCGAAAGGCATCCCAAGGGGAGCGCAAAAGTGACGCAACTTGGCTGCCACCACTGATATTTCCATGAGACCATCCCGAACCATAGGCTGATTTTCCTTCCTAGGGTTAAGGTTTGAGTTACGCCTAGGGTAAGGGTTCTATTAACCAGAAAGCCCTGAGTTCCAAGAACACAGCAGCTGCGAAGGACTAGCCAAGAAGAGCGCAAAAGTAGCACAACATGCCTGCCTCCACAGCTTTTTCCTTGGGGACATGCCTAATTCCTGGCTGATTTGCCTTTCTCGTCTTAGGGTTGGGGTTCGGCCTAGGGCTAGGATTTTTAAAATCAGGAAGCCCTGAGTTCCAGGCACACTGGAGCTGTGAAAGGCATCCAAAAGGGAGTGCAAAAGTGCCACAACATGGCTGCTTTCACGGCTTTTTCCTTGGCAAGAAGCCTAACACCAGGCTGATTTACCTTCCCAGGGTTACTGTTAGGCTTAGGCCTAGGGCTAGGATTTTTGAAACTAGGAAGCCCTGGGCTCCAGGCACACTGCAGCTGTTCAAGGCATCCCAAGGGGAGTACAAAAGTGCAACAACATGGCAGCTTTCACAGCTTTTTCCTTGGCACCATCCCTATACCTAGGCTGATTTATCTGCCTAGGGTTAGGGTTAGGGTTCAGCCTAGGGCTTGGATTTCTTTAACCAGGAAGCCCTGAGTTCCAGGCTTACTTCATCTGCCAAAGGCATCCCAAAGGGAGTGCAGAAGTGCCACAACATGGCTGCTTTCACGGCTTTTCCCTTAGGAAGAACCCTAATACCCGGCTGATTTACCTTCCTAGGGTTACTGTTAGGCTTAGGCCTAGGACTTTTAAAACCAGGAAGCCCTGGGCTCCAGGCACACTGCAGCTGCGAAAGGCATCCCAAGGGGAGCCCAAAAGTGATGCAACTTGGCTGCCACCACTGATATTTCCATGAGACCATCCCGAACCATAGGCTGATTTTCCTTCCTAGGGTTAAAGTTTGAGTTACGCCTAGGGTAAGGGCTCTATTAACCAGAAAGCCCTGAGTTCCAAGAACACAGCAGCTGCGAAGGACTAGCCAAGAAGAGCGCAAAAGTAGCACAACATGCCTGCCTCCACAGCTTTTTCCTTGGGGACATGCCTAATTCCTGGCTGATTTGCCTTTCTCGTCTTAGGGTTGGGGTTCGGCCTAGGGCTAGGATTTTTAAAATCAGGAAGCCCTGAGTTCCAGGCACACTGGAGCTGTGAAAGGCATCCAAAAGGGAGTGCAAAAGTGCCACAACATGGCTGCTTTCACGGCTTTTTCCTTGGCAAGAAGCCTAACACCAGGCTGATTTACCTTCCCAGGGTTACTGTTAGGCTTAGGCCTAGGGCTAGGATTTTTGAAACTAGGAAGCCCTGGGCTCCAGGCACACTGCAGCTGTTCAAGGCATCCCAAGGGGAGTACAAAAGTGCAACAACATGGCAGCTTTCACAGCTTTTTCCTTGGCACCATCCCTATACCTAGGCTGATTTATCTGCCTAGGGTTAGGGTTAGCGTTCAGCCTAGGGCTTGGATTTCTTTAACCAGGAAGCCCTGAGTTCCAGGCTTACTTCATCTGCCAAAGGCATCCCAAAGGGAGTGCAGAAGTGCCACAACATGGCTGCTTTCACGGCTTTTCCCTTAGGAAGAACCCTAATACCCGGCTGATTTACCTTCCTAGGGTTACTGTTAGGCTTAGGCCTAGGACTTTTAAAACCAGGAAGCCCTGGGCTCCAGGCACACTGCAGCTGCGAAAGGCATCCCAAGGGGAGCGCAAAAGTGACGCAACTTGGCTGCCACCACTGATATTTCCATGAGACCATCCCGAACCATAGGCTGATTTTCCTTCCTAGGCTTAAGGTTTGAGTTACGCCTAGGGTAAGGGCTCTATTAACCAGAAAGCCCTGAGTTCCAAGAACACAGCAGCTGCGAAGGACTAGCCAAGAAGAGCGCAAAAGTAGCACAACATGCCTGCCTCCACAGCTTTTTCCTTGGGGACATGCCTAATTCCTGGCTGATTTGCCTTTCTCGTCTTAGGGTTGGGGTTCGGCCTAGGGCTAGGATTTTTAAAATCAGGAAGCCCTGAGTTCCAGGCACACTGGAGCTGTGAAAGGCATCCAAAAGGGAGTGCAAAAGTGCCACAACATGGCTGCTTTCACGGCTTTTTCCTTGGCAAGAAGCCTAACACCAGGCTGATTTACCTTCCCAGGGTTACTGTTAGGCTTAGGCCTAGGGCTAGGATTTTTGAAACTAGGAAGCCCTGGGCTCCAGGCACACTGCAGCTGTTCAAGGCATCCCAAGGGGAGTACAAAAGTGCAACAACATGGCAGCTTTCACAGCTTTTTCCTTGGCACCATCCCTATACCTAGGCTGATTTATCTGCCTAGGGTTAGGGTTAGGGTTCAGCCTAGGGCTTGGATTTCTTTAACCAGGAAGCCCTGAGTTCCAGGCTTACTTCATCTGCCAAAGGCATCCCAAAGGGAGTGCAGAAGTGCCACAACATGGCTGCTTTCACGGCTTTTCCCTTAGGAAGAACCCTAATAGCCGGCTGATTTACCTTCCTAGGGTTACTGTTAGGCTTAGGCCTAGGACTTTTAAAACCAGGAAGCCCTGGGCTCCAGGCACACTGCAGCTGCGAAAGGCATCCCAAGGGGAGCGCAAAAGTGACGCAACTTGGCTGCCACCACTGATATTTCCATGAGACCATCCCGAACCTTAGGCTGATTTTCCTTCCTAGGGTTAAGGTTTGAGTTATGCCTAGGGTAAGGGCTCTATTAACCAGAAAGCCCTGAGTTCCAAGAACACAGCAGCTGCGAAGGACTAGCCAAGAAGAGCGCAAAAGTACCACAACATGCCTGCCTCCACAGCTTTTTCCTTGGGGACATGCCTAATTCCTGGCTGATTTGCCTTTCTCGTCTTAGGGTTGGGGTTCGGCCTAGGGCTAGGATTTTTAAAATCAGGAAGCCCTGAGTTCCAGGCACACTGCAGCTGTGAAAGGCATCCAAAAGGGAGTGCAAAAGTGCCACAACATGGCTGCTTTCACGGCTTTTTCCTTGGCAAGACGCCTAACACCAGGCTGATTTACCTTCCCAGGGTTACTGTTAGGCTTAGGCCTAGGGCTAGGATTTTTAAAACTAGGAAGCCCTTAGCTCCAGGCACACTGCAGCTGTTCAAGGCATCCCAAGGGGAGTACAAAAGTGCAACAACATGGCAGCTTTCACAGCTTTTTCCTTGGCACCATCCCTATACCTAGGCTGATTTATCTGCCTAGGGTTAGGGTTAGGCTTCAGCCTAGGGCTTGGATTTCTTTAACCAGGAAGCCCTGAGTTCCAGGCTTACTTCATCTGCCAAAGGCATCCCAAAGGGAGTGCAGAAGTGCCACAACATGGCTGCTTTCACGGCTTTTCCCTTAGGAAGAACCCTAATACCCGGCTGATTTACCTTCCTAGGGTTACTGTTAGGCTTAGGCCTAGGACTTTTAAAACCAGGAAGCCCTGGGCTCCAGGCACACTGCAGCTGCGAAAGGCATCCCAAGGGGAGCGCAAAAGTGACGCAACTTGGCTGCCACCACTGATATTTCCATGAGAGCATCCCGAACCATAGGCTGATTTTCCTTCCTAGGGTTAAGGTTTGAGTTACGCCTAGGGTAAGGGCTCTATTAACCAGAAAGCCCTGAGTTCCAAGAACACAGCAGCTGCGAAGGACTAGCCAAGAAGAGCGCAAAAGTAGCACAACATGCCTGCCTCCACAGCTTTTTCCTTGGGGACATGCCTAATTCCTGGCTGATTCGCCTATCTCGTCTTAGGGTTGGGGTTTGGCCTAGGGCTAGGATTTTTAAAATCAGGAAGCCCTGAGTTCCAGGCACACTGGAGCTGTGAAAGGCATCCAAAAGGGAGTGCAAAAGTGCCACAACATGGCTGCTTTCACGGCTTTTTCCTTGGCAAGAAGCCTAACACCAGGCTGATTTACCTTCCCAGGGTTACTGTTAGGCTTAGGCCTAGGGCTAGGATTTTTGAAACTAGGAAGCCCTGGGCTCCAGCCACACTGCAGCTGTTCAAGGCATCCCAAGGGGAGTACAAAAGTGCAACAACATGGCAGCTTTCACAGCTTTTTCCTTGGCACCATCCCTATACCTAGGCTGATTTATCTGCCTAGGGTTAGGGTTCAGCCTAGGGCTTGGATTTCTTTAACCAGGAAGCCCTGAGTTCCAGGCTTACTTCATCTGCCAAAGGCATCCCAAAGGGAGTGCAGAAGTGCCACAACATGGCTGCTTTCACGGCTTTTCCCTTAGGAAGAACCCTAATACCCGGCTGATTTACCTTCCTAGGGTTACTGTTAGGCTTAGGCCTAGGACTTTTAAAACCAGGAAGCCCTGGGCTCCAGGCACACTGCAGCTGCGAAAGGCATCCCAAGGGGAGCGCAAAAGTGACGCAACTTGGCTGCCACCACTGATATTTCCATGAGACCATCCCGAACCATAGGCTGATTTTCCTTCCCAGGGTTAAAGTTTGAGTTACGCCTAGGGTAAGGGCTCTATTAACCAGAAAGCCCTGAGTTCCAAGAACACAGCAGCTGCGAAGGACTAGCCAAGAAGAGCGCAAAAGTAGCACAACATGCCTGCCTCCACAGCTTTTTCCTTGGGGACATGCCTAATTCCTGGCTGATTTGCCTTTCTCGTCTTAGGGTTGGGGTTCGGCCTAGGGCTAGGATTTTTAAAATCAGGAAGCCCTGAGTTCCAGGCACACTGCAGCTGTGAAAGGCATCCAAAAGGGAGTGCAAAAGTGCCACAACATGGCTGCTTTCACGGCTTTTTCCTTGGCAAGAAGCCTAACACCAGGCTGATTTACCTTCCCAGGGTTACTGTTAGGCTTAGGCCTAGGGCTAGGATTTTTGAAACTAGGAAGCCCTGGGCTCCAGGCACACTGCAGCTGTTCAAGGCATCCCAAGGGGAGTACAAAAGTGCAACAACATGGCAGCTTTCACAGCTTTTTCCTTGGCACCATCCCTATACCTAGGCTGATTTATCTGCCTAGGGTTAGGGTTAGGGTTCAGCCTAGGGCTTGGATTTCTTTAACCAGGAAGCCCTGAGTTCCAGGCTTACTTCATCTGCCAAAGGCATCCCAAAGGGAGTGCAGAAGTGCCACAACATGGCTGCTTTCACGGCTTTTCCCTTAGGAAGAACCCTAATACCCGGCTGATTTACCTTCCTAGGGTTACTGTTAGGCTTAGGCCTAGGACTTTTAAAACCAGGAAGCCCTGGGCTCCAGGCACACTGCAGCTGCGAAAGGCATCCCAAGGGGAGCCCAAAAGTGATGCAACTTGGCTGCCACCACTGATATTTCCATGAGAGCATCCCGAACCATAGGCTGATTTTCCTTCCTAGGGTTAAAGTTTGAGTTATGCCTAGGGTAAGGGCTCTATTAACCAGAAAGCCCTGAGTTCCAAGAACACAGCAGCTGCGAAGGACTAGCCAAGAAGAGCGCAAAAGTAGCACAACATGCCTGCCTCCACAGCTTTTTCCTTGGGGACATGCCTAATTCCTGGCTGATTTGCCTTTCTCGTCTTAGGGTTGGGGTTCGGCCTAGGGCTAGGATTTTTAAAATCAGGAAGCCCTGAGTTCCAGGCACACTGGAGCTGTGAAAGGCATCCAAAAGGGAGTGCAAAAGTGCCACAACATGGCTGCTTTCACGGCTTTTTCCTTGGCAAGAAGCCTAACACCAGGCTGATTTACCTTCCCAGGGTTACAGTTAGGCTTAGGCCTAGGGCTAGGATTTTTAAAACTAGGAAGCCCTGGGCTCCAGCCACACTGCAGCTGTTCAAGGCATCCCAAGGGGAGTACAAAAGTGCAACAACATGGCAGCTTTCACAGCTTTTTCCTTGGCACCATCCCTATACCTAGGCTGATTTATCTGCCTAGGGTTAGGGTTAGCGTTAAGCCTAGGGCTTGGATTTCTTTAACCAGGAAGCCCTGAGTTCCAGGCTTACTTCATCTGCCAAAGGCATCCCAAAGGGAGTGCAGAAGTGCCACAACATGGCTGCTTTCACGGCTTTTCCCTTAGGAAGAACCCTAATACCCGGCTGATTTACCTTCCTAGGGTTACTGTTAGGCTTAGGCCTAGGACTTTTAAAACCAGGAAGCCCTGGGCTCCAGGCACACTGCAGCTGCGAAAGGCATCCCAAGGGGAGCGCAAAAGTGACGCAACTTGGCTGCCACCACTGATATTTCCATGAGACCATCCCGAACCTTAGGCTGATTTTCCTTCCTAGGGTTAAGGTTTGAGTTATGCCTAGGGTGAGGGCTCTATTAACCAGAAAGCCCTGAGTTCCAAGAACACAGCAGCTGCGAAGGACTAGCCAAGAAGAGCGCAAAAGTAGCACAACATGCCTGCCTCCACAGCTTTTTCCTTGGGGACATGCCTAATTCCTGGCTGATTTGCCTTTCTCGTCTTAGGGTTGGGGTTCGGCCTAGGGCTAGGATTTTTAAAATCAGGAAGCCCTGAGTTCCAGGCACACTGCAGCTGTGAAAGGCATCCAAAAGGGAGTGCAAAAGTGCCACAACATGGCTGCTTTCACGGCTTTTTCCTTGGCAAGAAGCCTAACACCAGGCTGATTTACCTTCCCAGGGTTACTGTTAGGCTTAGGCCTAGGGCTAGGATTTTTGAAACTAGGAAGCCCTGGGCTCCAGCCACACTGCAGCTGTTCAAGGCATCCCAAGGGGAGTACAAAAGTGCAACAACATGGCAGCTTTCACAGCTTTTTCCTTGGCACCATCCCTATACCTAGGCTGATTTATCTGCCTAGGGTTAGGGTTAGGGTTCAGCCTAGGGCTTGGATTTCTTTAACCAGGAAGCCCTGAGTTCCAGGCTTACTTCATCTGCCAAAGGCATCCCAAAGGGAGTGCAGAAGTGCCACAACATGGCTGCTTTCACGGCTTTTCCCTTAGGAAGAACCCTAATACCCGGCTGATTTACCTTCCTAGGGTTACTGTTAGGCTTAGGCCTAGGACTTTTAAAACCAGGAAGCCCTGGGCTCCAGGCACACTGCAGCTGCGAAAGGCATCCCAAGGGGAGCGCAAAAGTGACGCAACTTGGCTGCCACCACTGATATTTCCATGAGAGCATCCCGAACCATAGGCTGATTTTCCTTCCTAGGGTTAAGGTTTGAGTTACGCCTAGGGTAAGGGCTCTATTAACCAGAAAGCCCTGAGTTCCAAGAACACAGCAGCTGCGAAGGACTAGCCAAGAAGAGCGCAAAAGTACCACAACATGCCTGCCTCCACAGCTTTTTCCTTGGGGACATGCCTAATTCCTGGCTGATTTGCCTATCTCGTCTTAGGGTTGGGGTTTGGCCTAGGGCTAGGATTTTTAAAATCAGGAAGCCCTGAGTTCCAGGCACACTGGAGCTGTGAAAGGCATCCAAAAGGGAGTGCAAAAGTGCCACAACATGGCTGCTTTCACGGCTTTTTCCTTGGCAAGAAGCCTAACACCAGGCTGATTTCCCTTCCCAGGGTTACTGTTAGGCTTAGGCCTAGGGCTAGGATTTTTGAAACTAGGAAGCCCTGGGCTCCAGGCACACTGCAGCTGTTCAAGGCATCCCAAGGGGAGTACAAAAGTGCAACAACATGGCAGCTTTCACAGCTTTTTCCTTGGCACCATCCCTATACCTAGGCTGATTTATCTGCCTAGGGTTAGGGTTAGGGTTCAGCCTAGGGCTTGGATTTCTTTAACCAGGAAGCCCTGAGTTCCAGGCTTACTTCATCTGCCAAAGGCATCCCAAAGGGAGTGCAGAAGTGCCACAACATGGCTGCTTTCACGGCTTTTCCCTTAGGAAGAACCCTAATACCCGGCTGATTTACCTTCCTAGGGTTACTGTTAGGCTTAGGCCTAGGACTTTTAAAACCAGGAAGCCCTGGGCTCCAGGCACACTGCAGCTGCGAAAGGCATCCCAAGGGGAGCCCAAAAGTGATGCAACTTGGCTGCCACCACTGATATTTCCATGAGACCATCCCGAACCATAGGCTGATTTTCCTTCCTAGGGTTAAAGTTTGAGTTATGCCTAGGGTAAGGGCTCTATTAACCAGAAAGCCCTGAGTTCCAAGAACACAGCAGCTGCGAAGGACTAGCCAAGAAGAGCGCAAAAGTAGCACAACATGCCTGCCTCCACAGCTTTTTCCTTGGGGACATGCCTAATTCCTGGCTGATTTGCCTTTCTCGTCTTAGGGTTGGGGTTCGGCCTAGGGCTAGGATTTTTAAAATCAGGAAGCCCTGAGTTCCAGGCACACTGGAGCTGTGAAAGGCATCCAAAAGGGAGTGCAAAAGTGCCACAACATGGCTGCTTTCACGGCTTTTTCCTTGGCAAGAAGCCTAACACCAGGCTGATTTCCCTTCCCAGGGTTACTGTTAGGCTTAGGCCTAGGGCTAGGATTTTTAAAACTAGGAAGCCCTGGGCTCCAGCCACACTGCAGCTGTTCAAGGCATCCCAAGGGGAGTACAAAAGTGCAACAACATGGCAGCTTTCACAGCTTTTTCCTTGGCACCATCCCTATACCTAGGCTGATTTATCTGCCTAGGGTTAGGGTTAGCGTTAAGCCTAGGGCTTGGATTTCTTTAACCAGGAAGCCCTGAGTTCCAGGCTTACTTCATCTGCCAAAGGCATCCCAAAGGGAGTGCAGAAGTGCCACAACATGGCTGCTTTCACGGCTTTTCCCTTAGGAAGAACCCTAATACCCGGCTGATTTACCTTCCTAGGGTTACTGTTAGGCTTAGGCCTAGGACTTTTAAAACCAGGAAGCCCTGGGCTCCAGGCACACTGCAGCTGCGAAAGGCATCCCAAGGGGAGCGCAAAAGTGACGCAACTTGGCTGCCACCACTGATATTTCCATGAGACCATCCCGAACCATAGGTTGATTTTCCTTCCTAGGGTTAAGGTTTGAGTTATGCCTAGGGTAAGGGCTCTATTAACCAGAAAGCCCTGAGTTCCAAGAACACAGCAGCTGCGAAGGACTAGCCAAGAAGAGCGCAAAAGTAGCACAACATGCCTGCCTCCACAGCTTTTTCCTTGGGGACATGCCTAATTCCTGGCTGATTTGCCTTTCTCGTCTTAGGGTTGGGGTTCGGCCTAGGGCTAGGATTTTTAAAATCAGGAAGCCCTGAGTTCCAGGCACACTGCAGCTGTGAAAGGCATCCAAAAGGGAGTGCAAAAGTGCCACAACATGGCTGCTTTCACGGCTTTTTCCTTGGCAAGAAGCCTAACACCAGGCTGATTTACCTTCCCAGGGTTACTGTTAGGCTTAGGCCTAGGGCTAGGATTTTTGAAACTAGGAAGCCCTGGGCTCCAGGCACACTGCAGCTGTTCAAGGCATCCCAAGGGGAGTACAAAAGTGCAACAACATGGCAGCTTTCACAGCTTTTTCCTTGGCACCATCCCTATACCTAGGCTGATTTATCTGCCTAGGGTTAGGGTTAGGGTTCAGCCTAGGGCTTGGATTTCTTTAACCAGGAAGCCCTGAGTTCCAGGCTTACTTCATCTGCCAAAGGCATCCCAAAGGGAGTGCAGAAGTGCCACAACATGGCTGCTTTCACGGCTTTTCCCTTAGGAAGAACCCTAATACCCGGCTGATTTACCTTCCTAGGGTTACTGTTAGGCTTAGGCCTAGGACTTTTAAAACCAGGAAGCCCTGGGCTCCAGGCACACTGCAGCTGCGAAAGGCATCCCAAGGGGAGCGCAAAAGTGACGCAACTTGGCTGCCACCACTGATATTTCCATGAGACCATCCCGAACCTTAGGCTGATTTTCCTTCCTAGGGTTAAGGTTTGAGTTATGCCTAGGGTAAGGGCTCTATTAACCAGAAAGCCCTGAGTTCCAAGAACACAGCAGCTGCGAAGGACTAGCCAAGAAGAGCGCAAAAGTAGCACAACATGCCTGCCTCCACAGCTTTTTCCTTGGGGACATGCCTAATTCCTGGCTGATTTGCCTTTCTCGTCTTAGGGTTGGGGTTCGGCCTAGGGCTAGGATTTTTAAAATCAGGAAGCCCTGAGTTCCAGGCACACTGCAGCTGTGAAAGGCATCCAAAAGGGAGTGCAAAAGTGCCACAACATGGCTGCTTTCACAGCTTTTTCCTTGGCAAGAAGCCTAACACCAGGCTGATTTACCTTCCCAGGGTTACTGTTAGGCTTAGGCCTAGGGCTAGGATTTTTGAAACTAGGAAGCCCTGGGCTCCAGCCACACTGCAGCTGTTCAAGGCATCCCAAGGGGAGTACAAAAGTGCAACAACATGGCAGCTTTCACAGCTTTTTCCTTGGCACCATCCCTATACCTAGGCTGATTTATCTGCCTAGGGTTAGGGTTAGGGTTCAGCCTAGGGCTTGGATTTCTTTAACCAGGAAGCCCTGAGTTCCAGGCTTACTTCATCTGCCAAAGGCATCCCAAAGGGAGTGCAGAAGTGCCACAACATGGCTGCTTTCACGGCTTTTCCCTTAGGAAGAACCCTAATACCCGGCTGATTTACCTTCCTAGGGTTACTGTTAGGCTTAGGCCTAGGACTTTTAAAACCAGGAAGCCCTGGGCTCCAGGCACACTGCAGCTGCGAAAGGCATCCCAAGGGGAGCGCAAAAGTGACGCAACTTGGCTGCCACCACTGATATTTCCATGAGACCATCCCGAACCATAGGCTGATTTTCCTTCCTAGGGTTAAGGTTTGAGTTACGCCTAGGGTAAGGGTTCTATTAACCAGAAAGCCCTGAGTTCCAAGAACACAGCAGCTGCGAAGGACTAGCCAAGAAGAGCGCAAAAGTAGCACAACATGCCTGCCTCCACAGCTTTTTCCTTGGGGACATGCCTAATTCCTGGCTGATTTGCCTTTCTCGTCTTAGGGTTGGGGTTCGGCCTAGGGCTAGGATTTTTAAAATCAGGAAGCCCTGAGTTCCAGGCACACTGCAGCTGTGAAAGGCATCCAAAAGGGAGTGCAAAAGTGCCACAACATGGCTGCTTTCACGGCTTTTTCCTTGGCAAGAAGCCTAACACCAGGCTGATTTACCTTCCCAGGGTTACTGTTAGGCTTAGGCCTAGGGCTAGGATTTTTGAAACTAGGAAGCCCTGGGCTCCAGGCACACTGCAGCTGTTCAAGGCATCCCAAGGGGAGTACAAAAGTGCAACAACATGGCAGCTTTCACAGCTTTTTCCTTGGCACCATCCCTATACCTAGGCTGATTTATCTGCCTAGGGTTAGGGTTAGGGTTCAGCCTAGGGCTTGGATTTCTTTAACCAGGAAGCCCTGAGTTCCAGGCTTACTTCATCTGCCAAAGGCATCCCAAAGGGAGTGCAGAAGTGCCACAACATGGCTGCTTTCACGGCTTTTCCCTTAGGAAGAACCCTAATACCCGGCTGATTTACCTTCCTAGGGTTACTGTTAGGCTTAGGCCTAGGACTTTTAAAACCAGGAAGCCCTGGGCTCCAGGCACACTGCAGCTGCGAAAGGCATCCCAAGGGGAGCCCAAAAGTGATGCAACTTGGCTGCCACCACTGATATTTCCATGAGACCATCCCGAACCATAGGCTGATTTTCCTTCCTAGGCTTAAGGTTTGAGTTACGCCTAGGGTAAGGGCTCTATTAACCAGAAAGCCCTGAGTTCCAAGAACACAGCAGCTGCGAAGGACTAGCCAAGAAGAGCGCAAAAGTAGCACAACATGCCTGCCTCCACAGCTTTTTCCTTGGGGACATGCCTAATTCCTGGCTGATTTGCCTTTCTCGTCTTAGGGTTGGGGTTCGGCCTAGGGCTAGGATTTTTAAAATCAGGAAGCCCTGAGTTCCAGGCACACTGGAGCTGTGAAAGGCATCCAAAAGGGAGTGCAAAAGTGCCACAACATGGCTGCTTTCACGGCTTTTTCCTTGGCAAGAAGCCTAACACCAGGCTGATTTACCTTCCCAGGGTTACTGTTAGGCTTAGGCCTAGGGCTAGGATTTTTGAAACTAGGAAGCCCTTAGCTCCAGCCACACTGCAGCTGTTCAAGGCATCCCAAGGGGAGTACAAAAGTGCAACAACATGGCAGCTTTCACAGCTTTTTCCTTGGCACCATCCCTATACCTAGGCTGATTTATCTGCCTAGGGTTAGGGTTAGCGTTAAGCCTAGGGCTTGGATTTCTTTAACCAGGAAGCCCTGAGTTCCAGGCTTACTTCATCTGCCAAAGGCATCCCAAAGGGAGTGCAGAAGTGCCACAACATGGCTGCTTTCACGGCTTTTCCCTTAGGAAGAACCCTAATACCCGGCTGATTTACCTTCCTAGGGTTACTGTTAGGCTTAGGCCTAGGACTTTTAAAACCAGGAAGCCCTGGGCTCCAGGCACACTGCAGCTGCGAAAGGCATCCCAAGGGGAGCGCAAAAGTGACGCAACTTGGCTGCCACCACTGATATTTCCATGAGACCATCCCGAACCATAGGCTGATTTTCCTTCCTAGGGTTAAGGTTTGAGTTACGCCTAGGGTAAGGGCTCTATTAACCAGAAAGCCCTGAGTTCCAAGAACACAGCAGCTGCGAAGGACTAGCCAAGAAGAGCGCAAAAGTAGCACAACATGCCTGCCTCCACAGCTTTTTCCTTGGGGACATGCCTAATTCCTGGCTGATTTGCCTTTCTCGTCTTAGGGTTGGGGTTCGGCCTAGGGCTAGGATTTTTAAAATCAGGAAGCCCTGAGTTCCAGGCACACTGGAGCTGTGAAAGGCATCCAAAAGGGAGTGCAAAAGTGCCACAACATGGCTGCTTTCACGGCTTTTTCCTTGGCAAGAAGCCTAACACCAGGCTGATTTACCTTCCCAGGGTTACTGTTAGGCTTAGGCCTAGGGCTAGGATTTTTGAAACTAGGAAGCCCTGGGCTCCAGGCACACTGCAGCTGTTCAAGGCATCCCAAGGGGAGTACAAAAGTGCAACAACATGGCAGCTTTCACAGCTTTTTCCTTGGCACCATCCCTATACCTAGGCTGATTTATCTGCCTAGGGTTAGGGTTAGCGTTAAGCCTAGGGCTTGGATTTCTTTAACCAGGAAGCCCTGAGTTCCAGGCTTACTTCATCTGCCAAAGGCATCCCAAAGGGAGTGCAGAAGTGCCACAACATGGCTGCTTTCACGGCTTTTCCCTTAGGAAGAACCCTAATACCCGGCTGATTTACCTTCCTAGGGTTACTGTTAGGCTTAGGCCTAGGACTTTTAAAACCAGGAAGCCCTGGGCTCCAGGCACACTGCAGCTGCGAAAGGCATCCCAAGGGGAGCCCAAAAGTGATGCAACTTGGCTGCCACCACTGATATTTCCATGAGACCATCCCGAACCATAGGCTGATTTTCCTTCCTAGGGTTAAAGTTTGAGTTACGCCTAGGGTAAGGGCTCTATTAACCAGAAAGCCCTGAGTTCCAAGAACACAGCAGCTGCGAAGGACTAGCCAAGAAGAGCGCAAAAGTAGCACAACATGCCTGCCTCCACAGCTTTTTCCTTGGGGACATGCCTAATTCCTGGCTGATTTGCCTTTCTCGTCTTAGGGTTGGGGTTCGGCCTAGGGCTAGGATTTTTAAAATCAGGAAGCCCTGAGTTCCAGGCACACTGGAGCTGTGAAAGGCATCCAAAAGGGAGTGCAAAAGTGCCACAACATGGCTGCTTTCACGGCTTTTTCCTTGGCAAGAAGCCTAACACCAGGCTGATTTCCCTTCCCAGGGTTACGGTTAGGCTTAGGCCTAGGGCTAGGATTTTTGAAACTAGGAAGCCCTGGGCTCCAGCCACACTGCAGCTGTTCAAGGCATCCCAAGGGGAGTACAAAAGTGCAACAACATGGCAGCTTTCACAGCTTTTTCCTTGGCACCATCCCTATACCTAGGCTGATTTATCTGCCTAGGGTTAGGGTTAGCGTTAAGCCTAGGGCTTGGATTTCTTTAACCAGGAAGCCCTGAGTTCCAGGCTTACTTCATCTGCCAAAGGCATCCCAAAGGGAGTGCAGAAGTGCCACAACATGGCTGCTTTCACGGCTTTTCCCTTAGGAAGAACCCTAATACCCGGCTGATTTACCTTCCTAGGGTTACTGTTAGGCTTAGGCCTAGGACTTTTAAAACCAGGAAGCCCTGGGCTCCAGGCACACTGCAGCTGCGAAAGGCATCCCAAGGGGAGCGCAAAAGTGACGCAACTTGCCTGCCACCACTGATATTTCCATGAGACCGTCCCGAACCTTAGGCTGATTTTCCTTCCTAGGGTTAAGGTTTGAGTTATGCCTAGGGTAAGGGCTCTATTAACCAGAAAGCCCTGAGTTCCAAGAACACAGCAGCTGCGAAGGACTAGCCAAGAAGAGCGCAAAAGTACCACAACATGCCTGCCTCCACAGCTTTTTCCTTGGGGACATGCCTAATTCCTGGCTGATTTGCCTTTCTCGTTATAGGGTTGGGGTTCGGCCTAGGGCTAGGATTTTTAAAATCAGGAAGCCCTGAGTTCCAGGCACACTGGAGCTGTGAAAGGCATCCAAAAGGGAGTGCAAAAGTGCCACAACATGGCTGCTTTCACGGCTTTTTCCTTGGCAAGAAGCCTAACACCAGGCTGATTTACCTTCCCAGGGTTACTGTTAGGCTTAGGCCTAGGGCTAGGATTTTTGAAACTAGGAAGCCCTGGGCTCCAGCCACACTGCAGCTGTTCAAGGCATCCCAAGGGGAGTACAAAAGTGCAACAACATGGCAGCTTTCACAGCTTTTTCCTTGGCACCATCCCTATACCTAGGCTGATTTATCTGCCTAGGGTTAGGGTTAGGGTTCAGCCTAGGGCTTGGATTTCTTTAACCAGGAAGCCCTGAGTTCCAGGCTTACTTCATCTGCCAAAGGCATCCCAAAGGGAGTGCAGAAGTGCCACAACATGGCTGCTTTCACGGCTTTTCCCTTAGGAAGAACCCTAATACCCGGCTGATTTACCTTCCTAGGGTTACTGTTAGGCTTAGGCCTAGGACTTTTAAAACCAGGAAGCCCTGGGCTCCAGGCACACTGCAGCTGCGAAAGGCATCCCAAGGGGAGCGCAAAAGTGACGCAACTTGCCTGCCACCACTGATATTTCCATGAGACCATCCCGAACCATAGGTTGATTTTCCTTCCTAGGGTTAAGGTTTGAGTTATGCCTAGGGTAAGGGCTCTATTAACCAGAAAGCCCTGAGTTCCAAGAACACAGCAGCTGCGAAGGACTAGCCAAGAAGAGCGCAAAAGTAGCACAACATGCCTGCCTCCACAGCTTTTTCCTTGGGGACATGCCTAATTCCTGGCTGATTTGCCTTTCTCATCTTAGGGTTGGGGTTCGGCCTAGGGCTAGGATTTTTAAAATCAGGAAGCCCTGAGTTCCAGGCACACTGGAGCTGTGAAAGGCATCCAAAAGGGAGTGCAAAAGTGCCACAACATGGCTGCTTTCACGGCTTTTTCCTTGGCAAGAAGCCTAACACCAGGCTGATTTCCCTTCCCAGGGTTACTGTTAGGCTTAGGCCTAGGGCTAGGATTTTTGAAACTAGGAAGCCCTGGGCTCCAGGCACACTGCAGCTGTTCAAGGCATCCCAAGGGGAGTACAAAAGTGCAACAACATGGCAGCTTTCACAGCTTTTTCCTTGGCACCATCCCTATACCTAGGCTGATTTATCTGCCTAGGGTTAGGGTTAGGGTTCAGCCTAGGGCTTGGATTTCTTTAACCAGGAAGCCCTGAGTTCCAGGCTTACTTCATCTGCCAAAGGCATCCCAAAGGGAGTGCAGAAGTGCCACAACATGGCTGCTTTCACGGCTTTTCCCTTAGGAAGAACCCTAATACCCGGCTGATTTACCTTCCTAGGGTTACTGTTAGGCTTAGGCCTAGGACTTTTAAAACCAGGAAGCCCTGGGCTCCAGGCACACTGCAGCTGCGAAAGGCATCCCAAGGGGAGCGCAAAAGTGACGCAACTTGCCTGCCACCACTGATATTTCCATGAGACCATCCCGAACCATAGGCTGATTTTCCTTCCTAGGGTTAAGGTTTGAGTTATGCCTAGGGTAAGGGCTCTATTAACCAGAAAGCCCTGAGTTCCAAGAACACAGCAGCTGCGAAGGACTAGCCAAGAAGAGCGCAAAAGTAGCACAACATGCCTGCCTCCACAGCTTTTTCCTTGGGGACATGCCTAATTCCTGGCTGATTTGCCTTTCTCGTCTTAGGGTTGGGGTTCGGCCTAGGGCTAGGATTTTTAAAATCAGGAAGCCCTGAGTTCCAGGCACACTGCAGCTGTGAAAGGCATCCAAAAGGGAGTGCAAAAGTGCCACAACATGGCTGCTTTCACGGCTTTTTCCTTGGCAAGAAGCCTAACACCAGGCTGATTTACCTTCCCAGGGTTACTGTTAGGCTTAGGCCTAGGGCTAGGATTTTTGAAACTAGGAAGCCCTGGGCTCCAGGCACACTGCAGCTGTTCAAGGCATCCCAAGGGGAGTACAAAAGTGCAACAACATGGCAGCTTTCACAGCTTTTTCCTTGGCACCATCCCTATACCTAGGCTGATTTATCTGCCTAGGGTTAGGGTTAGGGTTCAGCCTAGGGCTTGGATTTCTTTAACCAGGAAGCCCTGAGTTCCAGGCTTACTTCATCTGCCAAAGGCATCCCAAAGGGAGTGCAGAAGTGCCACAACATGGCTGCTTTCACGGCTTTTCCCTTAGGAAGAACCCTAATACCCGGCTGATTTACCTTCCTAGGGTTACTGTTAGGCTTAGGCCTAGGACTTTTAAAACCAGGAAGCCCTGGGCTCCAGGCACACTGCAGCTGCGAAAGGCATCCCAAGGGGAGCGCAAAAGTGACGCAACTTGGCTGCCACCACTGATATTTCCATGAGACCATCCCGAACCATAGGCTGATTTTCCTTCCTAGGGTTAAGGTTTGAGTTATGCCTAGGGTAAGGGCTCTATTAACCAGAAAGCCCTGAGTTCCAAGAACACAGCAGCTGCGAAGGACTAGCCAAGAAGAGCGCAAAAGTAGCACAACATGCCTGCCTCCACAGCTTTTTCCTTGGGGACATGCCTAATTCCTGGCTGATTTGCCTTTCTCGTCTTAGGGTTGGGGTTCGGCCTAGGGCTAGGATTTTTAAAATCAGGAAGCCCTGAGTTCCAGGCACACTGGAGCTGTGAAAGGCATCCAAAAGGGAGTGCAAAAGTGCCACAACATGGCTGCTTTCACGGCTTTTTCCTTGGCAAGAAGCCTAACACCAGGCTGATTTACCTTCCCAGGGTTACTGTTAGGCTTAGGCCTAGGGCTAGGATTTTTGAAACTAGGAAGCCCTTAGCTCCAGCCACACTGCAGCTGTTCAAGGCATCCCAAGGGGAGTACAAAAGTGCAACAACATGGCAGCTTTCACAGCTTTTTCCTTGGCACCATCCCTATACCTAGGCTGATTTATCTGCCTAGGGTTAGGGTTAGGGTTCAGCCTAGGGCTTGGATTTCTTTAACCAGGAAGCCCTGAGTTCCAGGCTTACTTCATCTGCCAAAGGCATCCCAAAGGGAGTGCAGAAGTGCCACAACATGGCTGCTTTCACGGCTTTTCCCTTAGGAAGAACCCTAATACCCGGCTGATTTACCTTCCTAGGGTTACTGTTAGGCTTAGGCCTAGGACTTTTAAAACCAGGAAGCCCTGGGCTCCAGGCACACTGCAGCTGCGAAAGGCATCCCAAGGGGAGCGCAAAAGTGATGCAACTTGGCTGCCACCACTGATATTTCCATGAGACCGTCCCGAACCTTAGGCTGATTTTCCTTCCTAGGGTTAAGGTTTGAGTTATGCCTAGGGTAAGGGCTCTATTAACCAGAAAGCCCTGAGTTCCAAGAACACAGCAGCTGCGAAGGACTAGCCAAGAAGAGCGCAAAAGTACCACAACATGCCTGCCTCCACAGCTTTTTCCTTGGGGACATGCCTAATTCCTGGCTGATTTGCCTTTCTCGTTATAGGGTTGGGGTTCGGCCTAGGGCTAGGATTTTTAAAATCAGGAAGCCCTGAGTTCCAGGCACACTGGAGCTGTGAAAGGCATCCAAAAGGGAGTGCAAAAGTGCCACAACATGGCTGCTTTCACGGCTTTTTCCTTGGCAAGAAGCCTAACACCAGGCTGATTTACCTTCCCAGGGTTACTGTTAGGCTTAGGCCTAGGGCTAGGATTTTTGAAACTAGGAAGCCCTGGGCTCCAGCCACACTGCAGCTGTTCAAGGCATCCCAAGGGGAGTACAAAAGTGCAACAACATGGCAGCTTTCACAGCTTTTTCCTTGGCACCATCCCTATACCTAGGCTGATTTATCTGCCTAGGGTTAGGGTTAGGGTTCAGCCTAGGGCTTGGATTTCTTTAACCAGGAAGCCCTGAGTTCCAGGCTTACTTCATCTGCCAAAGGCATCCCAAAGGGAGTGCAGAAGTGCCACAACATGGCTGCTTTCACGGCTTTTCCCTTAGGAAGAACCCTAATACCCGGCTGATTTACCTTCCTAGGGTTACTGTTAGGCTTAGGCCTAGGACTTTTAAAACCAGGAAGCCCTGGGCTCCAGGCACACTGCAGCTGCGAAAGGCATCCCAAGGGGAGCGCAAAAGTGACGCAACTTGCCTGCCACCACTGATATTTCCATGAGACCATCCCGAACCATAGGTTGATTTTCCTTCCTAGGGTTAAGGTTTGAGTTATGCCTAGGGTAAGGGCTCTATTAACCAGAAAGCCCTGAGTTCCAAGAACACAGCAGCTGCGAAGGACTAGCCAAGAAGAGCGCAAAAGTAGCACAACATGCCTGCCTCCACAGCTTTTTCCTTGGGGACATGCCTAATTCCTGGCTGATTTGCCTTTCTCATCTTAGGGTTGGGGTTCGGCCTAGGGCTAGGATTTTTAAAATCAGGAAGCCCTGAGTTCCAGGCACACTGGAGCTGTGAAAGGCATCCAAAAGGGAGTGCAAAAGTGCCACAACATGGCTGCTTTCACGGCTTTTTCCTTGGCAAGAAGCCTAACACCAGGCTGATTTCCCTTCCCAGGGTTACTGTTAGGCTTAGGCCTAGGGCTAGGATTTTTGAAACTAGGAAGCCCTGGGCTCCAGCCACACTGCAGCTGTTCAAGGCATCCCAAGGGGAGTACAAAAGTGCAACAACATGGCAGCTTTCACAGCTTTTTCCTTGGCACCATCCCTATACCTAGGCTGATTTATCTGCCTAGGGTTAGGGTTAGGGTTCAGCCTAGGGCTTGGATTTCTTTAACCAGGAAGCCCTGAGTTCCAGGCTTACTTCATCTGCCAAAGGCATCCCAAAGGGAGTGCAGAAGTGCCACAACATGGCTGCTTTCACGGCTTTTCCCTTAGGAAGAACCCTAATACCCGGCTGATTTACCTTCCTAGGGTTACTGTTAGGCTTAGGCCTAGGACTTTTAAAACCAGGAAGCCCTGGGCTCCAGGCACACTGCAGCTGCGAAAGGCATCCCAAGGGGAGCGCAAAAGTGACGCAACTTGCCTGCCACCACTGATATTTCCATGAGACCATCCCGAACCATAGGCTGATTTTCCTTCCTAGGGTTAAGGTTTGAGTTATGCCTAGGGTAAGGGCTCTATTAACCAGAAAGCCCTGAGTTCCAAGAACACAGCAGCTGCGAAGGACTAGCCAAGAAGAGCGCAAAAGTAGCACAACATGCCTGCCTCCACAGCTTTTTCCTTGGGGACATGCCTAATTCCTGGCTGATTTGCCTTTCTCGTCTTAGGGTTGGGGTTCGGCCTAGGGCTAGGATTTTTAAAATCAGGAAGCCCTGAGTTCCAGGCACACTGCAGCTGTGAAAGGCATCCAAAAGGGAGTGCAAAAGTGCCACAACATGGCTGCTTTCACGGCTTTTTCCTTGGCAAGAAGCCTAACACCAGGCTGATTTACCTTCCCAGGGTTACTGTTAGGCTTAGGCCTAGGGCTAGGATTTTTGAAACTAGGAAGCCCTGGGCTCCAGGCACACTGCAGCTGTTCAAGGCATCCCAAGGGGAGTACAAAAGTGCAACAACATGGCAGCTTTCACAGCTTTTTCCTTGGCACCATCCCTATACCTAGGCTGATTTATCTGCCTAGGGTTAGGGTTAGGGTTCAGCCTAGGGCTTGGATTTCTTTAACCAGGAAGCCCTGAGTTCCAGGCTTACTTCATCTGCCAAAGGCATCCCAAAGGGAGTGCAGAAGTGCCACAACATGGCTGCTTTCACGGCTTTTCCCTTAGGAAGAACCCTAATACCCGGCTGATTTACCTTCCTAGGGTTACTGTTAGGCTTAGGCCTAGGACTTTTAAAACCAGGAAGCCCTGGGCTCCAGGCACACTGCAGCTGCGAAAGGCATCCCAAGGGGAGCGCAAAAGTGACGCAACTTGGCTGCCACCACTGATATTTCCATGAGACCATCCCGAACCATAGGCTGATTTTCCTTCCTAGGGTTAAGGTTTGAGTTATGCCTAGGGTAAGGGCTCTATTAACCAGAAAGCCCTGAGTTCCAAGAACACAGCAGCTGCGAAGGACTAGCCAAGAAGAGCGCAAAAGTACCACAACATGCCTGCCTCCACAGCTTTTTCCTTGGGGACATGCCTAATTCCTGGCTGATTTGCCTTTCTCGTCTTAGGGTTGGGGTTCGGCCTAGGGCTAGGATTTTTAAAATCAGGAAGCCCTGAGTTCCAGGCACACTGGAGCTGTGAAAGGCATCCAAAAGGGAGTGCAAAAGTGCCACAACATGGCTGCTTTCACGGCTTTTTCCTTGGCAAGAAGCCTAACACCAGGCTGATTTACCTTCCCAGGGTTACTGTTAGGCTTAGGCCTAGGGCTAGGATTTTTGAAACTAGGAAGCCCTTAGCTCCAGGCACACTGCAGCTGTTCAAGGCATCCCAAGGGGAGTACAAAAGTGCAACAACATGGCAGCTTTCACAGCTTTTTCCTTGGCACCATCCCTATACCTAGGCTGATTTATCTGCCTAGGGTTAGGGTTAGCGTTCAGCCTAGGGCTTGGATTTCTTTAACCAGGAAGCCCTGAGTTCCAGGCTTACTTCATCTGCCAAAGGCATCCCAAAGGGAGTGCAGAAGTGCCACAACATGGCTGCTTTCACGGCTTTTCCCTTAGGAAGAACCCTAATACCCGGCTGATTTACCTTCCTAGGGTTACTGTTAGGCTTAGGCCTAGGACTTTTAAAACCAGGAAGCCCTGGGCTCCAGGCACACTGCAGCTGCGAAAGGCATCCCAAGGGGAGCCCAAAAGTGATGCAACTTGGCTGCCACCACTGATATTTCCATGAGAGCATCCCGAACCATAGGCTGATTTTCCTTCCTAGGGTTAAAGTTTGAGTTACGCCTAGGGTAAGGGCTCTATTAACCAGAAAGCCCTGAGTTCCAAGAACACAGCAGCTGCGAAGGACTAGCCAAGAAGAGCGCAAAAGTAGCACAACATGCCTGCCTCCACAGCTTTTTCCTTGGGGACATGCCTAATTCCTGGCTGATTTGCCTTTCTCGTCTTAGGGTTGGGGTTCGGCCTAGGGCTAGGATTTTTAAAATCAGGAAGCCCTGAGTTCCAGGCACACTGCAGCTGTGAAAGGCATCCAAAAGGGAGTGCAAAAGTGCCACAACATGGCTGCTTTCACGGCTTTTTCCTTGGCAAGAAGCCTAACACCAGGCTGATTTACCTTCCCAGGGTTACTGTTAGGCTTAGGCCTAGGGCTAGGATTTTTGAAACTAGGAAGCCCTTAGCTCCAGCCACACTGCAGCTGTTCAAGGCATCCCAAGGGGAGTACAAAAGTGCAACAACATGGCAGCTTTCACAGCTTTTTCCTTGGCACCATCCCTATACCTAGGCTGATTTATCTGCCTAGGGTTAGGGTTAGGGTTCAGCCTAGGGCTTGGATTTCTTTAACCAGGAAGCCCTGAGTTCCAGGCTTACTTCATCTGCCAAAGGCATCCCAAAGGGAGTGCAGAAGTGCCACAACATGGCTGCTTTCACGGCTTTTCCCTTAGGAAGAACCCTAATACCCGGCTGATTTACCTTCCTAGGGTTACTGTTAGGCTTAGGCCTAGGACTTTTAAAACCAGGAAGCCCTGGGCTCCAGGCACACTGCAGCTGCGAAAGGCATCCCAAGGGGAGCGCAAAAGTGACGCAACTTGCCTGCCACCACTGATATTTCCATGAGACCATCCCGAACCATAGGCTGATTTTCCTTCCTAGGCTTAAGGTTTGAGTTACGCCTAGGGTAAGGGCTCTATTAACCAGAAAGCCCTGAGTTCCAAGAACACAGCAGCTGCGAAGGACTAGCCAAGAAGAGCGCAAAAGTAGCACAACATGCCTGCCTCCACAGCTTTTTCCTTGGGGACATGCCTAATTCCTGGCTGATTTGCCTTTCTCGTCTTAGGGTTGGGGTTCGGCCTAGGGCTAGGATTTTTAAAATCAGGAAGCCCTGAGTTCCAGGCACACTGGAGCTGTGAAAGGCATCCAAAAGGGAGTGCAAAAGTGCCACAACATGGCTGCTTTCACGGCTTTTTCCTTGGCAAGAAGCCTAACACCAGGCTGATTTACCTTCCCAGGGTTACTGTTAGGCTTAGGCCTAGGGCTAGGATTTTTGAAACTAGGAAGCCCTGGGCTCCAGGCACACTGCAGCTGTTCAAGGCATCCCAAGGGGAGTACAAAAGTGCAACAACATGGCAGCTTTCACAGCTTTTTCCTTGGCACCATCCCTATACCTAGGCTGATTTATCTGCCTAGGGTTAGGGTTAGGGTTCAGCCTAGGGCTTGGATTTCTTTAACCAGGAAGCCCTGAGTTCCAGGCTTACTTCATCTGCCAAAGGCATCCCAAAGGGAGTGCAGAAGTGCCACAACATGGCTGCTTTCACGGCTTTTCCCTTAGGAAGAACCCTAATACCCGGCTGATTTACCTTCCTAGGGTTACTGTTAGGCTTAGGCCTAGGACTTTTAAAACCAGGAAGCCCTGGGCTCCAGGCACACTGCAGCTGCGAAAGGCATCCCAAGGGGAGCGCAAAAGTGACGCAACTTGGCTGCCACCACTGATATTTCCATGAGACCATCCCGAACCATAGGCTGATTTTCCTTCCTAGGGTTAAAGTTTGAGTTACGCCTAGGGTAAGGGCTCTATTAACCAGAAAGCCCTGAGTTCCAAGAACACAGCAGCTGCGAAGGACTAGCCAAGAAGAGCGCAAAAGTAGCACAACATGCCTGCCTCCACAGCTTTTTCCTTGGGGACATGCCTAATTCCTGGCTGATTTGCCTTTCTCGTCTTAGGGTTGGGGTTCGGCCTAGGGCTAGGATTTTTAAAAGCAGGAAGCCCTGAGTTCCAGGCACACTGGAGCTGTGAAAGGCATCCAAAAGGGAGTGCAAAAGTGCCACAACATGGCTGCTTTCACGGCTTTTTCCTTGGCAAGAAGCCTAACACCAGGCTGATTTCCCTTCCCAGGGTTACGGTTAGGCTTAGGCCTACGGCTAGGATTTTTGAAACTAGGAAGCCCTGGGCTCCAGCCACACTGCAGCTGTTCAAGGCATCCCAAGGGGAGTACAAAAGTGCAACAACATGGCAGCTTTCACAGCTTTTTCCTTGGCACCATCCCTATACCTAGGCTGATTTATCTGCCTAGGGTTAGGGTTAGCGTTAAGCCTAGGGCTTGGATTTCTTTAACCAGGAAGCCCTGAGTTCCAGGCTTACTTCATCTGCCAAAGGCATCCCAAAGGGAGTGCAGAAGTGCCACAACATGGCTGCTTTCACGGCTTTTCCCTTAGGAAGAACCCTAATACCCGGCTGATTTACCTTCCTAGGGTTACTGTTAGGCTTAGGCCTAGGACTTTTAAAACCAGGAAGCCCTGGGCTCCAGGCACACTGCAGCTGCGAAAGGCATCCCAAGGGGAGCGCAAAAGTGACGCAACTTGCCTGCCACCACTGATATTTCCATGAGACCGTCCCGAACCTTAGGCTGATTTTCCTTCCTAGGGTTAAGGTTTGAGTTATGCCTAGGGTAAGGGCTCTATTAACCAGAAAGCCCTGAGTTCCAAGAACACAGCAGCTGCGAAGGACTAGCCAAGAAGAGCGCAAAAGTACCACAACATGCCTGCCTCCACAGCTTTTTCCTTGGGGACATGCCTAATTCCTGGCTGATTTGCCTTTCTCGTCTTAGGGTTGGGGTTCGGCCTAGGGCTAGGATTTTTAAAATCAGGAAGCCCTGAGTTCCAGGCACACTGGAGCTGTGAAAGGCATCCAAAAGGGAGTGCAAAAGTGCCACAACATGGCTGCTTTCACGGCTTTTTCCTTGGCAAGAAGCCTAACACCAGGCTGATTTACCTTCCCAGGGTTACTGTTAGGCTTAGGCCTAGGGCTAGGATTTTTGAAACTAGGAAGCCCTGGGCTCCAGCCACACTGCAGCTGTTCAAGGCATCCCAAGGGGAGTACAAAAGTGCAACAACATGGCAGCTTTCACAGCTTTTTCCTTGGCACCATCCCTATACCTAGGCTGATTTATCTGCCTAGGGTTAGGGTTAGGGTTCAGCCTAGGGCTTGGATTTCTTTAACCAGGAAGCCCTGAGTTCCAGGCTTACTTCATCTGCCAAAGGCATCCCAAAGGGAGTGCAGAAGTGCCACAACATGGCTGCTTTCACGGCTTTTCCCTTAGGAAG
Source organism: Ammospiza caudacuta (assembly GCF_027887145.1). Classification (NCBI taxonomy): domain Eukaryota; kingdom Metazoa; phylum Chordata; class Aves; order Passeriformes; family Passerellidae; genus Ammospiza; species Ammospiza caudacuta. Next base: position 238,557 of record NW_026682912.1, read on the forward strand.
AACCCTAATACCCGGCTGATTTACCTTCCTAGGGTTACTGTTAGGCTTAGGCCTAGGACTTTTAAAACCAGGAAGCCCTGGGCTCCAGGCACACTGCAGCTGCGAAAGGCATCCCAAGGGGAGCGCAAAAGTGACGCAACTTGCCTGCCACCACTGATATTTCCATGAGACCATCCCGAACCATAGGTTGATTTTCCTTCCTAGGGTTAAGGTTTGAGTTATGCCTAGGGTAAGGGCTCTATTAACCAGAAAGCCCTGAGTTCCAAGAACACAGCAGCTGCGAAGGACTAGCCAAGAAGAGCGCAAAAGTAGCACAACATGCCTGCCTCCACAGCTTTTTCCTTGGGGACATGCCTAATTCCTGGCTGATTTGCCTTTCTCATCTTAGGGTTGGGGTTCGGCCTAGGGCTAGGATTTTTAAAATCAGGAAGCCCTGAGTTCCAGGCACACTGGAGCTGTGAAAGGCATCCAAAAGGGAGTGCAAAAGTGCCACAACATGGCTGCTTTCACGGCTTTTTCCTTGGCAAGAAGCCTAACACCAGGCTGATTTCCCTTCCCAGGGTTACTGTTAGGCTTAGGCCTAGGGCTAGGATTTTTGAAACTAGGAAGCCCTGGGCTCCAGCCACACTGCAGCTGTTCAAGGCATCCCAAGGGGAGTACAAAAGTGCAACAACATGGCAGCTTTCACAGCTTTTTCCTTGGCACCATCCCTATACCTAGGCTGATTTATCTGCCTAGGGTTAGGGTTAGGGTTCAGCCTAGGGCTTGGATTTCTTTAACCAGGAAGCCCTGAGTTCCAGGCTTACTTCATCTGCCAAAGGCATCCCAAAGGGAGTGCAGAAGTGCCACAACATGGCTGCTTTCACGGCTTTTCCCTTAGGAAGAACCCTAATACCCGGCTGATTTACCTTCCTAGGGTTACTGTTAGGCTTAGGCCTAGGACTTTTAAAACCAGGAAGCCCTGGGCTCCAGGCACACTGCAGCTGCGAAAGGCAGGCATCCCAAGGGGAGCGCAAAAGTGACGCAACTTGCCTGCCACCACTGATATTTCCATGAGACCATCCCGAACCATAGGCTGATTTTCCTTCCTAGGGTTAAGGTTTGAGTTATGCCTAGGGTAAGGGCTCTATTAACCAGAAAGCCCTGAGTTCCAAGAACACAGCAGCTGCGAAGGACTAGCCAAGAAGAGCGCAAAAGTAGCACAACATGCCTGCCTCCACAGCTTTTTCCTTGGGGACATGCCTAATTCCTGGCTGATTTGCCTTTCTCGTCTTAGGGTTGGGGTTCGGCCTAGGGCTAGGATTTTTAAAATCAGGAAGCCCTGAGTTCCAGGCACACTGCAGCTGTGAAAGGCATCCAAAAGGGAGTGCAAAAGTGCCACAACATGGCTGCTTTCACGGCTTTTTCCTTGGCAAGAAGCCTAACACCAGGCTGATTTACCTTCCCAGGGTTACTGTTAGGCTTAGGCCTAGGGCTAGGATTTTTGAAACTAGGAAGCCCTGGGCTCCAGGCACACTGCAGCTGTTCAAGGCATCCCAAGGGGAGTACAAAAGTGCAACAACATGGCAGCTTTCACAGCTTTTTCCTTGGCACCATCCCTATACCTAGGCTGATTTATCTGCCTAGGGTTAGGGTTAGGGTTCAGCCTAGGGCTTGGATTTCTTTAACCAGGAAGCCCTGAGTTCCAGGCTTACTTCATCTGCCAAAGGCATCCCAAAGGGAGTGCAGAAGTGCCACAACATGGCTGCTTTCACGGCTTTTCCCTTAGGAAGAACCCTAATACCCGGCTGATTTACCTTCCTAGGGTTACTGTTAGGCTTAGGCCTAGGACTTTTAAAACCAGGAAGCCCTGGGCTCCAGGCACACTGCAGCTGCGAAAGGCATCCCAAGGGGAGCGCAAAAGTGACGCAACTTGCCTGCCACCACTGATATTTCCATGAGACCATCCCGAACCATAGGCTGATTTTCCTTCCTAGGGTTAAGGTTTGAGTTATGCCTAGGGTAAGGGCTCTATTAACCAGAAAGCCCTGAGTTCCAAGAACACAGCAGCTGCGAAGGACTAGCCAAGAAGAGCGCAAAAGTAGCACAACATGCCTGCCTCCACAGCTTTTTCCTTGGGGACATGCCTAATTCCTGGCTGATTTGCCTTTCTCGTCTTAGGGTTGGGGTTCGGCCTAGGGCTAGGATTTTTAAAATCAGGAAGCCCTGAGTTCCAGGCACACTGGAGCTGTGAAAGGCATCCAAAAGGGAGTGCAAAAGTGCCACAACATGGCTGCTTTCACGGCTTTTTCCTTGGCAAGAAGCCTAACACCAGGCTGATTTACCTTCCCAGGGTTACTGTTAGGCTTAGGCCTAGGGCTAGGATTTTTGAAACTAGGAAGCCCTTAGCTCCAGGCACACTGCAGCTGTTCAAGGCATCCCAAGGGGAGTACAAAAGTGCAACAACATGGCAGCTTTCACAGCTTTTTCCTTGGCACCATCCCTATACCTAGGCTGATTTATCTGCCTAGGGTTAGGGTTAGCGTTCAGCCTAGGGCTTGGATTTCTTTAACCAGGAAGCCCTGAGTTCCAGGCTTACTTCATCTGCCAAAGGCATCCCAAAGGGAGTGCAGAAGTGCCACAACATGGCTGCTTTCACGGCTTTTCCCTTAGGAAGAACCCTAATACCCGGCTGATTTACCTTCCTAGGGTTACTGTTAGGCTTAGGCCTAGGACTTTTAAAACCAGGAAGCCCTGGGCTCCAGGCACACTGCAGCTGCGAAAGGCATCCCAAGGGGAGCCCAAAAGTGATGCAACTTGGCTGCCACCACTGATATTTCCATGAGAGCATCCCGAACCATAGGCTGATTTTCCTTCCTAGGGTTAAAGTTTGAGTTACGCCTAGGGTAAGGGCTCTATTAACCAGAAAGCCCTGAGTTCCAAGAACACAGCAGCTGCGAAGGACTAGCCAAGAAGAGCGCAAAAGTAGCACAACATGCCTGCCTCCACAGCTTTTTCCTTGGGGACATGCCTAATTCCTGGCTGATTTGCCTTTCTCGTCTTAGGGTTGGGGTTCGGCCTAGGGCTAGGATTTTTAAAATCAGGAAGCCCTGAGTTCCAGGCACACTGCAGCTGTGAAAGGCATCCAAAAGGGAGTGCAAAAGTGCCACAACATGGCTGCTTTCACGGCTTTTTCCTTGGCAAGAAGCCTAACACCAGGCTGATTTACCTTCCCAGGGTTACTGTTAGGCTTAGGCCTAGGGCTAGGATTTTTGAAACTAGGAAGCCCTTAGCTCCAGCCACACTGCAGCTGTTCAAGGCATCCCAAGGGGAGTACAAAAGTGCAACAACATGGCAGCTTTCACAGCTTTTTCCTTGGCACCATCCCTATACCTAGGCTGATTTATCTGCCTAGGGTTAGGGTTAGGGTTCAGCCTAGGGCTTGGATTTCTTTAACCAGGAAGCCCTGAGTTCCAGGCTTACTTCATCTGCCAAAGGCATCCCAAAGGGAGTGCAGAAGTGCCACAACATGGCTGCTTTCACGGCTTTTCCCTTAGGAAGAACCCTAATACCCCGGCTGATTTACCTTCCTAGGGTTACTGTTAGGCTTAGGCCTAGGACTTTTAAAACCAGGAAGCCCTGGGCTCCAGGCACACTGCAGCTGCGAAAGGCATCCCAAGGGGAGCGCAAAAGTGACGCAACTTGCCTGCCACCACTGATATTTCCATGAGACCATCCCGAACCATAGGCTGATTTTCCTTCCTAGGCTTAAGGTTTGAGTTACGCCTAGGGTAAGGGCTCTATTAACCAGAAAGCCCTGAGTTCCAAGAACACAGCAGCTGCGAAGGACTAGCCAAGAAGAGCGCAAAAGTAGCACAACATGCCTGCCTCCACAGCTTTTTCCTTGGGGACATGCCTAATTCCTGGCTGATTTGCCTTTCTCGTCTTAGGGTTGGGGTTCGGCCTAGGGCTAGGATTTTTAAAATCAGGAAGCCCTGAGTTCCAGGCACACTGGAGCTGTGAAAGGCATCCAAAAGGGAGTGCAAAAGTGCCACAACATGGCTGCTTTCACGGCTTTTTCCTTGGCAAGAAGCCTAACACCAGGCTGATTTACCTTCCCAGGGTTACTGTTAGGCTTAGGCCTAGGGCTAGGATTTTTGAAACTAGGAAGCCCTGGGCTCCAGGCACACTGCAGCTGTTCAAGGCATCCCAAGGGGAGTACAAAAGTGCAACAACATGGCAGCTTTCACAGCTTTTTCCTTGGCACCATCCCTATACCTAGGCTGATTTATCTGCCTAGGGTTAGGGTTAGGGTTCAGCCTAGGGCTTGGATTTCTTTAACCAGGAAGCCCTGAGTTCCAGGCTTACTTCATCTGCCAAAGGCATCCCAAAGGGAGTGCAGAAGTGCCACAACATGGCTGCTTTCACGGCTTTTCCCTTAGGAAGAACCCTAATACCCGGCTGATTTACCTTCCTAGGGTTACTGTTAGGCTTAGGCCTAGGACTTTTAAAACCAGGAAGCCCTGGGCTCCAGGCACACTGCAGCTGCGAAAGGCATCCCAAGGGGAGCGCAAAAGTGACGCAACTTGGCTGCCACCACTGATATTTCCATGAGACCATCCCGAACCATAGGCTGATTTTCCTTCCTAGGGTTAAAGTTTGAGTTACGCCTAGGGTAAGGGCTCTATTAACCAGAAAGCCCTGAGTTCCAAGAACACAGCAGCTGCGAAGGACTAGCCAAGAAGAGCGCAAAAGTAGCACAACATGCCTGCCTCCACAGCTTTTTCCTTGGGGACATGCCTAATTCCTGGCTGATTTGCCTTTCTCGTCTTAGGGTTGGGGTTCGGCCTAGGGCTAGGATTTTTAAAAGCAGGAAGCCCTGAGTTCCAGGCACACTGGAGCTGTGAAAGGCATCCAAAAGGGAGTGCAAAAGTGCCACAACATGGCTGCTTTCACGGCTTTTTCCTTGGCAAGAAGCCTAACACCAGGCTGATTTCCCTTCCCAGGGTTACTGTTAGGCTTAGGCCTAGGGCTAGGATTTTTGAAACTAGGAAGCCCTGGGCTCCAGCCACACTGCAGCTGTTCAAGGCATCCCAAGGGGAGTACAAAAGTGCAACAACATGGCAGCTTTCACAGCTTTTTCCTTGGCACCATCCCTATACCTAGGCTGATTTATCTGCCTAGGGTTAGGGTTAGCGTTAAGCCTAGGGCTTGGATTTCTTTAACCAGGAAGCCCTGAGTTCCAGGCTTACTTCATCTGCCAAAGGCATCCCAAAGGGAGTGCAGAAGTGCCACAACATGGCTGCTTTCACGGCTTTTCCCTTAGGAAGAACCCTAATACCCGGCTGATTTACCTTCCTAGGGTTACTGTTAGGCTTAGGCCTAGGACTTTTAAAACCAGGAAGCCCTGGGCTCCAGGCACACTGCAGCTGCGAAAGGCATCCCAAGGGGAGCGCAAAAGTGACGCAACTTGGCTGCCACCACTGATATTTCCATGAGACCGTCCCGAACCTTAGGCTGATTTTCCTTCCTAGGGTTAAGGTTTGAGTTATGCCTAGGGTAAGGGCTCTATTAACCAGAAAGCCCTGAGTTCCAAGAACACAGCAGCTGCGAAGGACTAGCCAAGAAGAGCGCAAAAGTACCACAACATGCCTGCCTCCACAGCTTTTTCCTTGGGGACATGCCTAATTCCTGGCTGATTTGCCTTTCTCGTTATAGGGTTGGGGTTCGGCCTAGGGCTAGGATTTTTAAAATCAGGAAGCCCTGAGTTCCAGGCACACTGGAGCTGTGAAAGGCATCCAAAAGGGAGTGCAAAAGTGCCACAACATGGCTGCTTTCACGGCTTTTTCCTTGGCAAGAAGCCTAACACCAGGCTGATTTACCTTCCCAGGGTTACTGTTAGGCTTAGGCCTAGGGCTAGGATTTTTAAAACTAGGAAGCCCTTAGCTCCAGGCACACTGCAGCTGTTCAAGGCATCCCAAGGGGAGTACAAAAGTGCAACAACATGGCAGCTTTCACAGCTTTTTCCTTGGCACCATCCCTATACCTAGGCTGATTTATCTGCCTAGGGTTAGGGTTAGGGTTCAGCCTAGGGCTTGGATTTCTTTAACCAGGAAGCCCTGAGTTCCAGGCTTACTTCATCTGCCAAAGGCATCCCAAAGGGAGTGCAGAAGTGCCACAACATGGCTGCTTTCACGGCTTTTCCCTTAGGAAGAACCCTAATACCCGGCTGATTTACCTTCCTAGGGTTACTGTTAGGCTTAGGCCTAGGACTTTTAAAACCAGGAAGCCCTGGGCTCCAGGCACACTGCAGCTGCGAAAGGCATCCCAAGGGGAGCGCAAAAGTGACGCAACTTGGCTGCCACCACTGATATTTCCATGAGACCATCCCGAACCATAGGTTGATTTTCCTTCCTAGGCTTAAGGTTTGAGTTATGCCTAGGGTAAGGGCTCTATTAACCAGAAAGCCCTGAGTTCCAAGAACACAGCAGCTGCGAAGGACTAGCCAAGAAGAGCGCAAAAGTAGCACAACATGCCTGCCTCCACAGCTTTTTCCTTGGGGACATGCCTAATTCCTGGCTGATTTGCCTTTCTCGTCTTAGGGTTGGGGTTCGGCCTAGGGCTAGGATTTTTAAAATCAGGAAGCCCTGAGTTCCAGGCACACTGCAGCTGTGAAAGGCATCCAAAAGGGAGTGCAAAAGTGCCACAACATGGCTGCTTTCACGGCTTTTTCCTTGGCAAGAAGCCTAACACCAGGCTGATTTCCCTTCCCAGGGTTACTGTTAGGCTTAGGCCTAGGGCTAGGATTTTTGAAACTAGGAAGCCCTGGGCTCCAGGCACACTGCAGCTGTTCAAGGCATCCCAAGGGGAGTACAAAAGTGCAACAACATGGCAGCTTTCACAGCTTTTTCCTTGGCACCATCCCTATACCTAGGCTGATTTATCTGCCTAGGGTTAGGGTTAGCGTTCAGCCTAGGGCTTGGATTTCTTTAACCAGGAAGCCCTGAGTTCCAGGCTTACTTCATCTGCCAAAGGCATCCCAAAGGGAGTGCAGAAGTGCCACAACATGGCTGCTTTCACGGCTTTTCCCTTAGGAAGAACCCTAATACCCGGCTGATTTACCTTCCTAGGGTTACTGTTAGGCTTAGGCCTAGGACTTTTAAAACCAGGAAGCCCTGGGCTCCAGGCACACTGCAGCTGCGAAAGGCATCCCAAGGGGAGCCCAAAAGTGATGCAACTTGGCTGCCACCACTGATATTTCCATGAGAGCATCCCGAACCATAGGCTGATTTTCCTTCCTAGGGTTAAAGTTTGAGTTACGCCTAGGGTAAGGGCTCTATTAACCAGAAAGCCCTGAGTTCCAAGAACACAGCAGCTGCGAAGGACTAGCCAAGAAGAGCGCAAAAGTAGCACAACATGCCTGCCTCCACAGCTTTTTCCTTGGGGACATGCCTAATTCCTGGCTGATTTGCCTTTCTCGTCTTAGGGTTGGGGTTCGGCCTAGGGCTAGGATTTTTAAAAGCAGGAAGCCCTGAGTTCCAGGCACACTGGAGCTGTGAAAGGCATCCAAAAGGGAGTGCAAAAGTGCCACAACATGGCTGCTTTCACGGCTTTTTCCTTGGCAAGACGCCTAACACCAGGCTGATTTACCTTCCCAGGGTTACTGTTAGGCTTAGGCCTAGGGCTAGGATTTTTAAAACTAGGAAGCCCTTAGCTCCAGGCACACTGCAGCTGTTCAAGGCATCCCAAGGGGAGTACAAAAGTGCAACAACATGGCAGCTTTCACAGCTTTTTCCTTGGCACCATCCCTATACCTAGGCTGATTTATCTGCCTAGGGTTAGGGTTAGGGTTCAGCCTAGGGCTTGGATTTCTTTAACCAGGAAGCCCTGAGTTCCAGGCTTACTTCATCTGCCAAAGGCATCCCAAAGGGAGTGCAGAAGTGCCACAACATGGCTGCTTTCACGGCTTTTCCCTTAGGAAGAACCCTAATACCCGGCTGATTTACCTTCCTAGGGTTACTGTTAGGCTTAGGCCTAGGACTTTTAAAACCAGGAAGCCCTGGGCTCCAGGCACACTGCAGCTGCGAAAGGCAGGCATCCCATAGGGGAGCGCAAAAGTGACGCAACTTGGCTGCCACCACTGATATTTCCATGAGACCATCCCGAACCATAGGCTGATTTTCCTTCCTAGGGTTAAGGTTTGAGTTACGCCTAGGGTAAGGGTCTATTAACCAGAAAGCCCTGAGTTCCAAGAACACAGCAGCTGCGAAGGACTAGCCAAGAAGAGCGCAAAAGTACCACAACATGCCTGCCTCCACAGCTTTTTCCTTGGGGACATGCCTAATTCCTGGCTGATTTGCCTTTCTCGTCTTAGGGTTGGGGTTCGGCCTAGGGCTAGGATTTTTAAAAGCAGGAAGCCCTGAGTTCCAGGCACACTGGAGCTGTGAAAGGCATCCAAAAGGGAGTGCAAAAGTGCCACAACATGGCTGCTTTCACGGCTTTTTCTTTGGCAAGACGCCTAACACCAGGCTGATTTACCTTCCCAGGGTTACTGTTAGGCTTAGGCCTAGGGCTAGGATTTTTAAAACTAGGAAGCCCTTAGCTCCAGGCACACTGCAGCTGTTCAAGGCATCCCAAGGGGAGTACAAAAGTGCAACAACATGGCAGCTTTCACAGCTTTTTCCTTGGCACCATCCCTATACCTAGGCTGATTTATCTGCCTAGGGTTAGGGTTAGGGTTCAGCCTAGGGCTTGGATTTCTTTAACCAGGAAGCCCTGAGTTCCAGGCTTACTTCATCTGCCAAAGGCATCCCAAAGGGAGTGCAGAAGTGCCACAACATGGCTGCTTTCACGGCTTTTCCCTTAGGAAGAACCCTAATACCCGGCTGATTTACCTTCCTAGGGTTACTGTTAGGCTTAGGCCTAGGACTTTTAAAACCAGGAAGCCCTGGGCTCCAGGCACACTGCAGCTGCGAAAGGCATCCCAAGGGGAGCGCAAAAGTGACGCAACTTGGCTGCCACCACTGATATTTCCATGAGACCATCCCGAACCATAGGCTGATTTTCCTTCCTAGGGTTAAGGTTTGAGTTACGCCTAGGGTAAGGGCTCTATTAACCAGAAAGCCCTGAGTTCCAAGAACACAGCAGCTGCGAAGGACTAGCCAAGAAGAGCGCAAAAGTACCACAACATGCCTGCCTCCACAGCTTTTTCCTTGGGGACATGCCTAATTCCTGGCTGATTTGCCTTTCTCGTCTTAGGGTTGGGGTTCGGCCTAGGGCTAGGATTTTTAAAATCAGGAAGCCCTGAGTTCCAGGCACACTGGAGCTGTGAAAGGCATCCAAAAGGGAGTGCAAAAGTGCCACAACATGGCTGCTTTCACGGCTTTTTCCTTGGCAAGACGCCTAACACCAGGCTGATTTACCTTCCCAGGGTTACTGTTAGGCTTAGGCCTAGGGCTAGGATTTTTAAAACTAGGAAGCCCTGGGCTCCAGGCACACTGCAGCTGTTCAAGGCATCCCAAGGGGAGTACAAAAGTGCAACAACATGGCAGCTTTCACAGCTTTTTCCTTGGCACCATCCCTATACCTAGGTTGATTTATCTGCCTAGGGTTAGGGTTAGGGTTCAGCCTAGGGCTGTGATTTCTTTAACCAGGAAGCCCTGAGTTCCAGGCTTACTTCATCTGCCAAAGGCATCCCAAAGGGAGTGCAGAAGTGCCACAACATGGCTGCTTTCACGGCTTTTCCCTTAGGAAGAACCCTAATACCCGGCTGATTTACCTTCCTAGGGTTACTGTTAGGCTTAGGCCTAGGACTTTTAAAACCAGGAAGCCCTGGGCTCCAGGCACACTGCAGCTGCGAAAGGCAGGCATCCCAAGGTGAGCGCAAAAGTGACGCAACTTGGCTGCCACCACTGATATTTCCATGAGACCATCCCGAACCATAGGCTGATTTTCCTTCCTAGGGTTAAGGTTTGAGTTACGCCTAGGGTAAGGGTCTATTAACCAGAAAGCCCTGAGTTCCAAGAACACAGCAGCTGCGAAGGACTAGCCAAGAAGAGCGCAAAAGTACCACAACATGCCTGCCTCCACAGCTTTTTCCTTGGGGACATGCCTAATTCCTGGCTGATTTGCCTTTCTCGTCTTAGGGTTGGGGTTCGGCCTAGGGCTAGGATTTTTAAAAGCAGGAAGCCCTGAGTTCCAGGCACACTGGAGCTGTGAAAGGCATCCAAAAGGGAGTGCAAAAGTGCCACAACATGGCTGCTTTCACGGCTTTTTCCTTGGCAAGACGCCTAACACCAGGCTGATTTACCTTCCCAGGGTTACTGTTAGGCTTAGGCCTAGGGCTAGGATTTTTAAAACTAGGAAGCCCTTAGCTCCAGGCACACTGCAGCTGTTCAAGGCATCCCAAGGGGAGTACAAAAGTGCAACAACATGGCAGCTTTCACAGCTTTTTCCTTGGCACCATCCCTATACCTAGGCTGATTTATCTGCCTAGGGTTAGGGTTAGGGTTCAGCCTAGGGCTTGGATTTCTTTAACCAGGAAGCCCTGAGTTCCAGGCTTACTTCATCTGCCAAAGGCATCCCAAAGGGAGTGCAGAAGTGCCACAACATGGCTGCTTTCACGGCTTTTCCCTTAGGAAGAACCCTAATACCCGGCTGATTTACCTTCCTAGGGTTACTGTTAGGCTTAGGCCTAGGACTTTTAAAACCAGGAAGCCCTGGGCTCCAGGCACACTGCAGCTGCGAAAGGCATCCCAAGGGGAGCGCAAAAATGACGCAACTTGGCTGCCACCACTGATATTTCCATGAGACCATCCCGAACCATAGGCTGATTTTCCTTCCTAGGGTTAAGGTTTGAGTTACGCCTAGGGTAAGGGCTCTATTAACCAGAAAGCCCTGAGTTCCAAGAACACAGCAGCTGCGAAGGACTAGCCAAGAAGAGCGCAAAAGTACCACAACATGCCTGCCTCCACAGCTTTTTCCTTGGGGACATGCCTAATTCCTGGCTGATTTGCCTTTCTCGTCTTAGGGTTGGGGTTCGGCCTAGGGCTAGGATTTTTAAAAGCAGGAAGCCCTGAGTTCCAGGCACACTGGAGCTGTGAAAGGCATCCAAAAGGGAGTGCAAAAGTGCCACAACATGGCTGCTTTCACGGCTTTTTCCTTGGCAAGACGCCTAACACCAGGCTGATTTACCTTCCCAGGGTTACTGTTAGGCTTAGGCCTAGGGCTAGGATTTTTAAAACTAGGAAGCCCTTAGCTCCAGGCACACTGCAGCTGTTCAAGGCATCCCAAGGGGAGTACAAAAGTGCAACAACATGGCAGCTTTCACAGCTTTTTCCTTGGCACCATCCCTATACCTAGGCTGATTTATCTGCCTAGGGTTAGGGTTAGGGTTCAGCCTAGGGCTTGGATTTCTTTAACCAGGAAGCCCTGAGTTCCAGGCTTACTTCATCTGCCAAAGGCATCCCAAAGGGAGTGCAGAAGTGCCACAACATGGCTGCTTTCACGGCTTTTCCCTTAGGAAGAACCCTAATACCCGGCTGATTTACCTTCCTAGGGTTACTGTTAGGCTTAGGCCTAGGACTTTTAAAACCAGGAAGCCCTGGGCTCCAGGCACACTGCAGCTGCGAAAGGCAGGCATCCCATAGGGGAGTGCAAAAGTGACGCAACTTGGCTGCCACCACTGATATTTCCATGAGACCATCCCGAACCATAGGCTGATTTTCCTTCCTAGGGTTAAGGTTTGAGTTACGCCTAGGGTAAGGGTCTATTAACCAGAAAGCCCTGAGTTCCAAGAACACAGCAGCTGCGAAGGACTACCCAAGAAGAGCGCAAAAGTACCACAACATGCCTGCCTCCACAGCTTTTTCCTTGGGGACATGCCTAATTCCTGGCTGATTTGCCTTTCTCATCTTAGGGTTGGGGTTCGGCCTAGGGCTAGGATTTTTAAAAGCAGGAAGCCCTGAGTTCCAGGCACACTGCAGCTGTGAAAGGCATCCAAAAGGGAGTGCAAAAGTGCCACAACATGGCTGCTTTCACGGCTTTTTCCTTGGCAAGACGCCTAACACCAGGCTGATTTACCTTCCCAGGGTTACTGTTAGGCTTAGGCCTAGGGCTAGGATTTTTAAAACTAGGAAGCCCTTAGCTCCAGGCACACTGCAGCTGTTCAAGGCATCCCAAGGGGAGTACAAAAGTGCAACAACATGGCAGCTTTCACAGCTTTTTCCTTGGCACCATCCCTATACCTAGGCTGATTTATCTGCCTAGGGTTAGGGTTAGGGTTCAGCCTAGGGCTTGGATTTCTTTAACCAGGAAGCCCTGAGTTCCAGGCTTACTTCATCTGCCAAAGGCATCCCAAAGGGAGTGCAGAAGTGCCACAACATGGCTGCTTTCACGGCTTTTCCCTTAGGAAGAACCCTAATACCCGGCTGATTTACCTTCCTAGGGTTACTGTTAGGCTTAGGCCTAGGACTTTTAAAACCAGGAAGCCCTGGGCTCCAGGCACACTGCAGCTGCGAAAGGCATCCCAAGGGGAGCGCAAAAGTGACGCAACTTGGCTGCCACCACTGATATTTCCATGAGACCATCCCGAACCATAGGCTGATTTTCCTTCCTAGGGTTAAGGTTTGAGTTACGCCTAGGGTAAGGGCTCTATTAACCAGAAAGCCCTGAGTTCCAAGAACACAGCAGCTGCGAAGGACTAGCCAAGAAGAGCGCAAAAGTACCACAACATGCCTGCCTCCACAGCTTTTTCCTTGGGGACATGCCTAATTCCTGGCTGATTTGCCTTTCTCGTCTTAGGGTTGGGGTTCGGCCTAGGGCTAGGATTTTTAAAAGCAGGAAGCCCTGAGTTCCAGGCACACTGGAGCTGTGAAAGGCATCCAAAAGGGAGTGCAAAAGTGCCACAACATGGCTGCTTTCACGGCTTTTTCCTTGGCAAGACGCCTAACACCAGGCTGATTTACCTTCCCAGGGTTACTGTTAGGCTTAGGCCTAGGTCTAGGATTTTTAAAACTAGGAAGCCCTTAGCTCCAGGCACACTGCAGCTGTTCAAGGCATCCCAAGGGGAGTACAAAAGTGCAACAACATGGCAGCTTTCACAGCTTTTTCCTTGGCACCATCCCTATACCTAGGCTGATTTATCTGCCTAGGGTTAGGGTTAGGGTTCAGCCTAGGGCTTGGATTTCTTTAACCAGGAAGCCCTGAGTTCCAGGCTTACTTCATCTGCCAAAGGCATCCCAAAGGGAGTGCAGAAGTGCCACAACATGGCTGCTTTCACGGCTTTTCCCTTAGGAAGAACCCTAATACCCGGCTGATTTACCTTCCTAGGGTTACTGTTAGGCTTAGGCCTAGGACTTTTAAAACCAGGAAGCCCTGGGCTCCAGGCACACTGCAGCTGCGAAAGGCAGGCATCCCAAGGGGAGCGCAAAAGTGACGCAACTTGGCTGCCACCACTGATATTTCCATGAGACCATCCCGAACCATAGGCTGATTTTCCTTCCTAGGGTTAAGGTTTGAGTTACGCCTAGGGTAAGGGTCTATTAACCAGAAAGCCCTGAGTTCCAAGAACACAGCAGCTGCGAAGGACTACCCAAGAAGAGCGCAAAAGTACCACAACATGCCTGCCTCCACAGCTTTTTCCTTGGGGACATGCCTAATTCCTGGCTGATTTGCCTTTCTCGTCTTAGGGTTGGGGTTCGGCCTAGGGCTAGGATTTTTAAAATCAGGAAGCCCTGAGTTCCAGGCACACTGCAGCTGTGAAAGGCATCCAAAAGGGAGTGCAAAAGTGCCACAACATGGCTGCTTTCACGGCTTTTTCCTTGGCAAGAAGCCTAACACCAGGCTGATTTTCCTTCCCAGGGTTACTGTTAGGCTTAGGTCTAGGGCTAGGATTTTTAAAACTAGGAAGCCCTGGGCTCCAGGCACACTGCAGCTGTTCAAGGCATCCCAAGGGGAGTACAAAAGTGCAACAACATGGCAGCTTTCACAGCTTTTTCCTTGGCACCATCCCTATACCTAGGCTGATTTATCTGCCTAGGGTTAGGGTTAGGGTTCAGCCTAGGGCTTGGATTTCTTTAACCAGGAAGCCCTGAGTTCCAGGCTTACTTCATCTGCCAAAGGCATCCCAAAGGGAGTGCAGAAGTGCCACAACATGGCTGCTTTCACGGCTTTTCCCTTAGGAAGAACCCTAATACCCGGCTGATTTACCTTCCTAGGGTTACTGTTAGGCTTAGGCCTAGGACTTTTAAAACCAGGAAGCCCTGGGCTCCAGGCACACTGCAGCTGCGAAAGGCATCCCAAGGGGAGCGCAAAAGTGACGCAACTTGGCTGCCACCACTGATATTTCCATGAGACCATCCCGAACCATAGGCTGATTTTCCTTCCTAGGGTTAAGGTTTGAGTTACGCCTAGGGTAAGGGCTCTATTAACCAGAAAGCCCTGAGTTCCAAGAACACAGCAGCTGCGAAGGACTAGCCAAGAAGAGCGCAAAAGTACCACAACATGCCTGCCTCCACAGCTTTTTCCTTGGGGACATGCCTAATTCCTGGCTGATTTGCCTTTCTCGTCTTAGGGTTGGGGTTCGGCCTAGGGCTAGGATTTTTAAAAGCAGGAAGCCCTGAGTTCCAGGCACACTGGAGCTGTGAAAGGCATCCAAAAGGGAGTGCAAAAGTGCCACAACATGGCTGCTTTCACGGCTTTTTCCTTGGCAAGACGCCTAACACCAGGCTGATTTACCTTCCCAGGGTTACTGTTAGGCTTAGGCCTAGGTCTAGGATTTTTAAAACTAGGAAGCCCTTAGCTCCAGGCACACTGCAGCTGTTCAAGGCATCCCAAGGGGAGTACAAAAGTGCAACAACATGGCAGCTTTCACAGCTTTTTCCTTGGCACCATCCCTATACCTAGGCTGATTTATCTGCCTAGGGTTAGGGTTAGGGTTCAGCCTAGGGCTTGGATTTCTTTAACCAGGAAGCCCTGAGTTCCAGGCTTACTTCATCTGCCAAAGGCATCCCAAAGGGAGTGCAGAAGTGCCACAACATGGCTGCTTTCACGGCTTTTCCCTTAGGAAGAACCCTAATACCCGGCTGATTTACCTTCCTAGGGTTACTGTTAGGCTTAGGCCTAGGACTTTTAAAACCAGGAAGCCCTGGGCTCCAGGCACACTGCAGCTGCGAAAGGCAGGCATCCCAAGGGGAGCGCAAAAGTGACGCAACTTGGCTGCCACCACTGATATTTCCATGAGACCATCCCGAACCATAGGCTGATTTTCCTTCCTAGGGTTAAGGTTTGAGTTACGCCTAGGGTAAGGGTCTATTAACCAGAAAGCCCTGAGTTCCAAGAACACAGCAGCTGCGAAGGACTAGCCAAGAAGAGCGCAAAAGTACCACAACATGCCTGCCTCCACAGCTTTTTCCTTGGGGACATGCCTAATTCCTGGCTGATTTGCCTTTCTCGTCTTAGGGTTGGGGTTCGGCCTAGGGCTAGGATTTTTAAAATCAGGAAGCCCTGAGTTCCAGGCACACTGCAGCTGTGAAAGGCATCCAAAAGGGAGTGCAAAAGTGCCACAACATGGCTGCTTTCACGGCTTTTTCCTTGGCAAGACGCCTAACACCAGGCTGATTTACCTTCCCAGGGTTACTGTTAGGCTTAGGCCTAGGGCTAGGATTTTTAAAACTAGGAAGCCCTGGGCTCCAGGCACACTGCAGCTGTTCAAGGCATCCCAAGGGGAGTACAAAAGTGCAACAACATGGCAGCTTTCACAGCTTTTTCCTTGGCACCATCCCTATACCTAGGCTGATTTATCTGCCTAGGGTTAGGGTTAGGGTTCAGCCTAGGGCTTGGATTTCTTTAACCAGGAAGCCCTGAGTTCCAGGCTTACTTCATCTGCCAAAGGCATCCCAAAGGGAGTGCAGAAGTGCCACAACATGGCTGCTTTCACGGCTTTTCCCTTAGGAAGAAACCTAATACCCGGCTGATTTACCTTCCTAGGGTTACTGTTAGGCTTAGGCCTAGGACTTTTAAAACCAGGAAGCCCTGGGCTCCAGGCACACTGCAGCTGCGAAAGGCAGGCATCCCAAGGGGAGCGCAAAAGTGACGCAACTTGGCTGCCACCACTGATATTTCCATGAGACCATCCCGAACCATAGGCTGATTTTCCTTCCTAGGGTTAAGGTTTGAGTTACGCCTAGGGTAAGGGTCTATTAACCAGAAAGCCCTGAGTTCCAAGAACACAGCAGCTGCGAAGGACTAGCCAAGAAGAGCGCAAAAGTACCACAACATGCCTGCCTCCACAGCTTTTTCCTTGGGGACATGCCTAATTCCTGGCTGATTTGCCTTTCTCGTCTTAGGGTTGGGGTTCGGCCTAGGGCTAGGATTTTTAAAAGCAGGAAGCCCTGAGTTCCAGGCACACTGGAGCTGTGAAAGGCATCCAAAAGGGAGTGCAAAAGTGCCACAACATGGCTGCTTTCACGGCTTTTTCCTTGGCAAGACGCCTAACACCAGGCTGATTTACCTTCCCAGGGTTACTGTTAGGCTTAGGCCTAGGGATAGGATTTTTAAAACTAGGAAGCCCTGGGCTCCAGGCACACTGCAGCTGTTCAAGGCATCCCAAGGGGAGTACAAAAGTGCAACAACATGGCAGCTTTCACAGCTTTTTCCTTGGCACCATCCCTATACCTAGGCTGATTTATCTGCCTAGGGTTAGGGTTAGGGTTCAGCCTAGGGCTTGGATTTCTTTAACCAGGAAGCCCTGAGTTCCAGGCTTACTTCATCTGCCAAAGGCATCCCAAAGGGAGTGCAGAAGTGCCACAACATGGCTGCTTTCACGGCTTTTCCCTTAGGAAGAAACCTAATACCCGGCTGATTTACCTTCCTAGGGTTACTGTTAGGCTTAGGCCTAGGACTTTTAAAACCAGGAAGCCCTGGGCTCCAGGCACACTGCAGCTGCGAAAGGCAGGCATCCCAAGGGGAGCGCAAAAGTGACGCAACTTGGCTGCCACCACTGATATTTCCATGAGACCATCCCGAACCATAGGCTGATTTTCCTTCCTAGGGTTAAGGTTTGAGTTACGCCTAGGGTAAGGGTCTATTAACCAGAAAGCCCTGAGTTCCAAGAACACAGCAGCTGCGAAGGACTACCCAAGAAGAGCGCAAAAGTACCACAACATGCCTGCCTCCACAGCTTTTTCCTTGGGGACATGCCTAATTCCTGGCTGATTTGCCTTTCTCGTCTTAGGGTTGGGGTTCGGCCTAGGGCTAGGATTTTTAAAAGCAGGAAGCCCTGAGTTCCAGGCACACTGGAGCTGTGAAAGGCATCCAAAAGGGAGTGCAAAAGTGCCACAACATGGCTGCTTTCACGGCTTTTTCCTTGGCAAGACGCCTAACACCAGGCTGATTTACCTTCCCAGGGTTACTGTTAGGCTTAGGCCTAGGGATAGGATTTTTAAAACTAGGAAGCCCTGGGCTCCAGGCACACTGCAGCTGTTCAAGGCATCCCAAGGGGAGTACAAAAGTGCAACAACATGGCAGCTTTCACAGCTTTTTCCTTGGCACCATCCCTATACCTAGGCTGATTTATCTGCCTAGGGTTAGGGTTAGGGTTCAGCCTAGGGCTTGGATTTCTTTAACCAGGAAGCCCTGAGTTCCAGGCTTACTTCATCTGCCAAAGGCATCCCAAAGGGAGTGCAGAAGTGCCACAACATGGCTGCTTTCACGGCTTTTCCCTTAGGAAGAACCCTAATACCCGGCTGATTTACCTTCCTAGGGTTACTGTTAGGCTTAGGCCTAGGACTTTTAAAACCAGGAAGCCCTGGGCTCCAGGCACACTGCAGCTGCGAAAGGCATCCCAAGGGGAGCGCAAAAGTGACGCAACTTGGCTGCCACCACTGATATTTCCATGAGACCATCCCGAACCATAGGCTGATTTTCCTTCCTAGGGTTAAGGTTTGAGTTACGCCTAGGGTAAGGGCTCTATTAACCAGAAAGCCCTGAGTTCCAAGAACACAGCAGCTGCGAAGGACTACCCAAGAAGAGCGCAAAAGTACCACAACATGCCTGCCTCCACAGCTTTTTCCTTGGGGACATGCCTAATTCCTGGCTGATTTGCCTTTCTCGTCTTAGGGTTGGGGTTCGGCCTAGGGCTAGGATTTTTAAAAGCAGGAAGCCCTGAGTTCCAGGCACACTGGAGCTGTTAAAGGCATCCAAAAGGGAGTGCAAAAGTGCCACAACATGGCTGCTTTCACGGCTTTTTCCTTGGCATGATGCCTAACACCAGGCTGATTTACCTTCCCAGGGTTACTGTTAGGCTTAGGCCTAGGGCTAGGATTTTTAAAACTAGGAAGCCCTTAGCTCCAGGCACACTGCAGCTGTTCAAGGCATCCCAAGGGGAGTACAAAAGTGCAACAACATGGCAGCTTTCACAGCTTTTTCCTTGGCACCATCCCTATACCTAGGCTGATTTATCTGCCTAGGGTTAGGGTTAGGCTTCAGCCTAGGGCTTGGATTTCTTTAACCAGGAAGCCCTGAGTTCCAGGCTTACTTCATCTGCCAAAGGCATCCCAAAGGGAGTGCAGAAGTGCCACAACATGGCTGCTTTCACGGCTTTTCCCTTAGGAAGAACCCTAATACCCGGCTGATTTACCTTCCTAGGGTTACTGTTAGGCTTAGGCCTAGGACTTTTAAAACCAGGAAGCCCTGGGCTCCAGGCACACTGCAGCTGCGAAAGGCATCCCAAGGGGAGCGCAAAAGTGACGCAACTTGGCTGCCACCACTGATATTTCCATGAGACCATCCCGAACCATAGGCTGATTTTCCTTCCTAGGGTTAAGGTTTGAGTTACGCCTAGGGTAAGGGTCTATTAACCAGAAAGCCCTGAGTTCCAAGAACACAGCAGCTGCGAAGGACTAGCCAAGAAGAGCGCAAAAGTACCACAACATGCCTGCCTCCACAGCTTTTTCCTTGGGGACATGCCTAATTCCTGGCTGATTTGCCTTTCTCGTCTTAGGGTTGGGGTTCGGCCTAGGGCTAGGATTTTTAAAATCAGGAAGCCCTGAGTTCCAGGCACACTGCAGCTGTGAAAGGCATCCAAAAGGGAGTGCAAAAGTGCCACAACATGGCTGCTTTCACGGCTTTTTCCTTGGCAAGACGCCTAACACCAGGCTGATTTACCTTCCCAGGGTTACTGTTAGGCTTAGGCCTAGGGCTAGGATTTTTAAAACTAGGAAGCCCTTAGCTCCAGGCACACTGCAGCTGTTCAAGGCATCCCAAGGGGAGTACAAAAGTGCAACAACATGGCAGCTTTCACAGCTTTTTCCTTGGCACCATCCCTATACCTAGGCTGATTTATCTGCCTAGGGTTAGGGTTAGGGTTCAGCCTAGGGCTTGGATTTCTTTAACCAGGAAGCCCTGAGTTCCAGGCTTACTTCATCTGCCAAAGGCATCCCAAAGGGAGTGCAGAAGTGCCACAACATGGCTGCTTTCACGGCTTTTCCCTTAGGAAGAAACCTAATACCCGGCTGATTTACCTTCCTAGGGTTACTGTTAGGCTTAGGCCTAGGACTTTTAAAACCAGGAAGCCCTGGGCTCCAGGCACACTGCAGCTGCGAAAGGCAGGCATCCCAAGGGGAGCGCAAAAGTGACGCAACTTGGCTGCCACCACTGATATTTCCATGAGACCATCCCGAACCATAGGCTGATTTTCCTTCCTAGGGTTAAGGTTTGAGTTACGCCTAGGGTAAGGGTCTATTAACCAGAAAGCCCTGAGTTCCAAGAACACAGCAGCTGCGAAGGACTACCCAAGAAGAGCGCAAAAGTAGCACAACATGCCTGCCTCCACAGCTTTTTCCTTGGGGACATGCCTAATTCCTGGCTGATTTGCCTTTCTCGTCTTAGGGTTGGGGTTCGGCCTAGGGCTAGGATTTTTAAAAGCAGGAAGCCCTGAGTTCCAGGCACACTGGAGCTGTGAAAGGCATCCAAAAGGGAGTGCAAAAGTGCCACAACATGGCTGCTTTCACGGCTTTTTCCTTGGCAAGATGCCTAACACCAGGCTGATTTACCTTCCCAGGGTTACTGTTAGGCTTAGGCCTAGGGCTAGGATTTTTAAAACTAGGAAGCCCTTAGCTCCAGGCACACTGCAGCTGTTCAAGGCATCCCAAGGGGAGTACAAAAGTGCAACAACATGGCAGCTTTCACAGCTTTTTCCTTGGCACCATCCCTATACCTAGGCTGATTTATCTGCCTAGGGTTAGGGTTAGGGTTCAGCCTAGGGCTTGGATTTCTTTAACCAGGAAGCCCTGAGTTCCAGGCTTACTTCATCTGCCAAAGGCATCCCAAAGGGAGTGCAGAAGTGCCACAACATGGCTGCTTTCACGGCTTTTCCCTTAGGAAGAACCCTAATACCCGGCTGATTTACCTTCCTAGGGTTACTGTTAGGCTTAGGCCTAGGACTTTTAAAACCAGGAAGCCCTGGGCTCCAGGCACACTGCAGCTGCGAAAGGCATCCCAAGGGGAGCGCAAAAGTGACGCAACTTGGCTGCCACCACTGATATTTCCATGAGACCATCCCGAACCATAGGCTGATTTTCCTTCCTAGGGTTAAGGTTTGAGTTACGCCTAGGGTAAGGGTCTATTAACCAGAAAGCCCTGAGTTCCAAGAACACAGCAGCTGCGAAGGACTAGCCAAGAAGAGCGCAAAAGTACCACAACATGCCTGCCTCCACAGCTTTTTCCTTGGGGACATGCCTAATTCCTGGCTGATTTGCCTTTCTCGTCTTAGGGTTGGGGTTCGGCCTAGGGCTAGGATTTTTAAAAGCAGGAAGCCCTGAGTTCCAGGCACACTGGAGCTGTGAAAGGCATCCAAAAGGGAGTGCAAAAGTGCCACAACATGGCTGCTTTCACGGCTTTTTCCTTGGCAAGACGCCTAACACCAGGCTGATTTACCTTCCCAGGGTTACTGTTAGGCTTAGGCCTAGGGCTAGGATTTTTAAAACTAGGAAGCCCTTAGCTCCAGGCACACTGCAGCTGTTCAAGGCATCCCAAGGGGAGTACAAAAGTGCAACAACATGGCAGCTTTCACAGCTTTTTCCTTGGCACCATCCCTATACCTAGGCTGATTTATCTGCCTAGGGTTAGGGTTAGGGTTCAGCCTAGGGCTTGGATTTCTTTAACCAGGAAGCCCTGAGTTCCAGGCTTACTTCATCTGCCAAAGGCATCCCAAAGGGAGTGCAGAAGTGCCACAACATGGCTGCTTTCACGGCTTTTCCCTTAGGAAGAACCCTAATACCCGGCTGATTTACCTTCCTAGGGTTACTGTTAGGCTTAGGCCTAGGACTTTTAAAACCAGGAAGCCCTGGGCTCCAGGCACACTGCAGCTGCGAAAGGCAGGCATCCCAAGGGGAGCGCAAAAGTGACGCAACTTGGCTGCCACCACTGATATTTCCATGAGACC
Source organism: Ammospiza caudacuta (assembly GCF_027887145.1). Lineage (NCBI taxonomy): Eukaryota > Metazoa > Chordata > Aves > Passeriformes > Passerellidae > Ammospiza > Ammospiza caudacuta. The sequence continues at coordinate 259,978 of NW_026682912.1, forward strand.
ATCCCGAACCATAGGCTGATTTTCCTTCCTAGGGTTAAGGTTTGAGTTACGCCTAGGGTAAGGGTCTATTAACCAGAAAGCCCTGAGTTCCAAGAACACAGCAGCTGCGAAGGACTAGCCAAGAAGAGCGCAAAAGTACCACAACATGCCTGCCTCCACAGCTTTTTCCTTGGGGACATGCCTAATTCCTGGCTGATTTGCCTTTCTCGTCTTAGGGTTGGGGTTCGACCTAGGGCTAGGATTTTTAAAATCAGGAAGCCCTGAGTTCCAGGCACACTGCAGCTGTGAAAGGCATCCAAAAGGGAGTGCAAAAGTGCCACAACATGGCTGCTTTCACGGCTTTTTCCTTGGCAAGACGCCTAACACCAGGCTGATTTACCTTCCCAGGGTTACTGTTAGGCTTAGGCCTAGGGATAGGATTTTTAAAACTAGGAAGCCCTGGGCTCCAGGCACACTGCAGCTGTTCAAGGCATCCCAAGGGGAGTACAAAAGTGCAACAACATGGCAGCTTTCACAGCTTTTTCCTTGGCACCATCCCTATACCTAGGCTGATTTATCTGCCTAGGGTTAGGGTTAGGGTTCAGCCTAGGGCTTGGATTTCTTTAACCAGGAAGCCCTGAGTTCCAGGCTTACTTCATCTGCCAAAGGCATCCCAAAGGGAGTGCAGAAGTGCCACAACATGGCTGCTTTCACGGCTTTTCCCTTAGGAAGAAACCTAATACCCGGCTGATTTACCTTCCTAGGGTTACTGTTAGGCTTAGGCCTAGGACTTTTAAAACCAGGAAGCCCTGGGCTCCAGGCACACTGCAGCTGCGAAAGGCAGGCATCCCAAGGTGAGCGCAAAAGTGACGCAACTTGGCTGCCACCACTGATATTTCCATGAGACCATCCCGAACCATAGGCTGATTTTCCTTCCTAGGGTTAAGGTTTGAGTTACGCCTAGGGTAAGGGTCTATTAACCAGAAAGCCCTGAGTTCCAAGAACACAGCAGCTGCGAAGGACTACCCAAGAAGAGCGCAAAAGTACCACAACATGCCTGCCTCCACAGCTTTTTCCTTGGGGACATGCCTAATTCCTGGCTGATTTGCCTTTCTCGTCTTAGGGTTGGGGTTCGGCCTAGGGCTAGGATTTTTAAAAGCAGGAAGCCCTGAGTTCCAGGCACACTGGAGCTGTTAAAGGCATCCAAAAGGGAGTGCAAAAGTGCCACAACATGGCTGCTTTCACGGCTTTTTCCTTGGCAAGATGCCTAACACCAGGCTGATTTACCTTCCCAGGGTTACTGTTAGGCTTAGGCCTAGGGCTAGGATTTTTAAAACTAGGAAGCCCTTAGCTCCAGGCACACTGCAGCTGTTCAAGGCATCCCAAGGGGAGTACAAAAGTGCAACAACATGGCAGCTTTCACAGCTTTTTCCTTGGCACCATCCCTATACCTAGGCTGATTTATCTGCCTAGGGTTAGGGTTAGGGTTCAGCCTAGGGCTTGGATTTCTTTAACCAGGAAGCCCTGAGTTCCAGGCTTACTTCATCTGCCAAAGGCATCCCAAAGGGAGTGCAGAAGTGCCACAACATGGCTGCTTTCACGGCTTTTCCCTTAGGAAGAAGCCTAATACCCGGCTGATTTACCTTCCTAGGGTTACTGTTAGGCTTAGGCCTAGGACTTTTAAAACCAGGAAGCCCTGGGCTCCAGGCACACTGCAGCTGCGAAAGGCATCCCAAGGGGAGCGCAAAAGTGACGCAACTTGGCTGCCACCACTGATATTTCCATGAGACCATCCCGAACCATAGGCTGATTTTCCTTCCTAGGGTTAAGGTTTGAGTTACGCCTAGGGTAAGGGCTCTATTAACCAGAAAGCCCTGAGTTCCAAGAACACAGCAGCTGCGAAGGACTAGCCAAGAAGAGCGCAAAAGTAGCACAACATGCCTGCCTCCACAGCTTTTTCCTTGGGGACATGCCTAATTCCTGGCTGATTTGCCTTTCTCGTCTTAGGGTTGGGGTTCGGCCTAGGGCTAGGATTTTTAAAAGCAGGAAGCCCTGAGTTCCAGGCACACTGGAGCTGTGAAAGGCATCCAAAAGGGAGTGCAAAAGTGCCACAACATGGCTGTTTCACGGCTTTTTCCTTGGCAAGACGCCTAACACCAGGCTGATTTACCTTCCCAGGGTTACTGTTAGGCTTAGGCCTAGGGCTAGGATTTTTAAAACTAGGAAGCCCTGGGCTCCAGGCACACTGCAGCTGTTCAAGGCATCCCAAGGGGAGTACAAAAGTGCAACAACATGGCAGCTTTCACAGCTTTTTCCTTGGCACCATCCCTAAACCTAGGTTGATTTATCTGCCTAGGGTTAGGGTTAGGGTTCAGCCTAGGGCTGTGATTTCTTTAACCAGGAAGCCCTGAGTTCCAGGCTTACTTCATCTGCCAAAGGCATCCCAAAGGGAGTGCAGAAGTGCCACAACATGGCTGCTTTCACGGCTTTTCCCTTAGGAAGAACCCTAATACCCGGCTGATTTACCTTCCTAGGGTTACTGTTAGGCTTAGGCCTAGGACTTTTAAAACCAGGAAGCCCTGGGCTCCAGGCACACTGCAGCTGCGAAAGGCAGGCATCCCAAGGGGAGCGCAAAAGTGACGCAACTTGGCTGCCACCACTGATATTTCCATGAGACCATCCCGAACCATAGGCTGATTTTCCTTCCTAGGGTTAAGGTTTGAGTTACGCCTAGGGTAAGGGTCTATTAACCAGAAAGCCCTGAGTTCCAAGAACACAGCAGCTGCGAAGGACTAGCCAAGAAGAGCGCAAAAGTAGCACAACATGCCTGCCTCCACAGCTTTTTCCTTGGGGACATGCCTAATTCCTGGCTGATTTGCCTTTCTCGTCTTAGGGTTGGGGTTCGGCCTAGGGCTAGGATTTTTAAAAGCAGGAAGCCCTGAGTTCCAGGCACACTGGAGCTGTGAAAGGCATCCAAAAGGGAGTGCAAAAGTGCCACAACATGGCTGCTTTCACGGCTTTTTCCTTGGCAAGACGCCTAACACCAGGCTGATTTACCTTCCCAGGGTTACTGTTAGGCTTAGGCCTAGGGCTAGGATTTTTAAAACTAGGAAGCCCTTAGCTCCAGGCACACTGCAGCTGTTCAAGGCATCCCAAGGGGAGTACAAAAGTGCAACAACATGGCAGCTTTCACAGCTTTTTCCTTGGCACCATCCCTATACCTAGGCTGATTTTCCTTCCTAGGGTTAAGGTTTGAGTTACGCCTAGGGTAAGGGTCTATTAACCAGAAAGCCCTGAGTTCCAAGAACACAGCAGCTGCGAAGGACTAGCCAAGAAGAGCGCAAAAGTACCACAACATGCCTGCCTCCACAACTTTTTCCTTGGGGACATGCCTAATTCCTGGCTGATTTGCCTTTCTCGTCTTAGGGTTGGGGTTCGGCCTAGGGCTAGGATTTTTAAAAGCAGGAAGCCCTGAGTTCCAGGCACACTGCAGCTGTGAAAGGCATCCAAAAGGGAGTGCAAAAGTGCCACAACATGGCTGCTTTCACGGCTTTTTCCTTGGCAAGACGCCTAACACCAGGCTGATTTACCTTCCCAGGGTTACTGTTAGGCTTAGGCCTAGGGCTAGGATTTTTAAAACTAGGAAGCCCTTAGCTCCAGGCACACTGCAGCTGTTCAAGGCATCCCAAGGGGAGTACAAAAGTGCAACAACATGGCAGCTTTCACAGCTTTTTCCTTGGCACCATCCCTATACCTAGGTTGATTTATCTGCCTAGGGTTAGGGTTAGGGTTCAGCCTAGGGCTTGGATTTCTTTAACCAGGAAGCCCTGAGTTCCAGGCTTACTTCATCTGCCAAAGGCATCCCAAAGGGAGTGCAGAAGTGCCACAACATGGCTGCTTTCACGGCTTTTCCCTTAGGAAGAACCCTAATACCCGGCTGATTTACCTTCCTAGGGTTACTGTTAGGCTTAGGCCTAGGACTTTTAAAACCAGGAAGCCCTGGGCTCCAGGCACACTGCAGCTGCGAAAGGCAGGCATCCCAAGCGGAGCGCAAAAGTGACGCAACTTGGCTGCCACCACTGATATTTCCATGAGACCATCCCGAACCATAGGCTGATTTTCCTTCCTAGGGTTAAGGTTTGAGTTACGCCTAGGGTAAGGGTCTATTAACCAGAAAGCCCTGAGTTCCAAGAACACAGCAGCTGCGAAGGACTAGCCAAGAAGAGCGCAAAAGTACCACAACATGCCTGCCTCCACAGCTTTTTCCTTGGGGACATGCCTAATTCCTGGCTGATTTGCCTTTCTCGTCTTAGGGTTGGGGTTCGGCCTAGGGCTAGGATTTTTAAAATCAGGAAGCCCTGAGTTCCAGGCACACTGCAGCTGTGAAAGGCATCCAAAAGGGAGTGCAAAAGTGCCACAACATGGCTGCTTTCACGGCTTTTTCCTTGGCAAGACGCCTAACACCAGGCTGATTTACCTTCCCAGGGTTACTGTTAGGCTTAGGCCTAGGGCTAGGATTTTTAAAACTAGGAAGCCCTTAGCTCCAGGCACACTGCAGCTGTTCAAGGCATCCCAAGGGGAGTACAAAAGTGCAACAACATGGCAGCTTTCACAGCTTTTTCCTTGGCACCATCCCTATACCTAGGCTGATTTATCTGCCTAGGGTTAGGGTTAGGGTTCAGCCTAGGGCTTGGATTTCTTTAACCAGGAAGCCCTGAGTTCCAGGCTTACTTCATCTGCCAAAGGCATCCCAAAGGGAGTGCAGAAGTGCCACAACATGGCTGCTTTCACGGCTTTTCCCTTAGGAAGAAGCCTAATACCCGGCTGATTTACCTTCCTAGGGTTACTGTTAGGCTTAGGCCTAGGACTTTTAAAACCAGGAAGCCCTGGGCTCCAGGCACACTGCAGCTGCGAAAGGCAGGCATCCCAAGGGGAGCGCAGAAGTGACGCAACTTGGCTGCCACCACTGATATTTCCATGAGACCATCCCGAACCATAGGCTGATTTTCCTTCCTAGGGTTAAGGTTTGAGTTACGCCTAGGGTAAGGGTCTATTAACCAGAAAGCCCTGAGTTCCAAGAACACAGCAGCTGCGAAGGACTACCCAAGAAGAGCGCAAAAGTACCACAACATGCCTGCCTCCACAGCTTTTTCCTTGGGGACATGCCTAATTCCTGGCTGATTTGCCTTTCTCGTCTTAGGGTTGGGGTTCGGCCTAGGGCTAGGATTTTTAAAAGCAGGAAGCCCTGAGTTCCAGGCACACTGCAGCTGTGAAAGGCATCCAAAAGGGAGTGCAAAAGTGCCACAACATGGCTGCTTTCACGGCTTTTTCCTTGGCAAGACGCCTAACACCAGGCTGATTTACCTTCCCAGGGTTACTGTTAGGCTTAGGCCTAGGGCTAGGATTTTTAAAACTAGGAAGCCCTGGGCTCCAGGCACACTGCAGCTGTTCAAGGCATCCCAAGGGGAGTACAAAAGTGCAACAACATGGCAGCTTTCACAGCTTTTTCCTTGGCACCATCCCTATACCTAGGCTGATTTATCTGCCTAGGGTTAGGGTTAGGGTTCAGCCTAGGGCTTGGATTTCTTTAACCAGGAAGCCCTGAGTTCCAGGCTTACTTCATCTGCCAAAGGCATCCCAAAGGGAGTGCAGAAGTGCCACAACATGGCTGCTTTCACGGCTTTTCCCTTAGGAAGAACCCTAATACCCGGCTGATTTACCTTCCTAGGGTTACTGTTAGGCTTAGGCCTAGGACTTTTAAAACCAGGAAGCCCTGGGCTCCAGGCACACTGCAGCTGCGAAAGGCATCCCAAGGTGAGCGCAAAAGTGACGCAACTTGGCTGCCACCACTGATATTTCCATGAGACCATCCCGAACCATAGGCTGATTTTCCTTCCTAGGGTTAAGGTTTGAGTTACGCCTAGGGTAAGGGTCTATTAACCAGAAAGCCCTGAGTTCCAAGAACACAGCAGCTGCGAAGGACTACCCAAGAAGAGCGCAAAAGTACCACAACATGCCTGCCTCCACAGCTTTTTCCTTGGGTACATGCCTAATTCCTGGCTGATTTGCCTTTCTCGTCTTAGGGTTGGGGTTCGGCCTAGGGCTAGGATTTTTAAAAGCAGGAAGCCCTGAGTTCCAGGCACACTGCAGCTGTGAAAGGCATCCAAAAGGGAGTGCAAAAGTGCCACAACATGGCTGCTTTCACGGCTTTTTCCTTGGCAAGATGCCTAACACCAGGCTGATTTACCTTCCCAGGGTTACTGTTAGGCTTAGGCCTAGGACTTTTAAAACCAGGAAGCCCTGGGCTCCAGGCACACTGCAGCTGCGAAAGGCATCCCAAGTGGAGCGCAAAAGTGACGCAACTTGGCTGCCACCACTGATATTTCCATGAGACCATCCCGAACCACAGGCTGATTTTCCTTCCTAGGGTTAAGGTTTGAGTTACGCCTAGGGTAAGGGTCTATTAACCAGAAAGCCCTGAGTTCCAAGAACACAGCAGCTGCGAAGGACTAGCCAAGAAGAGCGCAAAAGTACCACAACATGCCTGCCTCCACAGCTTTTTCCTTGGGTACATGCCTAATTCCTGGCTGATTTGCCTTTCTCGTCTTAGGGTTGGGGTTCGGCCTAGGGCTAGGATTTTTAAAAGCAGGAAGCCCTGAGTTCCAGGCACACTGGAGCTGTGAAAGGCATCCAAAAGGGAGTGCAAAAGTGCCACAACATGGCTGTTTCACGGCTTTTTCCTTGGCAAGACGCCTAACACCAGGCTGATTTACCTTCCCAGGGTTACTGTTAGGCTTAGGCCTAGGGCTAGGATTTTTAAAACTAGGAAGCCCTGGGCTCCAGGCACACTGCAGCTGTTCAAGGCATCCCAAGGGGAGTACAAAAGTGCAACAACATGGCAGCTTTCACAGCTTTTTCCTTGGCACCATCCCTATACCTAGGCTGATTTTCCTTCCTAGGGTTAAGGTTTGAGTTATGCCTAGGGTAAGGGTGTATTAACCAGAAAGCCCTGAGTTCCAAGAACACAGCAGCTGCGAAGGACTAGCCAAGAAGAGCGCAAAAGTACCACAACATGCCTGCCTCCACAGCTTTTTCCTTGGGGACATGTCTAATTCCTGGCTGATTTGCCTTTCTCGTCTTAGGGTTGGGGTTCGGCCTAGGGCTAGGATTTTTAAAAGCAGGAAGCCCTGAGTTCCAGGCACACTGCAGCTGTGAAAGGCATCCAAAAGGGAGTGCAAAAGTGCCACAACATGGCTGTTTCACGGCTTTTTCCTTGGCAAGACGCCTAACACCAGGCTGATTTACCTTCCCAGGGTTACTGTTAGGCTTAGGCCTAGGGCTAGGATTTTTAAAACTAGGAAGCCCTTAGCTCCAGGCACACTGCAGCTGTTCAAGGCATCCCAAGGGGAGTACAAAAGTGCAACAACATGGCAGCTTTCACAGCTTTTTCCTTGGCACCATCCCTATACCTAGGCTGATTTATCTGCCTAGGGTTAGGGTTAGGGTTCAGCCTAGGGCTTGGATTTCTTTAACCAGGAAGCCCTGAGTTCCAGGCTTACTTCATCTGCCAAAGGCATCCCAAAGGGAGTGCAGAAGTGCCACAACATGGCTGCTTTCACGGCTTTTCCCTTAGGAAGAACCCTAATACCCGGCTGATTTACCTTCCTAGGGTTACTGTTAGGCTTAGGCCTAGGACTTTTAAAACCAGGAAGCCCTGGGCTCCAGGCACACTGCAGCTGCGAAAGGCATCCCAAGGGGAGCGCAAAAGTGACGCAACTTGGCTGCCACCACTGATATTTCCATGAGACCATCCCGAACCATAGGCTGATTTTCCTTCCTAGGGTTAAGGTTTGAGTTACGCCTAGGGTAAGGGCTCTATTAACCAGAAAGCCCTGAGTTCCAAGAACACAGCAGCTGCGAAGGACTAGCCAAGAAGAGCGCAAAAGTACCACAACATGCCTGCCTCCACAGCTTTTTCCTTGGGGACATGCCTAATTCCTGGCTGATTTGCCTTTCTCGTCTTAGGGTTGGGGTTCGGCCTAGGGCTAGGATTTTTAAAAGCAGGAAGCCCTGAGTTCCAGGCACACTGGAGCTGTGAAAGGCATCCAAAAGGGAGTGCAAAAGTGCCACAACATGGCTGTTTCACGGCTTTTTCCTTGGCAAGACGCCTAACACCAGGCTGATTTACCTTCCCAGGGTTACTGTTAGGCTTAGGCCTAGGGCTAGGATTTTTAAAACTAGGAAGCCCTGGGCTCCAGGCACACTGCAGCTGTTCAAGGCATCCCAAGGGGAGTACAAAAGTGCAACAACATGGCAGCTTTCACAGCTTTTTCCTTGGCACCATCCCTATACCTAGGCTGATTTTCCTTCCTAGGGTTAAGGTTTGAGTTATGCCTAGGGTAAGGGTGTATTAACCAGAAAGCCCTGAGTTCCAAGAACACAGCAGCTGCGAAGGACTAGCCAAGAAGAGCGCAAAAGTACCACAACATGCCTGCCTCCACAGCTTTTTCCTTGGGGACATGTCTAATTCCTGGCTGATTTGCCTTTCTCGTCTTAGGGTTGGGGTTCGGCCTAGGGCTAGGATTTTTAAAAGCAGGAAGCCCTGAGTTCCAGGCACACTGCAGCTGTGAAAGGCATCCAAAAGGGAGTGCAAAAGTGCCACAACATGGCTGCTTTCACGGCTTTTTCCTTGGCAAGACGCCTAACACCAGGCTGATTTACCTTCCCAGGGTTACTGTTAGGCTTAGGCCTAGGGCTAGGATTTTTAAAACTAGGAAGCCCTTAGCTCCAGGCACACTGCAGCTGTTCAAGGCATCCCAAGGGGAGTACAAAAGTGCAACAACATGGCAGCTTTCACAGCTTTTTCCTTGGCACCATCCCTATACCTAGGCTGATTTATCTGCCTAGGGTTAGGGTTAGGCTTCAGCCTAGGGCTTGGATTTCTTTAACCAGGAAGCCCTGAGTTCCAGGCTTACTTCATCTGCCAAAGGCATCCCAAAGGGAGTGCAGAAGTGCCACAACATGGCTGCTTTCACGGCTTTTCCCTTAGGAAGAACCCTAATACCCGGCTGATTTACCTTCCTAGGGTTACTGTTAGGCTTAGGCCTAGGACTTTTAAAACCAGGAAGCCCTGGGCTCCAGGCACACTGCAGCTGCGAAAGGCATCCCAAGGGGAGCGCAAAAGTGACGCAACTTGCCTGCCACCACTGATATTTCCATGAGACCATCCCGAACCATAGGCTGATTTTCCTTCCTAGGGTTAAGGTTTGAGTTACGCCTAGGGTAAGGGTCTATTAACCAGAAAGCCCTGAGTTCCAAGAACACAGCAGCTGCGAAGGACTAGCCAAGAAGAGCGCAAAAGTACCACAACATGCCTGCCTCCACAGCTTTTTCCTTGGGGACATGCCTAATTCCTGGCTGATTTGCCTTTCTCGTCTTAGGGTTGGGGTTCGGCCTAGGGCTATGATTTTTAAAATCAGGAAGCCCTGAGTTCCAGGCACACTGCAGCTGTGAAAGGCATCCAAAAGGGAGTGCAAAAGTGCCACAACATGGCTGCTTTCACGGCTTTTTCCTTGGCAAGACGCCTAACACCAGGCTGATTTACCTTCCCAGGGTTACTGTTAGGCTTAGGCCTAGGGCTAGGATTTTTAAAACTAGGAAGCCCTTAGCTCCAGGCACACTGCAGCTGTTCAAGGCATCCCAAGGGGAGTACAAAAGTGCAACAACATGGCAGCTTTCACAGCTTTTTCCTTGGCACCATCCCTATACCTAGGCTGATTTATCTGCCTAGGGTTAGGGTTAGGGTTCAGCCTAGGGCTTGGATTTCTTTAACCAGGAAGCCCTGAGTTCCAGGCTTACTTCATCTGCCAAAGGCATCCCAAAGGGAGTGCAGAAGTGCCACAACATGGCTGCTTTCACGGCTTTTCCCTTAGGAAGAACCCTAATACCCGGCTGATTTACCTTCCTAGGGTTACTGTTAGGCTTAGGCCTAGGACTTTTAAAACCAGGAAGCCCTGGGCTCCAGGCACACTGCAGCTGCGAAAGGCAGGCATCCCAAGGGGAGCGCAAAAGTGACGCAACTTGGCTGCCACCACTGATATTTCCATGAGACCATCCCGAACCATAGGCTGATTTTCCTTCCTAGGGTTAAGGTTTGAGTTACGCCTAGGGTAAGGGTCTATTAACCAGAAAGCCCTGAGTTCCAAGAACACAGCAGCTGCGAAGGACTAGCCAAGAAGAGCGCAAAAGTAGCACAACATGCCTGCCTCCACAGCTTTTTCCTTGGGGACATGCCTAATTCCTGGCTGATTTGCCTTTCTCGTCTTAGGGTTGGGGTTCGGCCTAGGGCTAGGATTTTTAAAATCAGGAAGCCCTGAGTTCCAGGCACACTGGAGCTGTGAAAGGCATCCAAAAGGGAGTGCAAAAGTGCCACAACATGGCTGCTTTCACGGCTTTTTCCTTGGCAAGACGCCTAACACCAGGCTGATTTACCTTCCCAGGGTTACTGTTAGGCTTAGGCCTAGGGATAGGATTTTTAAAACTAGGAAGCCCTGGGCTCCAGGCACACTGCAGCTGTTCAAGGCATCCCAAGGGGAGTACAAAAGTGCAACAACATGGCAGCTTTCACAGCTTTTTCCTTGGCACCATCCCTATACCTAGGCTGATTTATCTGCCTAGGGTTAGGGTTAGGGTTCAGCCTAGGGCTTGGATTTCTTTAACCAGGAAGCCCTGAGTTCCAGGCTTACTTCATCTGCCAAAGGCATCCCAAAGGGAGTGCAGAAGTGCCACAACATGGCTGCTTTCACGGCTTTTCCCTTAGGAAGAACCCTAATACCCGGCTGATTTACCTTCCTAGGGTTACTGTTAGGCTTAGGCCTAGGACTTTTAAAACCAGGAAGCCCTGGGCTCCAGGCACACTGCAGCTGCGAAAGGCAGGCATCCCAAGGGGAGCGCAAAAGTGACGCAACTTGGCTGCCACCACTGATATTTCCATGAGACCATCCCGAACCATAGGCTGATTTTCCTTCCTAGGGTTAAGGTTTGAGTTACGCCTAGGGTAAGGGTCTATTAACCAGAAAGCCCTGAGTTCCAAGAACACAGCAGCTGCGAAGGACTACCCAAGAAGAGCGCAAAAGTACCACAACATGCCTGCCTCCACAGCTTTTTCCTTGGGGACATGCCTAATTCCTGGCTGATTTGCCTTTCTCGTCTTAGGGTTGGGGTTCGGCCTAGGGCTAGGATTTTTAAAAGCAGGAAGCCCTGAGTTCCAGGCACACTGGAGCTGTGAAAGGCATCCAAAAGGGAGTGCAAAAGTGCCACAACATGGCTGCTTTCACGGCTTTTTCCTTGGCAAGAAGCCTAACACCAGGCTGATTTACCTTCCCAGGGTTACTGTTAGGCTTAGGCCTAGGTCTAGGATTTTTAAAACTAGGAAGCCCTTAGCTCCAGGCACACTGCAGCTGTTCAAGGCATCCCAAGGGGAGTACAAAAGTGCAACAACATGGCAGCTTTCACAGCTTTTTCCTTGGCACCATCCCTATACCTAGGCTGATTTATCTGCCTAGGGTTAGGGTTAGGGTTCAGCCTAGGGCTTGGATTTCTTTAACCAGGAAGCCCTGAGTTCCAGGCTTACTTCATCTGCCAAAGGCATCCCAAAGGGAGTGCAGAAGTGCCACAACATGGCTGCTTTCACGGCTTTTCCCTTAGGAAGAACCCTAATACCCGGCTGATTTACCTTCCTAGGGTTACTGTTAGGCTTAGGCCTAGGACTTTTAAAACCAGGAAGCCCTGGGCTCCAGGCACACTGCAGCTGCGAAAGGCATCCCAAGGGGAGCGCAAAAGTGACGCAACTTGGCTGCCACCACTGATATTTCCATGAGACCATCCCGAACCATAGGCTGATTTTCCTTCCTAGGGTTAAGGTTTGAGTTACGCCTAGGGTAAGGGTCTATTAACCAGAAAGCCCTGAGTTCCAAGAACACAGCAGCTGCGAAGGACTAGCCAAGAAGAGCGCAAAAGTACCACAACATGCCTGCCTCCACAGCTTTTTCCTTGGGGACATGCCTAATTCCTGGCTGATTTGCCTTTCTCGTCTTAGGGTTGGGGTTCGGCCTAGGGCTATGATTTTTAAAATCAGGAAGCCCTGAGTTCCAGGCACACTGCAGCTGTGAAAGGCATCCAAAAGGGAGTGCAAAAGTGCCACAACATGGCTGCTTTCACGGCTTTTTCCTTGGCAAGACGCCTAACACCAGGCTGATTTACCTTCCCAGGGTTACTGTTAGGCTTAGGCCTAGGGCTAGGATTTTTAAAACTAGGAAGCCCTTAGCTCCAGGCACACTGCAGCTGTTCAAGGCATCCCAAGGGGAGTACAAAAGTGCAACAACATGGCAGCTTTCACAGCTTTTTCCTTGGCACCATCCCTATACCTAGGCTGATTTATCTGCCTAGGGTTAGGGTTAGGGTTCAGCCTAGGGCTTGGATTTCTTTAACCAGGAAGCCCTGAGTTCCAGGCTTACTTCATCTGCCAAAGGCATCCCAAAGGGAGTGCAGAAGTGCCACAACATGGCTGCTTTCACGGCTTTTCCCTTAGGAAGAACCCTAATACCCGGCTGATTTACCTTCCTAGGGTTACTGTTAGGCTTAGGCCTAGGACTTTTAAAACCAGGAAGCCCTGGGCTCCAGGCACACTGCAGCTGCGAAAGGCAGGCATCCCAAGGGGAGCGCAAAAGTGACGCAACTTGGCTGCCACCACTGATATTTCCATGAGACCATCCCGAACCATAGGCTGATTTTCCTTCCTAGGGTTAAGGTTTGAGTTACGCCTAGGGTAAGGGTCTATTAACCAGAAAGCCCTGAGTTCCAAGAACACAGCAGCTGCGAAGGACTAGCCAAGAAGAGCGCAAAAGTAGCACAACATGCCTGCCTCCACAGCTTTTTCCTTGGGGACATGCCTAATTCCTGGCTGATTTGCCTTTCTCGTCTTAGGGTTGGGGTTCGGCCTAGGGCTAGGATTTTTAAAATCAGGAAGCCCTGAGTTCCAGGCACACTGGAGCTGTGAAAGGCATCCAAAAGGGAGTGCAAAAGTGCCACAACATGGCTGCTTTCACGGCTTTTTCCTTGGCAAGACGCCTAACACCAGGCTGATTTACCTTCCCAGGGTTACTGTTAGGCTTAGGCCTAGGGATAGGATTTTTAAAACTAGGAAGCCCTGGGCTCCAGGCACACTGCAGCTGTTCAAGGCATCCCAAGGGGAGTACAAAAGTGCAACAACATGGCAGCTTTCACAGCTTTTTCCTTGGCACCATCCCTATACCTAGGCTGATTTATCTGCCTAGGGTTAGGGTTAGGGTTCAGCCTAGGGCTTGGATTTCTTTAACCAGGAAGCCCTGAGTTCCAGGCTTACTTCATCTGCCAAAGGCATCCCAAAGGGAGTGCAGAAGTGCCACAACATGGCTGCTTTCACGGCTTTTCCCTTAGGAAGAACCCTAATACCCGGCTGATTTACCTTCCTAGGGTTACTGTTAGGCTTAGGCCTAGGACTTTTAAAACCAGGAAGCCCTGGGCTCCAGGCACACTGCAGCTGCGAAAGGCATCCCAAGGTGAGCGCAAAAGTGACGCAACTTGGCTGCCACCACTGATATTTCCATGAGACCATCCCGAACCATAGGCTGATTTTCCTTCCTAGGGTTAAGGTTTGAGTTACGCCTAGGGTAAGGGTCTATTAACCAGAAAGCCCTGAGTTCCAAGAACACAGCAGCTGCGAAGGACTACCCAAGAAGAGCGCAAAAGTACCACAACATGCCTGCCTCCACAGCTTTTTCCTTGGGGACATGCCTAATTCCTGGCTGATTTGCCTTTCTCGTCTTAGGGTTGGGGTTCGGCCTAGGGCTAGGATTTTTAAAAGCAGGAAGCCCTGAGTTCCAGGCACACTGGAGCTGTGAAAGGCATCCAAAAGGGAGTGCAAAAGTGCCACAACATGGCTGCTTTCACGGCTTTTTCCTTGGCAAGAAGCCTAACACCAGGCTGATTTACCTTCCCAGGGTTACTGTTAGGCTTAGGCCTAGGTCTAGGATTTTTAAAACTAGGAAGCCCTTAGCTCCAGGCACACTGCAGCTGTTCAAGGCATCCCAAGGGGAGTACAAAAGTGCAACAACATGGCAGCTTTCACAGCTTTTTCCTTGGCACCATCCCTATACCTAGGCTGATTTATCTGCCTAGGGTTAGGGTTAGGGTTCAGCCTAGGGCTTGGATTTTTTTAACCAGGAAGCCCTGAGTTCCAGGCTTACTTCATCTGCCAAAGGCATCCCAAAGGGAGTGCAGAAGTGCCACAACATGGCTGCTTTCACGGCTTTTCCCTTAGGAAGAACCCTAATACCCGGCTGATTTACCTTCCTAGGGTTACTGTTAGGCTTAGGCCTAGGACTTTTAAAACCAGGAAGCCCTGGGCTCCAGGCACACTGCAGCTGCGAAAGGCAGGCATCCCAAGGGGAGCGCAAAAGTGATGCAACTTGGCTGCCACCACTGATATTTCCATGAGACCATCCCGAACCATAGGCTGATTTTCCTTCCTAGGGTTAAGGTTTGAGTTACGCCTAGGGTAAGGGTCTATTAACCAGAAAGCCCTGAGTTCCAAGAACACAGCAGCTGCGAAGGACTAGCCAAGAAGAGCGCAAAAGTACCACAACATGCCTGCCTCCACAGCTTTTTCCTTGGGGACATGCCTAATTCCTGGCTGATTTGCCTTTCTCGTCTTAGGGTTGGGGTTCGGCCTAGGGCTAGGATTTTTAAAAGCAGGAAGCCCTGAGTTCCAGGCACACTGGAGCTGTGAAAGGCATCCAAAAGGGAGTGCAAAAGTGCCACAACATGGCTGCTTTCACGGCTTTTTCCTTGGCAAGACGCCTAACACCAGGCTGATTTACCTTCCCAGGGTTACTGTTAGGCTTAGGCCTAGGGCTAGGATTTTTAAAACTAGGAAGCCCTTAGCTCCAGGCACACTGCAGCTGTTCAAGGCATCCCAAGGGGAGTACAAAAGTGCAACAACATGGCAGCTTTCACAGCTTTTTCCTTGGCACCATCCCTATACCTAGGCTGATTTATCTGCCTAGGGTTAGGGTTAGGGTTCAGCCTAGGGCTTGGATTTCTTTAACCAGGAAGCCCTGAGTTCCAGGCTTACTTCATCTGCCAAAGGCATCCCAAAGGGAGTGCAGAAGTGCCACAACATGGCTGCTTTTACGGCTTTTCCCTTAGGAAGAACCCTAATACCCGGCTGATTTACCTTCCTAGGGTTACTGTTAGGCTTAGGCCTAGGACTTTTAAAACCAGGAAGCCCTGGGCTCCAGGCACACTGCAGCTGCGAAAGGCAGGCATCCCAAGGGGAGCGCAAAAGTGACGCAACTTGGCTGCCACCACTGATATTTCCATGAGACCATCCCAACCATAGGCTGATTTTCCTTCCTAGGGTTAAGGTTTGAGTTACGCCTAGGGTAAGGGTCTATTAACCAGAAAGCCCTGAGTTCCAAGAACACAGCAGCTGCGAAGGACTAGCCAAGAAGAGCGCAAAAGTACCACAACATGCCTGCCTCCACAGCTTTTTCCTTGGGGACATGCCTAATTCCTGGCTGATTTGCCTTTCTCGTCTTAGGGTTGGGGTTCGGCCTAGGGCTAGGATTTTTAAAAGCAGGAAGCCCTGAGTTCCAGGCACACTGCAGCTGTGAAAGGCATCCAAAAGGGAGTGCAAAAGTGCCACAACATGGCTGCTTTCACGGCTTTTTCCTTGGCAAGACGCCTAACACCAGGCTGATTTACCTTCCCAGGGTTACTGTTAGGCTTAGGCCTAGGGCTAGGATTTTTAAAACTAGGAAGCCCTTAGCTCCAGGCACACTGCAGCTGTTCAAGGCATCCCAAGGGGAGTACAAAAGTGCAACAACATGGCAGCTTTCACAGCTTTTTCCTTGGCACCATCCCTATACCTAGGCTGATTTATCTGCCTAGGGTTAGGGTTAGGGTTCAGCCTAGGGCTTGGATTTCTTTAACCAGGAAGCCCTGAGTTCCAGGCTTACTTCATCTGCCAAAGGCATCCCAAAGGGAGTGCAGAAGTGCCACAACATGGCTGCTTTCACGGCTTTTCCCTTAGGAAGAACCCTAATACCCGGCTGATTTACCTTCCTAGGGTTACTGTTAGGCTTAGGCCTAGGACTTTTAAAACCAGGAAGCCCTGGGCTCCAGGCACACTGCAGCTGCGAAAGGCATCCCAAGGGGAGCGCAAAAGTGACGCAACTTGGCTGCCACCACTGATATTTCCATGAGACCATCCCGAACCATAGGCTGATTTTCCTTCCTAGGGTTAAGGTTTGAGTTACGCCTAGGGTAAGGGTCTATTAACCAGAAAGCCCTGAGTTCCAAGAACACAGCAGCTGCGAAGGACTAGCCAAGAAGAGCGCAAAAGTACCACAACATGCCTGCCTCCACAGCTTTTTCCTTGGGGACATGCCTAATTCCTGGCTGATTTGCCTTTCTCGTCTTAGGGTTGGGGTTCGGCCTAGGGCTAGGATTTTTAAAAGCAGGAAGCCCTGAGTTCCAGGCACACTGCAGCTGTGAAAGGCATCCAAAAGGGAGTGCAAAAGTGCCACAACATGGCTGCTTTCACGGCTTTTTCCTTGGCAAGACGCCTAACACCAGGCTGATTTACCTTCCCAGGGTTACTGTTAGGCTTAGGCCTAGGGCTAGGATTTTTAAAACTAGGAAGCCCTTAGCTCCAGGCACACTGCAGCTGTTCAAGGCATCCCAAGGGGAGTACAAAAGTGCAACAACATGGCAGCTTTCACAGCTTTTTCCTTGGCACCATCCCTATACCTAGGCTGATTTATCTGCCTAGGGTTAGGGTTAGGGTTCAGCCTAGGGCTTGGATTTCTTTAACCAGGAAGCCCTGAGTTCCAGGCTTACTTCATCTGCCAAAGGCATCCCAAAGGGAGTGCAGAAGTGCCACAACATGGCTGCTTTCACGGCTTTTCCCTTAGGAAGAACCCTAATACCCGGCTGATTTACCTTCCTAGGGTTACTGTTAGGCTTAGGCCTAGGACTTTTAAAACCAGGAAGCCCTGGGCTCCAGGCACACTGCAGCTGCGAAAGGCAGGCATCCCAAGGGGAGCGCAAAAGTGACGCAACTTGGCTGCCACCACTGATATTTCCATGAGACCATCCCGAACCATAGGCTGATTTTCCTTCCTAGGGTTAAGGTTTGAGTTACGCCTAGGGTAAGGGTCTATTAACCAGAAAGCCCTGAGTTCCAAGAACACAGCAGCTGCGAAGGACTAGCCAAGAAGAGCGCAAAAGTACCACAACATGCCTGCCTCCACAGCTTTTTCCTTGGGGACATGCCTAATTCCTGGCTGATTTGCCTTTCTCGTCTTAGGGTTGGGGTTCGGCCTAGGGCTAGGATTTTTAAAATCAGGAAGCCCTGAGTTCCAGGCACACTGGAGCTGTGAAAGGCATCCAAAAGGGAGTGCAAAAGTGCCACAACATGGCTGCTTTCACGGCTTTTTCCTTGGCAAGACGCCTAACACCAGGCTGATTTACCTTCCCAGGGTTACTGTTAGGCTTAGGCCTAGGGATAGGATTTTTAAAACTAGGAAGCCCTGGGCTCCAGGCACACTGCAGCTGTTCAAGGCATCCCAAGGGGAGTACAAAAGTGCAACAACATGGCAGCTTTCACAGCTTTTTCCTTGGCACCATCCCTATACCTAGGCTGATTTATCTGCCTAGGGTTAGGGTTAGGGTTCAGCCTAGGGCTTGGATTTCTTTAACCAGGAAGCCCTGAGTTCCAGGCTTACTTCATCTGCCAAAGGCATCCCAAAGGGAGTGCAGAAGTGCCACAACATGGCTGCTTTCACGGCTTTTCCCTTAGGAAGAACCCTAATACCCGGCTGATTTACCTTCCTAGGGTTACTGTTAGGCTTAGGCCTAGGACTTTTAAAACCAGGAAGCCCTGGGCTCCAGGCACACTGCAGCTGCGAAAGGCATCCCAAGGTGAGCGCAAAAGTGACGCAACTTGGCTGCCACCACTGATATTTCCATGAGACCATCCCGAACCATAGGCTGATTTTCCTTCCTAGGGTTAAGGTTTGAGTTACGCCTAGGGTAAGGGTCTATTAACCAGAAAGCCCTGAGTTCCAAGAACACAGCAGCTGCGAAGGACTACCCAAGAAGAGCGCAAAAGTACCACAACATGCCTGCCTCCACAGCTTTTTCCTTGGGGACATGCCTAATTCCTGGCTGATTTGCCTTTCTCGTCTTAGGGTTGGGGTTCGGCCTAGGGCTAGGATTTTTAAAAGCAGGAAGCCCTGAGTTCCAGGCACACTGGAGCTGTGAAAGGCATCCAAAAGGGAGTGCAAAAGTGCCACAACATGGCTGCTTTCACGGCTTTTTCCTTGGCAAGAAGCCTAACACCAGGCTGATTTACCTTCCCAGGGTTACTGTTAGGCTTAGGCCTAGGTCTAGGATTTTTAAAACTAGGAAGCCCTTAGCTCCAGGCACACTGCAGCTGTTCAAGGCATCCCAAGGGGAGTACAAAAGTGCAACAACATGGCAGCTTTCACAGCTTTTTCCTTGGCACCATCCCTATACCTAGGCTGATTTATCTGCCTAGGGTTAGGGTTAGGGTTCAGCCTAGGGCTTGGATTTCTTTAACCAGGAAGCCCTGAGTTCCAGGCTTACTTCATCTGCCAAAGGCATCCCAAAGGGAGTGCAGAAGTGCCACAACATGGCTGCTTTCACGGCTTTTCCCTTAGGAAGAACCCTAATACCCGGCTGATTTACCTTCCTAGGGTTACTGTTAGGCTTAGGCCTAGGACTTTTAAAACCAGGAAGCCCTGGGCTCCAGGCACACTGCAGCTGCGAAAGGCAGGCATCCCAAGGGGAGCGCAAAAGTGACGCAACTTGGCTGCCACCACTGATATTTCCATGAGACCATCCCGAACCATAGGCTGATTTTCCTTCCTAGGGTTAAGGTTTGAGTTACGCCTAGGGTAAGGGCTCTATTAACCAGAAAGCCCTGAGTTCCAAGAACACAGCAGCTGCGAAGGACTAGCCAAGAAGAGCGCAAAAGTACCACAACATGCCTGCCTCCACAGCTTTTTCCTTGGGGACATGCCTAATTCCTGGCTGATTTGCCTTTCTCGTCTTAGGGTTGGGGTTCGGCCTAGGGCTAGGATTTTTAAAAGCAGGAAGCCCTGAGTTCCAGGCACACTGGAGCTGTGAAAGGCATCCAAAAGGGAGTGCAAAAGTGCCACAACATGGCTGCTTTCACGGCTTTTTCCTTGGCAAGACGCCTAACACCAGGCTGATTTACCTTCCCAGGGTTACTGTTAGGCTTAGGCCTAGGGCTAGGATTTTTAAAACTAGGAAGCCCTTAGCTCCAGGCACACTGCAGCTGTTCAAGGCATCCCAAGGGGAGTACAAAAGTGCAACAACATGGCAGCTTTCACAGCTTTTTCCTTGGCACCATCCCTATACCTAGGCTGATTTATCTGCCTAGGGTTAGGGTTAGGGTTCAGCCTAGGGCTTGGATTTCTTTAACCAGGAAGCCCTGAGTTCCAGGCTTACTTCATCTGCCAAAGGCATCCCAAAGGGAGTGCAGAAGTGCCACAACATGGCTGCTTTCACGGCTTTTCCCTTAGGAAGAACCCTAATACCCGGCTGATTTACCTTCCTAGGGTTACTGTTAGGCTTAGGCCTAGGACTTTTAAAACCAGGAAGCCCTGGGCTCCAGGCACACTGCAGCTGCGAAAGGCAGGCATCCCAAGGGGAGCGCAAAAGTGACGCAACTTGGCTGCCACCACTGATATTTCCATGAGACCATCCCGAACCATAGGCTGATTTTCCTTCCTAGGGTTAAGGTTTGAGTTACGCCTAGGGTAAGGGTCTATTAACCAGAAAGCCCTGAGTTCCAAGAACACAGCAGCTGCGAAGGACTACCCAAGAAGAGCGCAAAAGTACCACAACATGCCTGCCTCCACAGCTTTTTCCTTGGGGACATGCCTAATTCCTGGCTGATTTGCCTTTCTCGTCTTAGGGTTGGGGTTCGGCCTAGGGCTAGGATTTTTAAAAGCAGGAAGCCCTGAGTTCCAGGCACACTGGAGCTGTGAAAGGCATCCAAAAGGGAGTGCAAAAGTGCCACAACATGGCTGTTTCACGGCTTTTTCCTTGGCAAGACGCCTAACACCAGGCTGATTTACCTTCCCAGGGTTACTGTTAGGCTTAGGCCTAGGGCTAGGATTTTTAAAACTAGGAAGCCCTTAGCTCCAGGCACACTGCAGCTGTTCAAGGCATCCCAAGGGGAGTACAAAAGTGCAACAACATGGCAGCTTTCACAGCTTTTTCCTTGGCACCATCCCTATACCTAGGCTGATTTATCTGCCTAGGGTTAGGGTTAGGGTTCAGCCTAGGGCTTGGATTTCTTTAACCAGGAAGCCCTGAGTTCCAGGCTTACTTCATCTGCCAAAGGCATCCCAAAGGGAGTGCAGAAGTGCCACAACATGGCTGCTTTCACGGCTTTTCCCTTAGGAAGAACCCTAATACCCGGCTGATTTACCTTCCTAGGGTTACTGTTAGGCTTAGGCCTAGGACTTTTAAAACCAGGAAGCCCTGGGCTCCAGGCACACTGCAGCTGCGAAAGGCAGGCATCCCAAGGGGAGCGCAAAAGTGACGCAACTTGGCTGCCACCACTGATATTTCCATGAGACCATCCCGAACCATAGGCTGATTTTCCTTCCTAGGGTTAAGGTTTGAGTTACGCCTAGGGTAAGGGCTCTATTAACCAGAAAGCCCTGAGTTCCAAGAACACAGCAGCTGCGAAGGACTAGCCAAGAAGAGCGCAAAAGTACCACAACATGCCTGCCTCCACAGCTTTTTCCTTGGGGACATGCCTAATTCCTGGCTGATTTGCCTTTCTCCTCTTAGGGTTGGGGTTCGGCCTAGGGCTAGGATTTTTAAAAGCAGGAAGCCCTGAGTTCCAGGCACACTGCAGCTGTGAAAGGCATCCAAAAGGGAGTGCAAAAGTGCCACAACATGGCTGCTTTCACGGCTTTTTCCTTGGCAAGACGCCTAACACCAGGCTGATTTACCTTCCCAGGGTTACTGTTAGGCTTAGGCCTAGGGCTAGGATTTTTAAAACTAGGAAGCCCTTAGCTCCAGGCACACTGCAGCTGTTCAAGGCATCCCAAGGGGAGTACAAAAGTGCAACAACATGGCAGCTTTCACAGCTTTTTCCTTGGCACCATCCCTATACCTAGGCTGATTTATCTGCCTAGGGTTAGGGTTAGGGTTCAGCCTAGGGCTTGGATTTCTTTAACCAGGAAGCCCTGAGTTCCAGGCTTACTTCATCTGCCAAAGGCATCCCAAAGGGAGTGCAGAAGTGCCACAACATGGCTGCTTTCACGGCTTTTCCCTTAGGAAGAACCCTAATACCCGGCTGATTTACCTTCCTAGGGTTACTGTTAGGCTTAGGCCTAGGACTTTTAAAACCAGGAAGCCCTGGGCTCCAGGCACACTGCAGCTGCGAAAGGCAGGCATCCCAAGGGGAGCGCAAAAGTGACGCAACTTGGCTGCCACCACTGATATTTCCATGAGACCATCCCGAACCATAGGCTGATTTTCCTTCCTAGGGTTAAGGTTTGAGTTACGCCTAGGGTAAGGGTCTATTAACCAGAAAGCCCTGAGTTCCAAGAACACAGCAGCTGCGAAGGACTAGCCAAGAAGAGCGCAAAAGTAGCACAACATGCCTGCCTCCACAGCTTTTTCCTTGGGGACATGCCTAATTCCTGGCTGATTTGCCTTTCTCGTCTTAGGGTTGGGGTTCGGCCTAGGGCTAGGATTTTTAAAAGCAGGAAGCCCTGAGTTCCAGGCACACTGCAGCTGTGAAAGGCATCCAAAAGGGAGTGCAAAAGTGCCACAACATGGCTGCTTTCACGGCTTTTTCCTTGGCAAGACGCCTAACACCAGGCTGATTTACCTTCCCAGGGTTACTGTTAGGCTTAGGCCTAGGGCTAGGATTTTTAAAACTAGGAAGCCCTTAGCTCCAGGCACACTGCAGCTGTTCAAGGCATCCCAAGGGGAGTACAAAAGTGCAACAACATGGCAGCTTTCACAGCTTTTTCCTTGGCACCATCCCTATACTTAGGCTGATTTATCTGCCTAGGGTTAGGGTTAGGGTTCAGCCTAGGGCTTGGATTTCTTTAACCAGGAAGCCCTGAGTTCCAGGCTTACTTCATCTGCCAAAGGCATCCCAAAGGGAGTGCAGAAGTGCCACAACATGGCTGCTTTCATGGCTTTTCCCTTAGGAAGAACCCTAATACCCGGCTGATTTACCTTCCTAGGGTTACTGTTAGGCTTAGGCCTAGGACTTTTAAAACCAGGAAGCCCTGGGCTCCAGGCACACTGCAGCTGCGAAAGGCAGGCATCCCAAGGGGAGCGCAAAAGTGACGCAACTTGGCTGCCACCACTGATATTTCCATGAGACCATCCCGAACCATAGGCTGATTTTCCTTCCTAGGGTTAAGGTTTGAGTTACGCCTAGGGTAAGGGTCTATTAACCAGAAAGCCCTGAGTTCCAAGAACACAGCAGCTGCGAAGGACTACCCAAGAAGAGCGCAAAAGTACCACAACATGCCTGCCTCCACAGCTTTTTCCTTGGGGACATGCCTAATTCCTGGCTGATTTGCCTTTCTCGTCTTAGGGTTGGGGTTCGGCCTAGGGCTAGGATTTTTAAAAGCAGGAAGCCCTGAGTTCCAGGCACACTGGAGCTGTGAAAGGCATCCAAAAGGGAGTGCAAAAGTGCCACAACATGGCTGCTTTCACGGCTTTTTCCTTGGCAAGACGCCTAACACCAGGCTGATTTACCTTCCCAGGGTTACTGTTAGGCTTAGGCCTAGGGCTAGGATTTTTAAAACTAGGAAGCCCTGGGCTCCAGGCACACTGCAGCTGTTCAAGGCATCCCAAGGGGAGTACAAAAGTGCAACAACATGGCAGCTTTCACAGCTTTTTCCTTGGCACCATCCCTATACCTAGGCTGATTTATCTGCCTAGGGTTAGGGTTAGGGTTCAGCCTAGGGCTTGGATTTCTTTAACCAGGAAGCCCTGAGTTCCAGGCTTACTTCATCTGCCAAAGGCATCCCAAAGGGAGTGCAGAAGTGCCACAACATGGCTGCTTTCACGGCTTTTCCCTTAGGAAGAACCCTAATACCCAGCTGATTTACCTTCCTAGGGTTACTGTTAGGCTTAGGCCTAGGACTTTTAAAACCAGGAAGCCCTGGGCTCCAGGCACACTGCAGCTGCGAAAGGCATCCCAAGGTGAGCGCAAAAGTGACGCAACTTGGCTGCCACCACTGATATTTCCATGAGACCATCCCGAACCATAGGCTGATTTTCCTTCCTAGGGTTAAGGTTTGAGTTACGCCTAGGGTAAGGGTCTATTAACCAGAAAGCCCTGAGTTCCAAGAACACAGCAGCTGCGAAGGACTAGCCAAGAAGAGCGCAAAAGTAGCACAACATGCCTGCCTCCACAGCTTTTTCCTTGGGGACATGCCTAATTCCTGGCTGATTTGCCTTTCTCGTCTTAGGGTTGGGGTTCGGCCTAGGGCTAGGATTTTTAAAAGCAGGAAGCCCTGAGTTCCAGGCACACTGCAGCTGTGAAAGGCATCCAAAAGGGAGTGCAAAAGTGCCACAACATGGCTGCTTTCACGGCTTTTTCCTTGGCAAGAAGCCTAACACCAGGCTGATTTACCTTCCCAGGGTTACTGTTAGGCTTAGGCCTAGGGCTAGGATTTTTAAAACTAGGAAGCCCTTAGCTCCAGGCACACTGCAGCTGTTCAAGGCATCCCAAGGGGAGTACAAAAGTGCAACAACATGGCAGCTTTCACAGCTTTTTCCTTGGCACCATCCCTATACCTAGGCTGATTTATCTGCCTAGGGTTAGGGTTAGGGTTCAGCCTAGGGCTTGGATTTCTTTAACCAGGAAGCCCTGAGTTCCAGGCTTACTTCATCTGCCAAAGGCATCCCAAAGGGAGTGCAGAAGTGCCACAACATGGCTGCTTTCACGGCTTTTCCCTTAGGAAGAACCCTAATACCCGGCTGATTTACCTTCCTAGGGTTACTGTTAGGCTTAGGCCTAGGACTTTTAAAACCAGGAAGCCCTGGGCTCCAGGCACACTGCAGCTGCGAAAGGCAGGCATCCCAAGGGGAGCGCAAAAGTGACGCAACTTGGCTGCCACCACTGATATTTCCATGAGACCATCCCGAACCATAGGCTGATTTTCCTTCCTAGGGTTAAGGTTTGAGTTACGCCTAGGGTAAGGGCTCTATTAACCAGAAAGCCCTGAGTTCCAAGAACACAGCAGCTGCGAAGGACTAGCCAAGAAGAGCGCAAAAGTAGCACAACATGCCTGCCTCCACAGCTTTTTCCTTGGGGACATGCCTAATTCCTGGCTGATTTGCCTTTCTCGTCTTAGGGTTGGGGTTCGGCCTAGGGCTAGGATTTTTAAAAGCAGGAAGCCCTGAGTTCCAGGCACACTGCAGCTGTGAAAGGCATCCAAAAGGGAGTGCAAAAGTGCCACAACATGGCTGCTTTCACGGCTTTTTCCTTGGCAAGAAGCCTAACACCAGGCTGATTTACCTTCCCAGGGTTACTGTTAGGCTTAGGCCTAGGGCTAGGATTTTTAAAACTAGGAAGCCCTTAGCTCCAGGCACACTGCAGCTGTTCAAGGCATCCCAAGGGGAGTACAAAAGTGCAACAACATGGCAGCTTTCACAGCTTTTTCCTTGGCACCATCCCTATACCTAGGCTGATTTATCTGCCTAGGGTTAGGGTTAGGGTTCAGCCTAGGGCTTGGATTTCTTTAACCAGGAAGCCCTGAGTTCCAGGCTTACTTCATCTGCCAAAGGCATCCCAAAGGGAGTGCAGAAGTGCCACAACATGGCTGCTTTCACGGCTTTTCCCTTAGGAAGAACCCTAATACCCGGCTGATTTACCTTCCTAGGGTTACTGTTAGGCTTAGGCCTAGGACTTTTAAAACCAGGAAGCCCTGGGCTCCAGGCACACTGCAGCTGCGAAAGGCATCCCAAGGGGAGCGCAAAAGTGACGCAACTTGGCTGCCACCACTGATATTTCCATGAGACCATCCCGAACCATAGGATGATTTTCCTTCCTAGGGTTAAGGTTTGAGTTACGCCTAGGGTAAGGGCTCTATTAACCAGAAAGCCCTGAGTTCCAAGAACACAGCAGCTGCGAAGGACTACCCAAGAAGAGCGCAAAAGTACCACAACATGCCTGCCTCCACAGCTTTTTCCTTGGGGACATGCCTAATTCCTGGCTGATTTGCCTTTCTCGTCTTAGGGTTGGGGTTCGGCCTAGGGCTAGGATTTTTAAAAGCAGGAAGCCCTGAGTTCCAGGCACACTGGAGCTGTGAAAGGCATCCAAAAGGGAGTGCAAAAGTGCCACAACATGGCTGCTTTCACGGCTTTTTCCTTGGCAAGACGCCTAACACCAGGCTGATTTACCTTCCCAGGGTTACTGTTAGGCTTAGGCCTAGGGCTAGGATTTTTAAAACTAAGAAGCCCTTAGCTCCAGGCACACTGCAGCTGTTCAAGGCATCCCAAGGGGAGTACAAAAGTGCAACAACATGGCAGCTTTCACAGCTTTTTCCTTGGCACCATCCCTATACCTAGGCTGATTTATCTGCCTAGGGTTAGGGTTAGGGTTCAGCCTAGGGCTTGGATTTCTTTAACCAGGAAGCCCTGAGTTCCAGGCTTACTTCATCTGCCAAAGGCATCCCAAAGGGAGTGCAGAAGTGCCACAACATGGCTGCTTTCACGGCTTTTCCCTTAGGAAGAACCCTAATACCCGGCTGATTTACCTTCCTAGGGTTACTGTTAGGCTTAGGCCTAGGACTTTTAAAACCAGGAAGCCCTGGGCTCCAGGCACACTGCAGCTGCGAAAGGCATCCCAAGGGGAGCGCAAAAGTGACGCAACTTGGCTGCCACCACTGATATTTCCATGAGACCATCCCGAACCATAGGCTGATTTTCCTTCCTAGGGTTAAGGTTTGAGTTACGCCTAGGGTAAGGGCTCTATTAACCAGAAAGCCCTGAGTTCCAAGAACACAGCAGCTGCGAAGGACTAGCCAAGAAGAGCGCAAAAGTACCACAACATGCCTGCCTCCACAGCTTTTTCCTTGGGGACATGCCTAATTCCTGGCTGATTTGCCTTTCTCGTCTTAGGGTTGGGGTTCGGCCTAGGGCTAGGATTTTTAAAAGCAGGAAGCCCTGAGTTCCAGGCACACTGCAGCTGTGAAAGGCATCCAAAAGGGAGTGCAAAAGTGCCACAACATGGCTGTTTCACGGCTTTTTCCTTGGCAAGACGCCTAACACCAGGCTGATTTACCTTCCCAGGGTTACTGTTAGGCTTAGGCCTAGGGCTAGGATTTTTAAAACTAGGAAGCCCTTAGCTCCAGGCACACTGCAGCTGTTCAAGGCATCCCAAGGGGAGTACAAAAGTGCAACAACATGGCAGCTTTCACAGCTTTTTCCTTGGCACCATCCCTATACCTAGGTTGATTTATCTGCCTAGGGTTAGGGTTAGGGTTCAGCCTAGGGCTGTGATTTCTTTAACCAGGAAGCCCTGAGTTCCAGGCTTACTTCATCTGCCAAAGGCATCCCAAAGGGAGTGCAGAAGTGCCACAACATGGCTGCTTTCACGGCTTTTCCCTTAGGAAGAACCCTAATACCCGGCTGATTTACCTTCCTAGGGTTACTGTTAGGCTTAGGCCTAGGACTTTTAAAACCAGGAAGCCCTGGGCTCCAGGCACACTGCAGCTGCGAAAGGCAGGCATCCCAAGGTGAGCGCAAAAGTGACGCAACTTGGCTGCCACCACTGATATTTCCATGAGACCATCCCGAAACATAGGCTGATTTTCCTTCCTAGGGTTAAGGTTTGAGTTACGCCTAGGGTAAGGGCTCTATTAACCAGAAAGCCCTGAGTTCCAAGAACACAGCAGCTGCGAAGGACTAGCCAAGAAGAGCGCAAAAGTACCACAACATGCCTGCCTCCACAGCTTTTTCCTTGGGGACATGCCTAATTCCTGGCTGATTTGCCTTTCTCGTCTTAGGGTTGGGGTTCGGCCTAGGGCTAGGATTTTTAAAAGCAGGAAGCCCTGAGTTCCAGGCACACTGGAGCTGTGAAAGGCATCCAAAAGGGAGTGCAAAAGTGCCACAACATGGCTGCTTTCACGGCTTTTTCCTTGGCAAGACGCCTAACACCAGGCTGATTTACCTTCCCAGGGTTACTGTTAGGCTTAGGCCTAGGGCTAGGATTTTTAAAACTAGGAAGCCCTTAGCTCCAGGCACACTGCAGCTGTTCAAGGCATCCCAAGGGGAGTACAAAAGTGCAACAACATGGCAGCTTTCACAGCTTTTTCCTTGGCACCATCCCTATACCTAGGCTGATTTATCTGCCTAGGGTTAGGGTTAGGGTTCAGCCTAGGGCTGTGATTTCTTTAACCAGGAAGCCCTGAGTTCCAGGCTTACTTCATCTGCCAAAGGCATCCCAAAGGGAGTGCAGAAGTGCCACAACATGGCTGCTTTCACGGCTTTTCCCTTAGGAAGAACCCTAATACCCAGCTGATTTACCTTCCTAGGGTTACTGTTAGGCTTAGGCCTAGGACTTTTAAAACCAGGAAGCCCTGGGCTCCAGGCACACTGCAGCTGCGAAAGGCATCCCAAGGGGAGCGCAAAAGTGACGCAACTTGGCTGCCACCACTGATATTTCCATGAGACCATCCCGAACCATAGGCTGATTTTCCTTCCTAGGGTTAAGGTTTGAGTTACGCCTAGGGTAAGGGTCTATTAACCAGAAAGCCCTGAGTTCCAAGAACACAGCAGCTGCGAAGGACTAGCCAAGAAGAGCGCAAAAGTAGCACAACATGCCTGCCTCCACAGCTTTTTCCTTGGGGACATGCCTAATTCCTGGCTGATTTGCCTTTCTCGTCTTAGGGTTGGGGTTCGGCCTAGGGCTAGGATTTTTAAAAGCAGGAAGCCCTGAGTTCCAGGCACACTGCAGCTGTGAAAGGCATCCAAAAGGGAGTGCAAAAGTGCCACAACATGGCTGCTTTCACGGCTTTTTCCTTGGCAAGACGCCTAACACCAGGCTGATTTACCTTCCCAGGGTTACTGTTAGGCTTAGGCCTAGGGCTAGGATTTTTAAAACTAGGAAGCCCTTAGCTCCAGGCACACTGCAGCTTTTCAAGGCATCCCAAGGGGAGTACAAAAGTGCAACAACATGGCAGCTTTCACAGCTTTTTCCTTGGCACCATCCCTATACCTAGGCTGATTTATCTGCCTAGGGTTAGGGTTAGGGTTCAGCCTAGGGCTTGGATTTTTTTAACCAGGAAGCCCTGAGTTCCAGGCTTACTTCATCTGCCAAAGGCATCCCAAAGGGAGTGCAGAAGTGCCACAACATGGCTGCTTTCACGGCTTTTCCCTTAGGAAGAACCCTAATACCCGGCTGATTTACCTTCCTAGGGTTACTGTTAGGCTTAGGCCTAGGACTTTTAAAACCAGGAAGCCCTGGGCTCCAGGCACACTGCAGCTGCGAAAGGCAGGCATCCCAAGGGGAGCGCAAAAGTGACGCAACTTGGCTGCCACCACTGATATTTCCATGAGACCATCCCGAACCATAGGCTGATTTTCCTTCCTAGGGTTAAGGTTTGAGTTACGCCTAGGGTAAGGGCTCTATTAACCAGAAAGCCCTGAGTTCCAAGAACACAGCAGCTGCGAAGGACTAGCCAAGAAGAGCGCAAAAGTACCACAACATGCCTGCCTCCACAGCTTTTTCCTTGGGGACATGCCTAATTCCTGGCTGATTTGCCTTTCTCGTCTTAGGGTTGGGGTTCGGCCTAGGGCTAGGATTTTTAAAAGCAGGAAGCCCTGAGTTCCAGGCACACTGGAGCTGTGAAAGGCATCCAAAAGGGAGTGCAAAAGTGCCACAACATGGCTGCTTTCACGGCTTTTTCCTTGGCAAGACGCCTAACACCAGGCTGATTTACCTTCCCAGGGTTACTGTTAGGCTTAGGCCTAGGTCTAGGATTTTTAAAACTAGGAAGCCCTTAGCTCCAGGCACACTGCAGCTGTTCAAGGCATCCCAAGGGGAGTACAAAAGTGCAACAACATGGCAGCTTTCACAGCTTTTTCCTTGGCACCATCCCTATACCTAGGCTGATTTATCTGCCTAGGGTTAGGGTTAGGGTTCAGCCTAGGGCTTGGATTTCTTTAACCAGGAAGCCCTGAGTTCCAGGCTTACTTCATCTGCCAAAGGCATCCCAAAGGGAGTGCAGAAGTGCCACAACATGGCTGCTTTCACGGCTTTTCCCTTAGGAAGAACCCTAATACCCGGCTGATTTACCTTCCTAGGGTTACTGTTAGGCTTAGGCCTAGGACTTTTAAAACCAGGAAGCCCTGGGCTCCAGGCACACTGCAGCTGCGAAAGGCAGGCATCCCAAGGGGAGCGCAAAAGTGACGCAACTTGGCTGCCACCACTGATATTTCCATGAGACCATCCCGAACCATAGGCTGATTTTCCTTCCTAGGGTTAAAGTTTGAGTTACGCCTAGGGTAAGGGCTCTATTAACCAGAAAGCCCTGAGTTCCAAGAACACAGCAGCTGCGAAGGACTAGCCAAGAAGAGCGCAAAAGTACCACAACATGCCTGCCTCCACAGCTTTTTCCTTGGGGACATGCCTAATTCCTGGCTGATTTGCCTTTCTCGTCTTAGGGTTGGGGTTCGGCCTAGGGCTAGGATTTTTAAAAGCAGGAAGCCCTGAGTTCCAGGCACACTGGAGCTGTGAAAGGCATCCAAAAGGGAGTGCAAAAGTGCCACAACATGGCTGTTTCACGGCTTTTTCCTTGGCAAGACGCCTAACACCAGGCTGATTTACCTTCCCAGGGTTACTGTTAGGCTTAGGCCTAGGGATAGGATTTTTAAAACTAGGAAGCCCTGGGCTCCAGGCACACTGCAGCTGTTCAAGGCATCCCAAGGGGAGTACAAAAGTGCAACAACATGGCAGCTTTCACAGCTTTTTCCTTGGCACCATCCCTATACCTAGGCTGATTTATCTGCCTAGGGTTAGGGTTCAGCCTAGGGCTTGGATTTCTTTAACCAGGAAGCCCTGAGTTCCAGGCTTACTTCATCTGCCAAAGGCATCCCAAAGGGAGTGCAGAAGTGCCACAACATGGCTGCTTTCACGGCTTTTCCCTTAGGAAGAACCCTAATACCCGGCTGATATACCTTCCTAGGGTTACTGTTAGGCTTAGGCCTAGGACTTTTAAAACCAGGAAGCCCTGGCCTCCAGGCACACTGCAGCTGCGAAAGGCAGGCATCCCAAGGTGAGCGCAAAAGTGACGCAACTTGGCTGCCACCACTGATATTTCCATGAGACCATCCCGAACCATAGGCTGATTTTCCTTCCTATGGTTAAGGTTTGACTTACGCCTAGGGTAAGGGCTCTATTAACCAGAAAGCCCTGAGTTCCAAGAACACAGCAGCTGCGAAGGACTAGCCAAGAAGAGCGCAAAAGTACCACAACATGCCTGCCTCCACAGCTTTTTCCTTGGGGACATGCCTAATTCCTGGCTGATTTGCCTTTCTCGTCTTAGGGTTGGGGTTCGGCCTAGGGCTAGGATTTTTAAAAGCAGGAAGCCCTGAGTTCCAGGCACACTGGAGCTGTGAAAGGCATCCAAAAGGGAGTGCAAAAGTGCCACAACATGGCTGCTTTCACGGCTTTTTCCTTGGCAAGACGCCTAACACCAGGCTGATTTACCTTCCCAGGGTTACTGTTAGGCTTAGGCCTAGGGCTAGGATTTTTAAAACTAGGAAGCCCTTAGCTCCAGGCACACTGCAGCTGTTCAAGGCATCCCAAGGGGAGTACAAAAGTGCAACAACATGGCAGCTTTCACAGCTTTTTCCTTGGCACCATCCCTATACCTAGGCTGATTTATCTGCCTAGGGTTAGGGTTAGGGTTCAGCCTAGGGCTTGGATTTCTTTAACCAGGAAGCCCTGAGTTCCAGGCTTACTTCATCTGCCAAAGGCATCCCAAAGGGAGTGCAGAAGTGCCACAACATGGCTGCTTTCACGGCTTTTCCCTTAGGAAGAACCCTAATACCCGGCTGATTTACCTTCCTAGGGTTACTGTTAGGCTTAGGCCTAGGACTTTTAAAACCAGGAAGCCCTGGGCTCCAGGCACACTGCAGCTGCGAAAGGCATCCCAAGGGGAGCGCAAAAGTGACGCAACTTGGCTGCCACCACTGATATTTCCATGAGACCATCCCGAACCATAGGCTGATTTTCCTTCCTAGGGTTAAGGTTTGAGTTACGCCTAGGGTAAGGGTCTATTAACCAGAAAGCCCTGAGTTCCAAGAACACAGCAGCTGCGAAGGACTACCCAAGAAGAGCGCAAAAGTAGCACAACATGCCTGCCTCCACAGCTTTTTCCTTGGGGACATGCCTAATTCCTGGCTGATTTGCCTTTCTCGTCTTAGGGTTGGGGTTCGGCCTAGGGCTAGGATTTTTAAAAGCAGGAAGCCCTGAGTTCCAGGCACACTGCAGCTGTGAAAGGCATCCAAAAGGGAGTGCAAAAGTGCCACAACATGGCTGCTTTCACGGCTTTTTCCTTGGCAAGACGCCTAACACCAGGCTGATTTACCTTCCCAGGGTTACTGTTAGGCTTAGGCCTAGGGCTAGGATTTTTAAAACTAGGAAGCCCTTAGCTCCAGGCACACTGCAGCTGTTCAAGGCATCCCAAGGGGAGTACAAAAGTGCAACAACATGGCAGCTTTCACAGCTTTTTCCTTGGCACCATCCCTATACCTAGGCTGATTTATCTGCCTAGGGTTAGGGTTAGGGTTCAGCCTAGGGCTTGGATTTCTTTAACCAGGAAGCCCTGAGTTCCAGGCTTACTTCATCTGCCAAAGGCATCCCAAAGGGAGTGCAGAAGTGCCACAACATGGCTGCTTTCACGGCTTTTCCCTTAGGAAGAACCCTAATACCCGGCTGATTTACCTTCCTAGGGTTACTGTTAGGCTTAGGCCTAGGACTTTTAAAACCAGGAAGCCCTGGGCTCCAGGCACACTGCAGCTGCGAAAGGCAGGCATCCCAAGGGGAGCGCAAAAGTGACGCAACTTGGCTGCCACCACTGATATTTCCATGAGACCATCCCGAACCATAGGCTGATTTTCCTTCCTAGGGTTAAGGTTTGAGTTACGCCTAGGGTAAGGGTCTATTAACCAGAAAGCCCTGAGTTCCAAGAACACAGCAGCTGCGAAGGACTAGCCAAGAAGAGCGCAAAAGTAGCACAACATGCCTGCCTCCACAGCTTTTTCCTTGGGGACATGCCTAATTCCTGGCTGATTTGCCTTTCTCGTCTTAGGGTTGGGGTTCGGCCTAGGGCTAGGATTTTTAAAAGCAGGAAGCCCTGAGTTCCAGGCACACTGGAGCTGTGAAAGGCATCCAAAAGGGAGTGCAAAAGTGCCACAACATGGCTGCTTTCACGGCTTTTTCCTTGGCAAGACGCCTAACACCAGGCTGATTTACCTTCCCAGGGTTACTGTTAGGCTTAGGCCTAGGGCTAGGATTTTTAAAACTAGGAAGCCCTTAGCTCCAGGCACACTGCAGCTGTTCAAGGCATCCCAAGGGGAGTACAAAAGTGCAACAACATGGCAGCTTTCACAGCTTTTTCCTTGGCACCATCCCTATACCTAGGCTGATTTATCTGCCTAGGGTTAGGGTTAGGGTTCAGCCTAGGGCTGTGATTTCTTTAACCAGGAAGCCCTGAGTTCCAGGCTTACTTCATCTGCCAAAGGCATCCCAAAGGGAGTGCAGAAGTGCCACAACATGGCTGCTTTCACGGCTTTTCCCTTAGGAAGAACCCTAATACCCGGCTGATTTACCTTCCTAGGGTTACTGTTAGGCTTAGGCCTAGGACTTTTAAAACCAGGAAGCCCTGGGCTCCAGGCACACTGCAGCTGCGAAAGGCAGGCATCCCAAGGGGAGCGCAAAAGTGACGCAACTTGGCTGCCACCACTGATATTTCCATGAGACCATCCCGAACCATAGGCTGATTTTCCTTCCTAGGGTTAAGGTTTGAGTTACGCCTAGGGTAAGGGTCTATTAACCAGAAAGCCCTGAGTTCCAAGAACACAGCAGCTGCGAAGGACTAGCCAAGAAGAGCGCAAAAGTACCACAACATGCCTGCCTCCACAGCTTTTTCCTTGGGGACATGCCTAATTCCTGGCTGATTTGCCTTTCTCGTCTTAGGGTTGGGGTTCGGCCTAGGGCTAGGATTTTTAAAATCAGGAAGCCCTGAGTTCCAGGCACACTGCAGCTGTGAAAGGCATCCAAAAGGGAGTGCAAAAGTGCCACAACATGGCTGCTTTCACGGCTTTTTCCTTGGCAAGACGCCTAACACCAGGCTGATTTACCTTCCCAGGGTTACTGTTAGGCTTAGGCCTAGGGCTAGGATTTTTAAAACTAGGAAGCCCTTAGCTCCAGGCACACTGCAGCTGTTCAAGGCATCCCAAGGGGAGTACAAAAGTGCAACAACATGGCAGCTTTCACAGCTTTTTCCTTGGCACCATCCCTATACCTAGGCTGATTTATCTGCCTAGGGTTAGGGTTAGGGTTCAGCCTAGGGCTTGGATTTCTTTAACCAGGAAGCCCTGAGTTCCAGGCTTACTTCATCTGCCAAAGGCATCCCAAAGGGAGTGCAGAAGTGCCACAACATGGCTGCTTTCACGGCTTTTCCCTTAGGAAGAACCCTAATACCCGGCTGATTTACCTTCCTAGGGTTACTGTTAGGCTTAGGCCTAGGACTTTTAAAACCAGGAAGCCCTGGGCTCCAGGCACACTGCAGCTGCGAAAGGCATCCCAAGGGGAGCGCAAAAGTGACGCAACTTGGCTGCCACCACTGATATTTCCATGAGACCATCCCGAACCATAGGCTGATTTTCCTTCCTAGGGTTAAGGTTTGAGTTACGCCTAGGGTAAGGGTCTATTAACCAGAAAGCCCTGAGTTCCAAGAACACAGCAGCTGCGAAGGACTACCCAAGAAGAGCGCAAAAGTAGCACAACATGCCTGCCTCCACAGCTTTTTCCTTGGGGACATGCCTAATTCCTGGCTGATTTGCCTTTCTCGTCTTAGGGTTGGGGTTCGGCCTAGGGCCAGGATTTTTAAAAGCAGGAAGCCCTGAGTTCCAGGCACACTGCAGCTGTGAAAGGCATCCAAAAGGGAGTGCAAAAGTGCCACAACATGGCTGCTTTCACGGCTTTTTCCTTGGCAAGAAGCCTAACACCAGGCTGATTTACCTTCCCAGGGTTACTGTTAGGCTTAGGCCTAGGGCTAGGATTTTTAAAACTAGGAAGCCCTTAGCTCCAGGCACACTGCAGCTGTTCAAGGCATCCCAAGGGGAGTACAAAAGTGCAACAACATGGCAGCTTTCACAGCTTTTTCCTTGGCACCATCCCTATACCTAGGCTGATTTATCTGCCTAGGGTTAGGGTTAGGGTTCAGCCTAGGGCTTGGATTTCTTTAACCAGGAAGCCCTGAGTTCCAGGCTTACTTCATCTGCCAAAGGCATCCCAAAGGGAGTGCAGAAGTGCCACAACATGGCTGCTTTCACGGCTTTTCCCTTAGGAAGAACCCTAATACCCGGCTGATTTACCTTCCTAGGGTTACTGTTAGGCTTAGGCCTAGGACTTTTAAAACCAGGAAGCCCTGGGCTCCAGGCACACTGCAGCTGCGAAAGGCAGGCATCCCAAGGGGAGCGCAAAAGTGACGCAACTTGGCTGCCACCACTGATATTTCCATGAGACCATCCCGAACCATAGGCTGATTTTCCTTCCTAGGGTTAAGGTTTGAGTTACGCCTAGGGTAAGGGCTCTATTAACCAGAAAGCCCTGAGTTCCAAGAACACAGCAGCTGCGAAGGACTAGCCAA
Organism: Ammospiza caudacuta; assembly: GCF_027887145.1. NCBI lineage: Eukaryota > Metazoa > Chordata > Aves > Passeriformes > Passerellidae > Ammospiza > Ammospiza caudacuta. The sequence continues at coordinate 294,987 of NW_026682912.1, forward strand.
GAAGAGCGCAAAAGTACCACAACATGCCTGCCTCCACAGCTTTTTCCTTGGGGACATGCCTAATTCCTGGCTGATTTGCCTTTCTCGTCTTAGGGTTGGGGTTCGGCCTAGGGCTAGGATTTTTAAAAGCAGGAAGCCCTGAGTTCCAGGCACACTGCAGCTGTGAAAGGCATCCAAAAGGGAGTGCAAAAGTGCCACAACATGGCTGCTTTCACGGCTTTTTCCTTGGCAAGACGCCTAACACCAGGCTGATTTACCTTCCCAGGGTTACTGTTAGGCTTAGGCCTAGGGCTAGGATTTTTAAAACTAGGAAGCCCTTAGCTCCAGGCACACTGCAGCTGTTCAAGGCATCCCAAGGGGAGTACAAAAGTGCAACAACATGGCAGCTTTCACAGCTTTTTCCTTGGCACCATCCCTATACCTAGGCTGATTTATCTGCCTAGGGTTAGGGTTAGGCTTCAGCCTAGGGCTTGGATTTCTTTAACCAGGAAGCCCTGAGTTCCAGGCTTACTTCATCTGCCAAAGGCATCCCAAAGGGAGTGCAGAAGTGCCACAACATGGCTGCTTTCACGGCTTTTCCCTTAGGAAGAACCCTAATACCCGGCTGATTTACCTTCCTAGGGTTACTGTTAGGCTTAGGCCTAGGACTTTTAAAACCAGGAAGCCCTGGGCTCCAGGCACACTGCAGCTGCGAAAGGCAGGCATCCCAAGGGGAGCGCAAAAGTGACGCAACTTGGCTGCCACCACTGATATTTCCATGAGACCATCCCGAACCATAGGCTGATTTTCCTTCCTAGGGTTAAGGTTTGAGTTACGCCTAGGGTAAGGGCTCTATTAACCAGAAAGCCCTGAGTTCCAAGAACACAGCAGCTGCGAAGGACTAGCCAAGAAGAGCGCAAAAGTACCACAACATGCCTGCCTCCACAGCTTTTTCCTTGGGGACATGCCTAATTCCTGGCTGATTTGCCTTTCTCGTCTTAGGGTTGGGGTTCGGCCTAGGGCTAGGATTTTTAAAAGCAGGAAGCCCTGAGTTCCAGGCACACTGCAGCTGTGAAAGGCATCCAAAAGGGAGTGCAAAAGTGCCACAACATGGCTGCTTTCACGGCTTTTTCCTTGGCAAGACGCCTAACACCAGGCCGATTTACCTTCCCAGGGTTACTGTTAGGCTTAGGCCTAGGGCTAGGATTTTTAAAACTAGGAAGCCCTTAGCTCCAGGCACACTGCAGCTGTTCAAGGCATCCCAAGGGGAGTACAAAAGTGCAACAACATGGCAGCTTTCACAGCTTTTTCCTTGGCACCATCCCTATACCTAGGCTGATTTATCTGCCTAGGGTTAGGGTTAGCGTTAAGCCTAGGGCTTGGATTTCTTTAACCAGGAAGCCCTGAGTTCCAGGCTTACTTCATCTGCCAAAGGCATCCCAAAGGGAGTGCAGAAGTGCCACAACATGGCTGCTTTCACGGCTTTTCCCTTAGGAAGAACCCTAATACCCGGCTGATTTACCTTCCTAGGGTTACTGTTAGGCTTAGGCCTAGGACTTTTAAAACCAGGAAGCCCTGGGCTCCAGGCACACTGCAGCTGCGAAAGGCAGGCATCCCAAGGGGAGCGCAAAAGTGACGCAACTTGGCTGCCACCACTGATATTTCCATGAGACCATCCCGAACCATAGGCTGATTTTCCTTCCTAGGGTTAAGGTTTGAGTTACGCCTAGGGTAAGGGCTCTATTAACCAGAAAGCCCTGAGTTCCCAGAACACAGCAGCTGCGAAGGACTAGCCAAGAAGAGCGCAAAAGTAGCACAACATGCCTGCCTCCACAGCTTTTTCCTTGGGGACATGCCTAATTCCTGGCTGATTTGCCTTTCTCGTCTTAGGGTTGGGGTTCGGCCTAGGGCTAGGATTTTTAAAAGCAGGAAGCCCTGAGTTCCAGGCACACTGGAGCTGTGAAAGGCATCCAAAAGGGAGTGCAAAAGTGCCACAACATGGCTGCTTTCACGGCTTTTTCCTTGGCAAGAAGCCTAACACCAGGCCGATTTACCTTCCCAGGGTTACTGTTAGGCTTAGGCCTAGGGCTAGGATTTTTAAAACTAGGAAGCCCTTAGCTCCAGGCACACTGCAGCTGTTCAAGGCATCCCAAGGGGAGTACAAAAGTGCAACAACATGGCAGCTTTCACAGCTTTTTCCTTGGCACCATCCCTATACCTAGGCTGATTTATCTGCCTAGGGTTAGGGTTAGGGTTCAGCCTAGGGCTTGGATTTTTTTAACCAGGAAGCCCTGAGTTCCAGGCTTACTTCATCTGCCAAAGGCATCCCAAAGGGAGTGCAGAAGTGCCACAACATGGCTGCTTTCACGGCTTTTCCCTTAGGAAGAACCCTAATACCCGGCTGATTTACCTTCCTAGGGTTACTGTTAGGCTTAGGCCTAGGACTTTTAAAACCAGGAAGCCCTGGGCTCCAGGCACACTGCAGCTGCGAAAGGCATCCCAAGGGGAGCGCAAAAGTGACGCAACTTGGCTGCCACCACTGATATTTCCATGAGACCATCCCGAACCATAGGCTGATTTTCCTTCCTAGGGTTAAGGTTTGAGTTACGCCTAGGGTAAGGGCTCTATTAACCAGAAAGCCCTGAGTTCCAAGAACACAGCAGCTGCGAAGGACTAGCCAAGAAGAGCGCAAAAGTACCACAACATGCCTGCCTCCACAGCTTTTTCCTTGTGGACATGCCTAATTCCTGGCTGATTTGCCTTTCTCGTCTTAGGGTTGGGGTTCGGCCTAGGGCTAGGATTTTTAAAATCAGGAAGCCCTGAGTTCCAGGCACACTGGAGCTGTGAAAGGCATCCAAAAGGGAGTGCAAAAGTGCCACAACATGGCTGTTTCACGGCTTTTTCCTTGGCAAGACGCCTAACACCAGGCTGATTTTCCTTCCCAGGGTTACTGTTAGGCTTAGGCCTAGGGCTAGGATTTTTAAAACTAGGAAGCCCTTAGCTCCAGGCACACTGCAGCTGTTCAAGGCATCCCAAGGGGAGTACAAAAGTGCAACAACATGGCAGCTTTCACAGCTTTTTCCTTGGCACCATCCCTATACCTAGGCTGATTTATCTGCCTAGGGTTAGGGTTAGGGTTCAGCCTAGGGCTTGGATTTCTTTAACCAGGAAGCCCTGAGTTCCAGGCTTACTTCATCTGCCAAAGGCATCCCAAAGGGAGTGCAGAAGTGCCACAACATGGCTGCTTTCACGGCTTTTCCCTTAGGATGAAGCCTAATACCCGGCTGATTTACCTTCCTAGGGTTACTGTTAGGCTTAGGCCTAGGACTTTTAAAACCAGGAAGCCCTGGGCTCCAGGCACACTGCAGCTGCGAAAGGCAGGCATCCCAAGGGGAGCGCAAAAGTGACGCAACTTGGCTGCCACCACTGATATTTCCATGAGACCATCCCGAACCATAGGCTGATTTTCCTTCCTAGGGTTAAGGTTTGAGTTACGCCTAGGGTAAGGGCTCTATTAACCAGAAAGCCCTGAGTTCCAAGAACACAGCAGCTGCGAAGGACTACCCAAGAAGAGCGCAAAAGTACCACAACATGCCTGCCTCCACAGCTTTTTCCTTGGGGACATGCCTAATTCCTGGCTGATTTGCCTTTCTCGTCTTAGGGTTGGGGTTCGGCCTAGGGCTAGGATTTTTAAAAGCAGGAAGCCCTGAGTTCCAGGCACACTGCAGCTGTGAAAGGCATCCAAAAGGGAGTGCAAAAGTGCCACAACATGGCTGCTTTCACGGCTTTTTCCTTGGCAAGAAGCCTAACACCAGGCTGATTTACCTTCCCAGGGTTACTGTTAGGCTTAGGCCTAGGGCTAGGATTTTTAAAACTAGGAAGCCCTTAGCTCCAGGCACACTGCAGCTGTTCAAGGCATCCCAAGGGGAGTACAAAAGTGCAACAACATGGCAGCTTTCACAGCTTTTTCCTTGGCACCATCCCTATACCTAGGCTGATTTATCTGCCTAGGGTTAGGGTTAGGGTTCAGCCTAGGGCTTGGATTTTTTTAACCAGGAAGCCCTGAGTTCCAGGCTTACTTCATCTGCCAAAGGCATCCCAAAGGGAGTGCAGAAGTGCCACAACATGGCTGCTTTCACGGCTTTTCCCTTAGGAAGAACCCTAATACCCGGCTGATTTACCTTCCTAGGGTTACTGTTAGGCTTAGGCCTAGGACTTTTAAAACCAGGAAGCCCTGGGCTCCAGGCACACTGCAGCTGCGAAAGGCATCCCAAGGGGAGCGCAAAAGTGACGCAACTTGGCTGCCACCACTGATATTTCCATGAGACCATCCCGAACCATAGGCTGATTTTCCTTCCTAGGGTTAAGGTTTGAGTTACGCCTAGGGTAAGGGCTCTATTAACCAGAAAGCCCTGAGTTCCAAGAACACAGCAGCTGCGAAGGACTAGCCAAGAAGAGCGCAAAAGTACCACAACATGCCTGCCTCCACAGCTTTTTCCTTGTGGACATGCCTAATTCCTGGCTGATTTGCCTTTCTCGTCTTAGGGTTGGGGTTCGGCCTAGGGCTAGGATTTTTAAAATCAGGAAGCCCTGAGTTCCAGGCACACTGGAGCTGTGAAAGGCATCCAAAAGGGAGTGCAAAAGTGCCACAACATGGCTGTTTCACGGCTTTTTCCTTGGCAAGACGCCTAACACCAGGCTGATTTTCCTTCCCAGGGTTACTGTTAGGCTTAGGTCTAGGGCTAGGATTTTTAAAACTAGGAAGCCCTTAGCTCCAGGCACACTGCAGCTGTTCAAGGCATCCCAAGGGGAGTACAAAAGTGCAACAACATGGCAGCTTTCACAGCTTTTTCCTTGGCACCATCCCTATACCTAGGCTGATTTATCTGCCTAGGGTTAGGGTTAGGGTTCAGCCTAGGGCTTGGATTTCTTTAACCAGGAAGCCCTGAGTTCCAGGCTTACTTCATCTGCCAAAGGCATCCCAAAGGGAGTGCAGAAGTGCCACAACATGGCTGCTTTCACGGCTTTTCCCTTA